>NC_091297.1:44989118-45097751 GCF_038502225.1 Cherax quadricarinatus
AGAATACAATGCTGGAAGAACACAAGGTGAAAAAATTAATGAATTACTTCACACGGAGTGAATGACTGGGGAATAAAATACTGCACACAAATAAAGAATAAATTTGTATACTACAAAATAATACTTACTAGAGGCAGAGAGTAGCATAAGAAAACACAGATAAAAATATAAAAATAAAACACGAAAGATGAACGATAACACTGAAAAATATTGCAAAAAAATGAGTCAAAGAAACACTGAGTCTACACTGAAAACACAAGACTTAGAGTACACAAGAAACTCACTGTAAATGTCTCACACACGCAATGTCTTAAAATGCAAAGAAAAACGTCTCTAAACAGAAAATTATCACTGAAGACTGGAAGCGGTGGTGTTGGGTGGTGAACGGCGAGGGGAAGATGTGGTCCTGTGGGCAGGTGTGATTCCTCCTACACTCACTCTGTTGTCGTGAAGAAATGCGCTATCTAGGCGAACTCACATAATTGACTTTATCGTTGGCTCACAGGTACAATCTCTTGACCAATTATGTGAGCCAAAAACAGTCCTAGGACCCGGTATAAGGGTGGAAAAAGCCACAGGTAGATGAGGTGGGGAGCGGGAGGCAGGTTAGTGGTGGTGGGAGCAGCCTGACAGAGCTCACGGGCGCTCACTGGCACACTCTCACCACTCACGAGAAAACCCAGGTGGCTTAAACTAAGCCACAATATGCCACAGGGATGGTGAAGACCACTCTTACCAGCATCCAACTGGGAGCACAAAGAGATATTGGAGACAATACTTCAAGAGGAACTCGCGTGGCTAATTTTTCTCTCTCAGTTGGGATAGGAAGCTGGGTTGGCTTACTGGCTTAACCCTCGATAATGGTTCACTGGAAGATGTGTAACGATGCACACAGCATGAAGGAGCAGGTGGTTGACAGGAGACAGGCTGGATGATAGTCAGGTAGGCTGACAAACTGGCGCTCTCTCTCACAGAATGGCTTACTGGCTGGCTTAATTGCAAAATCCGGGTCAATCCCTCGAAGACTGAAGCAATTAGCATACTGAGAGGCGGCTGCAACTGGCTTGCAGGTTGAGGGTAGAAGCTTGCTGGAGATGATGGGTAGCCTGGGGTACAAGGGCACCACTCACACGCAGCTTAAACTCCTGATATCTGCGGAAATACCCGTAAATCCACGCCCACACCGATGCCACCAATTTGTCCCGTGGGTTCGGTAACGTGGATTGGGTAAAGAGTACTCACATAGGCAATAACGGAGTATAATTAAAATGGAATATATGGGAAACGCCCAGCCTGACCTACGTCTCCGCTCCCTATCTTTAGACTGACTCACGAGATGGTTCCTAGGGGTGAGTTGGTTCAAAACATGCTAAAGTCAGCTGTAACAGTGAATAACAAGCGATTCACACAGACGGTTCGTAGTGAGTTACTGGTTACTGGTACTGGTACTACTGAGACTATGACCCCGCCTCCTCCTGCTTCACCTCACCTGACTACAGTATATAAACCACGTCTACGGCCCTATGCTGTACTATAAGATTGATGGACTGAACACATCGATTCCAGGCTGAGGGACTGATTACCTCAAACTCCTCCTCTCCGTACACCTTTCTGCTTTGTATTGGACTGATGAAGCCACTGTGTGGCGAAACGTTTCCTAAATAAAGATTCCCATATGTTGCATTAGTGTCTCAATCTTCATAGGTAGGATAATTAATTCAAACGTAGTTATCAGGGAACTTCAGGAGGATTTAGACAAACTCAATACCTGGTCAGAAAAGTGGCAGATGCAGTTCAGTGTAGATAAATGCAAGGTTCTGAAGCTCGGGAGTGTCAATAACCCTAGTACTTATAAGTTAAATAATGCAGAACTTAGCCATACAGATTGTGAAAAGGACTTGGAGGTTATGGTGAGCAGCAACCTTAAACCAAGACAGCATTGCCTAAGCGTACATAATAAGGCAAACAGATTACTGGGATTTATATCAAGAAGTGTAAGCAACAGAAGTTCAGCGGTTATATTACAGCTTTATACATCATTAGTAAGGCCTCACCTAGATTATGCAGCTCAGTTCTGGTCTCCATATTAATTAATACATAACATTAGAAATCTTCCTCAAATTAGACAAGTTTAGATTTAGAAAGGATATAGGAAAGTATTTGTTTGGAAATAGGGTAGTTGATGAGTGGAACAGTTTACCTTGTTGGGTTGGAAATATAAACACATATGCAGTATAATGTGATCCTTTATTGACAACGTTTCACCCACACAGTGGGCTTTTTCAAGTCACAAACAGATCTACCTGAGGTGGAAGGTACGCGAGTATTTATAGTCAGATTCAGAATGCTGAGGTCAGGTGGAGAATGCTGCATCTGATGATCTACCGAGTGGGGTTATAGGGTCTAAAATCTTGGGTAGCTTGGAAGGGAGATTGGATAAGTTTGTGAGCAGACCTTCTGAAGTGTTCTTCCATTCCTATGCTCTTATGTGGGATAGCGATGAAGAAGTTTCTTGGCAAGTGGTTCAGCTATGTTATAGAAGCCACTATTCTGGTTGAAGTTGTGGGATATAGAATTAAGTGATGATTCCAGGATTCTTCGGTATTGAGTGTTGTCTTCTGCGGCGATAAGTCTTGAGTTTCTGTAGTTTATCAAGTGGCTGTGTGAATTACGGTGTTGTACACAGGCATTCCTTGTATCGTCAGACCTGCTTGCGTATTGATGTTCTGAAATATGCGTTTGGAGGTCCCTTGATGTTTCGCCCACGTATAATTTGTTGCAGTCATTACAAGGGATTATGTATACCCCTGCAGAGGGTGGAAGCTTGTCCTGTCTATCACTGGTAATGTCCTTGATGGTCGTGGTTGTGGAGGTAGATACTTGGAATGAGGTATTGGAAAAGATGTTGGAAACGTGTTTGGCAATGGAGTTGGTGGGGAGGACTATGTATCTCTTCTCGGCAGTGTCTTCTCTGGGTGTGTTGAAGATGTTTAATGCCCGTCGTCTGCAGTCTCTGATGAAGTGACGAGGATAGTGGAGTTTAGAAAATACTTGTTCAATTATAGTGCATTCTTCCTCAAGAAACTCATTGCTGCAGATTCTGAGTGCACGTAGGAAAAAGCCTATAATTACACGACGTTTAGTTTTGGTGTCGTGGTGAGAGCAGAAGTGGAGAAGACCATTTTGGTTGGTGGGCTTTCGATAGACTTTAAAACGAAGTTCGTGGCCAGCTTTGCAGAGAAGAACATCAAGGAAAGGAAGAGTGTTGTCGGCTTCTTCTTCAAGTGTGAACTGGATTGAAGGCTCGACCTGGTTGAGCTTGTCTTGGAGAGCTTGAACGTTGAAGCGTCTAGGAGTTATGAGGAGAATGCAGTCAACATAACGGAGCCAGGTGACAGACGAAGGAATAATGGTGGAGAAATTCGGCTTCTAGATGTTCCATGTATAGGTTCGCCAGGACGGCACTAAGTGGCGAACCCATGGGTAGTCCAAAAGTCTGCTGAAAGAGGTGATTTTCGAAAGAGAAACACGTAAAGCCGACACATAGTTCAACAAGGTCGATGAAATCGCTGGCTGAAATAGGAAGATCAAGTGAATCGT
This sequence comes from Cherax quadricarinatus, assembly GCF_038502225.1. Classification (NCBI taxonomy): domain Eukaryota; kingdom Metazoa; phylum Arthropoda; class Malacostraca; order Decapoda; family Parastacidae; genus Cherax; species Cherax quadricarinatus. The sequence continues at coordinate 44,992,719 of NC_091297.1, forward strand.
CAATTTTCCTTCGCAGGAGATCGAGGGTTTGTGTAGTAGGTACTTTGGTGAATACGGAAGTTACGTCAAGGCTGGAAAGTTTCTTGTTCCTGATGTTGATGTTGCGAATGCGATTGAGAAGATCACCCGAGTGTATGAGATATGCTGGACTGATAGTGCCCAGCACTATGTTTGAGATGTGCTGGACTGATAGTGCCCAGCACTATGTTTGAGATGTGCTGGACTGATAGTGCCCAGCACTATGTTTGAGATGTGCTGGACTGATAGTGCCCAGCACTATGTTTGAGATGTGCTGGACTGATAGTGCCCAGCACTATGTTTGAGATGTGCTGGACTGACAGTGCCCAGCACTATGTTTGAGATGTGCTGGACTGATAGTGCCCAGCACTATGTTTGAGATGTGCTGGACTGATAGTGCCCAGCACTATGTTTGAGATGTGCTGGACTGATAGTGCCCAGCACTATGTTTGAGATGTGCTGGACTGATAGTGCCCAGCAATATGTTTGAGATGTGCTGGACTGACAGTGCCCAGCAATATGTTTGAGATGTGCTGGACTGATAGTGCCCAGCACTATGTTTGAGATGTGCTGGACTGACAGTGCCCAGCACTATGTTTGAGATGTGCTGGACTGATAGTGCCCAGCACTATGTTTGAGATGTGCTGGACTGATAGTGCCCAGCACTATGTTTGAGATGTGCTGGACTGATAGTGCCCAGCACTATGTTTGAGATGTGCTGGACTGATAGTGCCCAGCACTATGTTTGAGATGTGCTGGACTGATAGTGCCCAGCACTATGTTTGAGATGTGCTGGACTGATAGTGCCCAGCACTATGTTTGAGATGTGCTGGACTGATAGTGCCCAGCACTATGTTTGAGATGTGCTGGACTGATAGTGCCCAGCACTATGTTTGAGATGTGCTGGACTGATAGTGCCCAGCACATCTCAAACACTCGGGTGATCTCAATCGCATTCGCAACATGTTTATGTTAGTGGGATGGGTTGTGAAGGACCTGCCTAATGTGGGCCAACAGGCCTGCTGCAGTGTTCCTCCTGTCTTATGTTCTTATGTTGTCAAGATGTGACATCCGCAATCCGCATCCGCATCCGCATTGTACTGTAAGCAGATATCCGCATACACATCCGAATACACATCCGCGGATATCTAAATTTTCACATCCGATACATCCCTACTCCTTACCTGGAGCATACCTGGAGAGGATTTCGGGGATCAACGCCCCCGCAGTCTGTGACCAGGCCTCCTGGTAATTCAGGGTCTGATCAACCAGGCTGTTACTGCTGGTCGCACGCAGACCGACGTACGAACCACAGCCTGGCTGCTCAGGTAGTTATTTTAGGTGCCTGTCCAGCACCTTCTTGAAGACAGCCAGAGGTAATTCCCCGTATACTGGGAGACAGTTAAACAGTCCTGGGCACTTATTGGGGAGATATGTTGTATCTCCTTCCCATTCTTTTCACTTTCATAGGGAGTGATTTTCGTGTGAAAATTAAGATTTTCTAAGTGTATGTTATAAGAACATAAGAATGGAGGAACACTGCAGAAGGCCTACTGGCCCATGCAAGGTAGGTCCTTTCTCGCCTGCATTCCAGAGAATACAAATCAAAGAACTTCAACCGTTCCCAGCAGTTTAGGCGTTTTATCCTATTTATGCATTCCGTGAAATTTCTGTGTACATTTTCCAGGTCAGCAAATTCGCCTGCCTTGAAAGGTGCCGTTAGTGTACAGCAATATTCCAGCCTAGAGAGAACAAGCGATTTGAAAAACTCTCATGGGCTTGGCATCCTAAGTTTTGAAGGTTTTCATTATCCATCCTATAATTTTCTTAGCATATGTGATAGAAACATTGTTGTGATCTTTGAAAATGAGATCCTCTGACATTATCATTCCAAGTTTCTCGCTCTATTGTGTGGTTGGAATTTGCTTTATACTCCGATACGGGTTTAATTTCCTCGAGTTTTCCATATCGGAGTACTGAAATTTCTGTTCATTGAACTTAATGTTGTTTTCTGCAGCCCATTTAAAGATTTGGTTGATGTCCGCTGGAGTCTTTCAATGTCTTCAATGGAGGACACTCATGCAAATTCGGGTATCATCCGCAAAGGAAGACACGGCGCTGTGGCTGACATCTCTGTCTATGTCAAATGTGACGATAAGGAACAGCATGGAGGCAAGTACTCATACTCTTTGTGCTCTGCTTGTTTGGAGGTTATAAATCCATCTACCAACTTTTAAGTTATTCCTACATCACGCATCTTGTGCACTATTACACCACGGTCGCACATGTCGAAGGCTTTTGCAAAGTCTGTGTTTACTACATCTGCATTTTGTTTGTCCTCCAGTGCATCTAAGACCTAGTCATAGTGGTCCAGTAGTTGGGTCAGGCAGGAGCGACCTGTTTGTTCTAAACCCAAGTTGCCCTGGGTTGTGTAACTGGAAATGGGTATCTAGGAGGGTGGCGATCTTGCTTCTTAGAACCATAATTAAGCTGATATGTTAGCAAAGAAAAGTACCCAGAGGGATGTAGAATATAACCCTGGTATATCTGTGTTAGCATTAGGAATAATATATAGAAAGAAGTAAATAATGAAAATGAGTTATAGGAATGTAATTAGAACCATGACAGCAGGAACGTAGATAAATACGTTTATGGAGCAACTTGCAATGTCAGAAGACTAACTTAAGTTGCAGTGGCCAGGCTTAGGTTTGGTTACAAGTACTTCTGGCAGTTCGGATGACACACAGATGATGATCAAACCAAATGTAAAGTATGTGACCAGCGTTATGGCCACTATCTTGAATATTATGTGCTTTACTGTCCACTTATTGAGGAATATAATGATAGAAAATGTAGCAACTTATGTGACATCTCAAGAATGAAAGCAGGATACCACATATATTAAGAAAATTTCCAAAATTTGCTTGTAACAGATGAGTGAACTGTATATATGAAGTCAGATGTGCTCCTGTTAACCCTTTTGGGACCTAGTTTCTAAGCCTTTTGTGTAGCTATATGCTCTTGCGCTACCACCCACAGGATGGATATGGGGTGCACAATAAACTTGCCACTTCGGTGGCAAAATCTAAATCTCTCCCAAATTCGTTTACAAACCATGAGAACTTTTCTTCCGAGTCTCCTAAAAGATCCGTGTTATCTGTAAAAAACAACTGTGATACCTTCCCCTCTGTACCAGATATATTGTCTCTTAATCCCACACTTCTCCCCAAGCATTTACTGCGTTCACATTCCCTTCTCTCTAAGGCCTAATTTTACTGGAAAATAATCTCCCTCTTCCCTACATACCCTGACCGGAACCTTCCAATTAGTAGCCCTGGGTTACATTAGACGGTACAGCGTTGAATTGTTAATTTACAGACCTCGGCTCGAGTCCCTCGTCCAACCTTCTGTTTATTCTCATGCACCCTTGCATGACACAGTGAGGCACTCCTGTATGAGATAGTCAGGGACCCCTGTATGAGATAGTCAGGGACCCTTGTATGAGATAGTCAGGGACCCTTGTATAAGATAGTGAGGATACCCCAGCAAGAGATAGAGAGGTACCCCTGCATGAGATAGTGAGGCACCCCTGCATGAGACAGTGATGTACTCCTGCATGACAAAGTGAGATAGTTAGGCACCCCTGCATGAGATAGTGAGGCACCCCTGCATGAGACAGTGAGGTACTCCTGCATGACAAAGTGAGGCACCCTTGCATGAGAGAGTGAGATACCCATGCATGAGACAGAGAGGCACCATTGCATGAAATAGTGAGACACCCCTGCATGAGATAGTAAGGTCCTCCTGCATGAGATAGTGAGGTACTCCTCTATAAGATAGTGAGGATACCAATACAAGAGATAGTGAGGTACCCCTTCATGAGATAGTGAGGTACTCCTGCATGAGATAGTGAGCATACCCCTGCAATATATACACAGGTACCCCTGCATGAGAAAGTGAGGCACGCCTGCATCGTGAGATAGTGAGGAACCTCTGTGTGAGATAATGACGCACCCATGTATAAGATAGTGAGGCACCCCTGCATGATATAGTGAGGTATCCTGTATAAGATAGTGACGTACCCCTACACGAGATAATAAGATATCCCTGCATGAGATAGTGAGGCACTCCTGCATGATATAGTGATGTACCCCTTCATGAGATAATGAGGCACACCTGCATGACACAGTGAGGTAACTCTTCATGGGATAGTGAGGATACCCCTGCATGAGATAGTGAGGTATCCCTGCATGAGATAGTGAGGAATCCCTGCATGAGATAGTGAGGTACACCTGCATAAGATAGTGAGGCACCCCTGTATGAGATAGTGGAGGAACCCTTGCATGAGATAGAGAGGAACCCCTGCATGAGATAATGAGGCATCCCTGCATTAGAAAGTGAAGCACCCCTGCATGAGATAGTGAGGTACCCCTGCATGAGATAATGAGGCATCCCTGCATTAGAAAGTGAAGCACCCCTGCATGAGATAGTGAGGTACCCCTGCATGAGATAGTGAGGTACGCCTGCATGAGATAGTGAGGTACCCCTGCATGAGATAGTGAGGTACCCCTGCATGAGATAGTGAGGTACCCCTGCATGAGATAGTGAGGTACCCCTGCATGAGATAGTGAGGCACACCTGTATGAGAGAGTGAGAATACCCCTGCATGAGATAGTGAGGCACACCTGTATGAGTGAGTGAGGATACCCCTACATGAGAAAGTGAGGCACACCTGTATGAGAGAGTGATGATACCCCTGCATGAGATAGTGAGGCACACCTGTATGAGAGAGTGAGGATACTCCTGCATGAGATAGAGAGGCACGCCTGAATGAGATAGTGAGGCACCCTTGCATGAGATAGTGAGGCACCCTTGCATGAGATAGTGATGATATCCCTGAATGAGATAATGACGTACCTCTCTATGAGATAGTTAGGTACCTCTGCATGAGATAGTGAGGTACATCTGTACGAGATGGTGAGATACCTCTGTTTGATATAGTGAGGTACATCTGTATGAGATAGTGATGCACACCTGTTTGAGATAGTGAGGTACCTCTGTATGAGATAGTGAGGTACCTCTGTATGAGATAGTGAGGCACATCTGTTTGAGATAGTGAGGTACCTCTGTATGAGATAGTGAGGTACCTCTGTATGAGATAGTGATGAACCCCTGCAAGAGATAGTGAGGATCCCCATGCATGAGATAGTAAGGTAACGCTGCATGAGAAAGTGAGGTACCCCTGCATGAGATAGTGAGACACCTCCGAATGATATAGTGAGTCACCTCTTTATGATATAGTGAGTCACCTCTGCATGAGATAATGAGGCACCCCTGCACGAGATAGTGAGATACCTCTGAATGAGATAGTGAGGTACCTCTGCATGAGATAGTGAGGTACCTCTGTATGAGATAGTGAGGCGCCTATGTATGAGGTAGTGATGAACCCCTGAAAGAGATAGTGAGGATACCCCTGCATGAGATAGTGAGGTACCCCTATATGAGATAGTGAGGTACCCCTGCATGAGATAGTGAGGTAACCCTGCATGAGATAGTGAGGTACCTTTGCATGAGATAGTGAGTCACCTCTGCATGAGATAGTGAGGCACACTTGCATGAAATAGTGAGGTACCACTGCATGAGATAGTGAGGTACGTCTGTATGAGATAGTGAGGTACGTCTGTATGAGATAGTGAGGTACCTCTGTATGAGATAGTGAGGTATCTATGTATGAGGTAGCGAGGCACATCTGTATGAGATAGTGGGGTACTTCTGTTTGAGATAGTGATGCATCACTGTTTGAGATAGCGAGATACCTCTGTATGAGATAGTGAGGCACCCCTGTATGAGATAATGAGGCACCCCTTTATGAGATAGTGAGGCACACCTGCATGAAATAGTGAGGTACCCCTGTATGAGATGGTGAGGTACATCTGCATAAGATAGGGAAGTACCTCTGTATGATATAGTGAGGTACCTCTGTATGAGATGGTGAGGTTTACCTGGAGTTTACCTGGAGAGAGTTCCGAGGGTCAACGCCCCCGCGGCCCGGTCTGTGACCAGGCCTCCTTAGGTCAGTGTCCCAGGATGCGACCCACACCAGTCGACTAACACCCAGGTACCCATTTTACTGATGGGGAACATAGACAACAGGTTGAAAGAAACACGTCCAATGTTTCTACTCTGGCTGGGAATCGAACCCAGGCCCTCACCGTGTGAAGCGAGAGCGTTAACCACCAGGCCACCTCTGTATGAAATAGTGAGGTACCTCTGTATGAAATAGTGAGGAATCTCTGTATGATACAGTGAGGTACGTCTGCATGAGATAGTGAGGTACCTCTGAGATAGTGATACACCACTGTGTGAGATAGTGTGATACCTCTGTGTTAGAAATTGAGGCACCCCTCTATGAGATAGTGAGGCACTCCTGTATGAGATAGTGAGGTACTTCTGTTTGAGATAGTGATGCACCACTGTATGAGACAGTGAAATACAAGTGTATGAGATAGTGAGGCACTCTTGTATGAAATAGTTAGACACTCCTGTATGAGATAGTGAGGTACTTCTGCATGAGATAGTGAGGCACTCCTGTATGAGATAGTGAGGTACCTCTGTAGGAGAAAGTGAGGCACTCCTGTATGAGATAGTGAGGTACTTCTGATTGAGATAGTGATGCACCAATGTATAAGATAGTGAAATACCACTGTATGAGATAGTGAGGCACTCCTGCATGAAATAGTGAGGCACTCCATTATGAGATAGTGATGTACTTCTGTATGAGATAGTAAGTACCTCTGTATGATATAGTGAGGCACCCCTCTATGAGATAGTGAGATACCTCTGTGTGATATAGTGAGGTACCTCTGCATGAGATAGTGAGGTACCTTTGTATGAGATAGTGAGGTACCTCTGTATGAGATAGTGAGGTACCTCTGTATGAGATAGTGAGGTATCTCTGTATGAGATAGTGAGGCACATCTGTATGAGATAATGAGGTACCTCTGTTTGACATAGTGATGCACCACTGTATGAGATACTGAGATACCTCTGTATGAGATAGTAAGGCACCCCTGTATTAGATAGTGACGAACACCTGCAAGAGATTGTGTGGTAACCCTTTATGAGATGATGAGGTACCTCTGTGTGAGGTAGTGAGGTACCTCTGTATGAGATGGTGAGGTACCTCTGTATGAGATATTGTGGTGTCTCTGTATGAATAGTGAGGTACCTCTGTATGAGATAGTGAGATACCTCTGTATGAGATAGTGTGGTATCTCTGTATGAGATAGTGAGGTACCTCTGTTTGAGATAGTGATGCACCACTGTATGAGAAAGTGAGATACCTCTGTATGAGATAGTGAGGCACCCCTGTATGAGATAGAGAGGCACCCCTTTATGAGATAGTGAGGCACATCTGCATAAGATAGTGAGGTACCCCTGTATGAGATGGTGAGGCACCTCTGTATAAGATAGTGAGGTACCTCTGTATGAGATAGTGAGGTACCTCTGTTTGAGAGGGTGAGGTACCTCTGTATTAGATAGTGAGGTACCTCTGTATGAGATAGTGAGGTACCTCTATGTGAGATAGTGAGGTATCTCTGTATGAGAGAGTGAGGCACCCTCTATGAGATAGTGAGGCACTCCTGTATGAGGTAGTGAGGCACTCCTGTATGAGATAGTGGGGTACATCTGTATGAGATAGTGAGGCACTCCTGTATGAAATAGTGGGGTACCTCTATATGAGATAGTGAGGTACTCCTATATGAGATAGTGAGGTACTTCTATTTGATATAGTGATGCACTACTATATGAGATAGTGAAATACCTCTGTATGAGATAGTGAGGCACTCCTGTATGAAATAGTGGGGTACCTCTATATGAGATTGTGAGGCACTCCTGTATGAGATAGTGAGGTACTTCTATTTGATATAGTGATGCACTACTATATGAGATAGTGAAATACCACAGTATGAGATAGTGAGGCACTCCTGTATGAGATAGTGAGGTATCTTTGTATGAGATAGTGAGGTACCTCTGTATGAGAGGGTGAGGCACTCCAGTATGAGATAGTGAAGTACCTCTGTATGAGAGGGTGAGGCACTCCAGTATGAGATAGTGAGGTACCTCTGTATGAGATAGTGAGGTACCTCTGTATGAGATAGTGAGGTACCTCTATATGAGAGGGTGAGGCACTCCAGTATGAGATAGTGAGGTACCTCTGTATGAGATAGTGAGGTACCTCTGTATGAGAGGGTGAGGCACTCCAGTATGAGATAGTGAGGTACCTCTGTATGAGATAGTGAGGTACCTCTGTATGAGATAGTGAGGTACCTCTGTATGAGATAGTGAGGTACCTCTGTATGAGAGGGTGAGGCACTCCAGTATGAGATAGTGAGGTACCTCTGTATGAGATAGTGAGGTACCTTTGTATGAGATAGTGAGGTACCTCTGTATGAGATAGTGAGGTGCCTCTGTATGAGAGGGTGAGGCACTCCAGTATGAGATAGTGAGGTACCTCTGTATGAGAGGGTGAGGCACTCCAGTATGAGATAGTGAGGTACCTCTGTATGAGATAGTGAGGTACCTCTGTATGAGAGGGTGAGGCACTCCAGTATGAGATAGTGAGGTACCTCTGTATGAGAGGGTGAGGCACTCCACTATGAGATAGTGAGGTACCTCTGTATGAGATAGTGAGGTACCTCTGTATGAGATAGTGAGGTACCTCTGTATGAGAGGGTGAGGCACTCCAGTATGAGATAGTGAGGTACCTCTGTATGAGATAGTGAGGTACCTCTGTATGAGATAGTGAGGTACCTCTGTATGAGAGGGTGAGGCACTCCAGTATGAGATAGTGAGGTACCTCTGTATGAGATAGTGAGGTACCTCTGTATGAGAGGGTGAGGCACTCCAGTATGAGATAGTGAGGTACCTCTGTATGAGATAGTGAGGTACCTCTGTATGAGAGGGTGAGGCACTCCAGTATGAGATAGTGAGGTACCTCTGCATGAGATAATGAATCATCTCTGTCTTATACATAAAACACTGACATAATCTCTGTCGTACTCAACTTGTTTAAAAACTCAATACGCATAACAATATAAAACTTCTTGTCTGAACATTATAAAGTTGTCGTTTCTGCCAAACACTTCAAAGCTTTTGTTATAAAACACCTTATTAGTTTAAAACGTTGTCGACAGTAATATAATGTCCAACAAATCCTGAACCTTTGTTGTCCTCATCCAATTCTGTTCTTATTCTTCGTCGTCCAAGTTTCCTTCAACTCGTATGTATTATTAGAAGCAAATACTACGTCATATATGTATTGTGATTTAAGTAAAAAGTTCCACTAACTCTGCTAAACTTAACAATTATATCTTCTTATTGTGATTTTATTGTGAATTAAGTGAGTATTTAAAGTACAATATAGAGTACGTTTTGTCCGTGATGCTGTGTATTCTTTGGTCCTTCAGTTTATTGTATGTCCTGTACATGATTATTATTATTATTATAATCAAAAGTAAGCACTAAACCCACCAGGGTCACACACAGCTGCATGTGTCCTATACAGTAACACTGATACTTAAATTAGTATCTGCACTTGTATTTGATCAACATTAATAATCTCCGTAAATGTTATAGCGAATTAATAAAACTTCCAACACTTTGTTCTTGAGAAAAAAAATCCACTAGTTGTTATATGTTATAAGTAGTTATAAATTATAACCAGGAACTTTCTATAAAGTATGTCAATAATATCATCTTTACTGTACCAACTATAATTCTTTCTTTATTTAAACAAAGTTGACTTTATTACCAGGCGGTGTAAGGTGTGTGTGGTGCTGGCACAGTGTGTCTCCGAATGTGTATCAGGTGTTGTAAGTAAGAGTTGGTTTGCACCTTGTAGTGTGTGTCACTGACACTAGGTGTTTCTGGAAATGCAGTAGCTGGAATGGTCCCACGGGGCTCGGCCTAACCCCTGGGGCGGGATCAATAATATACCACGACCCACTACATCACCCGCACAATTACCAGAGAACACCATTGTCAGCGGCAAGAATGTGACTCGGACATGACAGGTGTATGTTAGCGTGGGAACCCTCCCTGCCGGCCCTCCCTCCCTGCCTCCTTCCCTCCCTCCCTGCCTCTGTCCCCGCCTCCCTCCCTGCCTCCTTTCCTCCCTCCCTTCCTCTGTCCCCGCCTCCCCCCTACCTTCTTCCCTCCCTCCCTGCCTTTGTCCCCGCCTCCCTCCCTGCCTTCAGTCCTTTCCTAATCAGGAACTTACCCTCCGAACTGCTGTATAAATTCCAATCTTCCTTTAATAATATACTAACTGGCCTTCCCGCTAGTTACAAGGAAAATTCGATAGATATGTTGAATTCTCAGTGAGCGGAGGGGCGCCAATGTAGCGAAATATTGATAGAATACTCAAAAATTCCCGTCGAAATCGGACAGGTGCTAGTGGTATGGGAACGCACCCATGAGCGTTGCCGATGTTTGCTCGCCATATTTATATTTGTTATAAGTGTCCAGTGAAACTTACAAATATTCACAAGCATCATTTCATAGAAGTTACGAAACCTAGACAATTACGCAGAATCCCTGAATAAAAATATAATGCATCCAATTAAGGTATGGCAGGTAAAATAGCTTGTGTCGACGAGAGAGGGTTCGGTAAGAGTGGCGATAATGAACAGTCCGCGCCTTGTGTGGCAGCTCGCCTGGGACCCAGGGAAGCCGGTCCACCCGGCCACCTACAACCTGGGATACATAGCCTCCTGGGACACATGCTATCCTGAGACGCACGCTACCCTGCGGTAAACTAAAGTAAAACTCGTGTATCCATGGTACAAACCCACATGTCTTCGTGTGGGTTCGTTTGTGCTTCTGATCCGAGTTTATTATTATTCTGTGTTTGTCTTCATTTCCACTAGAGTAAATAAGATGTGACAGAAGATAAATTACATCTGTTTAAAGTTCAGAAAGTGCTAGTGCTAGCATTATCAATAATAATTATCGTATGTTTGTAAACAAGCCATGACGACCACAACATTCAAATGTTAAAATGACTTAAATAGTTACTTATGACTCACAAAATTGTAATGACACGACTGCGACTGTCTGTGTTTTACGACTCACTAATCACAAGTTCAAGCCCGGCCCGTGGCATGGTGTAATAGTTACTTGTGGCAAATACCTAGAGAAGAAAGTAATAATCTGGAGCATTCCAGATTAAACTTTGAGAGAGAGAAACAAAGAACACACTCTTAACATTATAAAATATATATGTTTGTGTATTAGTGACTCCAGATCAACTGGAATGTTCATGTGTCGCATTAGAATGATGGTGGCCATCATGGTGGCCATCATGGTGGCCATCATGGTGGCCATCATGGTGGCCATCAGACTACAGTGAACTAAGGCGATCACTTAGCCGGTTTTTGAATGGGGAAGTTTCTCTGAGTAGATAGACATTTCACAAACATATGAGAAAAACACCTCTAGGATAAATAGTAATGGCAGTAGTAGTGGTGGTAGTAATAGTAGTGATATTAGTACGCAGCAGTGTGGCGGCGGAGGCACACCAGCAGCAGCAGCAGCAGCAGTGGCAGCAGCAGCAGCAGTGGCGGCAAGCAGCAGCAGTGGCAGCCAGCGGCAGCAGCAACAGCAGCAGCGGCAGCAGCCGTGGTACAGCAGGCGGCGGCAGCAATACAGCAGCAGCGGCAGCAACAACAGCAGCAGCACTGGCAGCCAGCAGCAACCGCGGCGCCAGTGGCAGCAGCAGCAAGGCAATGGCGGCGACGGCAGCAGCAGCAGGCAGCAAGGCAGCAGCAGCAGCAGCAGCAGCAGCAGCAGAGCAGCAGCAGCAGCAGCAGCAGCAGCAGCGCAGCAGCAGCAGGCAGCGGCAGCAGCAGAAAAGGCAAGGCAGTGGCAGCAGCACAGCAGCAGCAGCAGCAACCCTTAGCAGCAGCACCGGAAGCCAGCAGACGCAGCAGCAGCAGCAGCAGCAGCAGGCAGCAGCAGGTGGCATAGCATCAGCAGCAGCAGTCAGGCAACAGCATCGTGGGAGCGCAACAGCAGTGGCAGCAGTCAGCAGCAGCAGCTGCGCGCAGCGGCGGCACATACAGCAGCAACGGCAGCGGCAGCAGCAGCAGCAGCAGGCGGCAGCAGCAGCAACAGCAGCGGCACAGCAGCGCAGCAGCCATGCTTAGCGGCAGCAACAGCGGCAGCAGCAGCCTGTACGGGAGCAGTAACAGCAGCAGCAGCATAGCAGCAGCAGCAGCAGCAGCAGCAGCAGCAGCAGGTGAGGTGCGGCGGATGGCAGGCAAGAGGCAGCAGCAGCAGCAGCGTCGCAGCAGCAGTAGCCGGCAAGTGCAGCCATGGCAGCAGTAACAGCAGCAGCAGCAAGGCAGCAGTGGCAGCAGCAGCATGCAGCGGCAGCAGCAGGCAGCAGCAGTGGCAGCATTAGCAGCAGCACAGTGGCGGCATTAGCAGCGGCAGTGGTGGCATTAGCAGCGGCAGTGGCGGCACTTAGCAGCAGCGGCGGCAGCGGCAGTGGATGTGTTTTTTTGGCACATATTTACAATACAGTAAACAGGTCATTAGCTATAAACATCTTTTTTTTTCCTTAATTCTGACCTCTATAGCAGGTTAATAAAACAATAAACGTGTTTTCTTATACGTCATGTTAACCTCACCTTGCCCACTACAACGTATAATTTGAACAATGAGTCACAAGACTTTCTAAGCTGCTGTTGCTTATCAAATTTTTTAGTTTTTTCTCTCACAAGCTCCTTAACTACTGTAGTTGGACTTTGTAAAACATTTGAAAGAATGATACTTAATACTACAGAATGAGACACCAACTTCCACCAAACCTTCATGGTTTTATGAAATGAAAGTGTGTGGCACTGTATTATAGTACCAGCTTTCTTACTGCACACACTTCTACTAGCTTTACCACATCAAGAAATGTGGTAAAATCTGCATTCGATGTCTCAAACGGAACCGTTATACTACACAAACTAACCAAAATGAATATTGGTGGCAAACTAGTCAGTTATATCCTCTGTTGTCTACCAAGGCTTTAGAAGCGAGTCTAAAGAACTCTTCCTACGTACACCGCAGAGAGGAGTTCTCAGTGTTCTAATTAATACTTTCCTAAGTGCTCTACCTGCTTCACCTAAACATATCTATAAGCTATGCTGATGACATCATGATCCATACAATAGGGCATGAGAAGATGAGTACCATTCTTAACGAGGTTCAGGTAATTTGTAACTGACTAGGCCTAGTCATATCTTCATCAGTGACTAAGATATTGACAAGAAAACGACATGCCCAACCCATCTGTTTGCAGGGCGAAAACATCAACTACGTTAAATATTACAGATATCTTAGTGTAGACGTACCTTTCAATAAATCCACCATACCACAACTAAATAAGAGCTGTTGCTGGCTACAACCCCAACTATGGCGCTGATGTGAGAGTAGTGAGAATGATATATCAGACCCTTAATTGATTATGCTGCTCATGTTTATGTTAGCTAAGGAAAATTTTCTCCGGTCTTTGGAGCTAATGCAAAACGAAGCCCTCAAAATTATTCTTGGCTGTCCTAAATCTACCAAGGTTCTTAATACGAGGAAGGAGCTTTGTCTCTCTAGTATCAGTGATAATGTGACTGAGATTAACACTGTACTCGGTATTAAAATATTAAGAAATGAACCAGACACATATATCTAAACGGCTTGTGAAAACATGCAATTATATTAAATTTCATAACCTGCACGAACTGTATCACTGTAGACAACAAGAGAATTTCACCCTTTCATGAAAGATGTGTTCATTTAATATTACATACCTGAAAGTTCTTTCCACGAAACTCATCACTTGTACTCCCATTCTAAAATTACTTGCAAATGCAACTGCTCGAGAAGAAATTACTGGCTTAACTGTTAGCAATAATTTATCACAAGTTATATACACTGATGAACATAAGTAGAAGTCTACTGGTAGTACTGCATCTGCTCTTGTTGCCACCTCCCTAGTTAACAACGATAGGCATAAGAATTAATAACTAGGTGTCTATACTGCAAATTGATTTTTTGCCATCCTAATGACGATGAAGTTAACTTATGACACAGAGCTTGATATATGATTATTACTGTTTGTATGTCATCGCTGAAATCTCTTGACTCACATAATGACTAGCAACATGCTCGTTGGAGAAGCCCAGTATAGATACTCATTATTCCGGGTAAAGGAAATTAATATACAATTGTTATGGATTCCATCACACATTAGATTACTCCTTCATAATGAAGCTGATAAGTATGTCAAAAAAAAGTAGCCTGAAGAAAAATGTAGAATATAAGTTTGATGTTTCTGAGTCTAGCATTAGGAATAATATTAGGAGAGAAGTAAATGATGAAAGTGAATGTGATAGAAATACAGTTAGAAGTCTGAGTAGATCTATAACCCACTATAATAATATGAACGCAGATAAGTATGTTTCTGGAGCAACTTAAAATGTGAACGGACTGACTGATGTTGTAGTAGCCAGACTTAGGCTTGGTTACAAGTACTTTTGGCAGTTTGGCAGACACACGGATGATGATCAAACCAAATGCGAAGTATGTGGCCACCGCTATGGTCACTACCTTGAACACTATGTGCCTAACTGGTTACTTATTGAGGAATATAGAGATAAAAGATATAATAACTCATGTGATATATCAAGATATCTTATTAATGAAAATAAGATACCAGAAATTAAGCAAATATCCTAAATTTGCTAACAATTGATAAATCAACTGCAGATACACCACAGACCTAGTTCCTAGGCCTTATGCACTTGCGCTACCGTCCACAAGGTGGTTATGGGGTGCACCATAAACTAGCAGCTTCACTAGCAAAATCTAAAAGTCTAATCAAAGGAAGCCTAACAAAAGAGTAGTAGTACCCAGCATTAGAGAATAAATTTTAAGTTGAATCAAGGCATAACTGAATCACAGGCAACAGTGTGTTGGCATAAATGAAAAGAAACCAGAGTGAGGATCAGTCACAAGTGATGTTGACATGGGTAAGTTGAGTTGACAAGGGTATGTGTGTTGACATGGGTAAGTTGAGTTGACAAGGGTATGTGTGTTGACATGGGTAAGTGATGTTGATAGTAAGTGGTATTGACAGGGGTAAGTTGAGTTGACAGGGGTAAGTGGTGTTGACAGGAGCAAGTGGTGTTGACAGGGGTAAGTGGTGTTGACAGGAGCAAGTGGTGTTGACAGGGGTAAGTAGTGTTGACTGGAGTAAGTGGTGTTGACAGAGGTAACTGGTGTTGATAGTAAGTGGTACTGACAGGGGTAAGGTGAGTTGACAGGGGTAAGTGGTGTTGACAGTAGCAAGTGGTGTTGACAGGGGTAAGTGGTGTTGACAGGAGTAAGTGGTGCTGGTAGAGGTAAGTGGTGCTGATAGTAAGTGGAATTGACAGGGGTAAGTTGAGTTGACAGGGGTAAGTTGAGTTGACAGGGTAAGTGGTGTTGATAGGAGCAAGTGGTGTTGACAGGGGTGAGTGGTGTTGACAGAGGTATGTGGTGTTGATAGGGGTAAGTGGTGTCGACACATGTACAACAGTTAGGTATGTTTATTCCGAAACGTTTCGCCTACACAGTAGGGTTCTTCAGTCGAATACAGAGGAGGCAGCCGAAGCAGTGATGTAAAGACGATGTGATCAGTCCATCAGCTTCCAGGAAGTAGTTTACAGTGGTCAGTCCCTCAACGTAGGGAAGAGTTCCATAGTCTGGAACAATGTGAAGCTGAATTATCAGAATGGAGACTTTTATACTGTCAAAGGTGAGGCGCAGAAAATCTTGAAGACTACAGAAGGGGCGGGGCCCAACTAGTAGAAGCAAAACTGTAATCATTGAAAGGCAGTGTAACAAACCTACTGGGTAGGTCTTTCTCAAATCCTCACTCGTAACTAGTGGTGGGGCAATAAAGTTGTGGAAAATATCCTCTGTACCAAGATACCGTTGTGTTACAGTGTCTGACAGTACGAATATAACAGTGGTACAATACCGACAGGTTGATAAGACACATGTGCAATGATAAATAATAAATTCAAATTAGACAAATCCGTTTTTTTAGAAAAGCAAAAAGGAAAGCACTGGTTTAGCAGTTGCTGGTGAGACCAGTGGAACAAACTGCCAGGTAGTCACTGAAGCAAGTAGCCTTTTTCTAAAGCTAGATATAGGACTGGAGGACCTGACCGACACGAGTCAATAATTTTCGCAGCAGTGTTCCTGTGTTGTACTGTGTGGGATGAGTCATCACGAGATGTAAGAAAGTAAGCTCAACACACATCGTTTCACTACGTTAACTAAACTGATTACATCAAGTATATTAACCTCTGGCAATAAGAAGAACGCGGCATAACGAGATCCTTCGTCAATAACGTTGCAAGTCGCTGGGAATAATTGGCTGTGAGGGCGATGGTTGTCAGTTCCAGATCTCACTATGACCCGGCATGTATGTTACCATCGTATTTATATTTTATATTATTTCTTTCCATCTATGTAAAGCTCTGTTAATATATCACCAGCAGCAAGACAACATACCTTGACGGGGAGAGTACAGGGAAGAAGACAAGACAACCCTTGACGGGGAGAGTCTTCTTCTGATGATGATGACCAGAGCTTTGGTAAGATGGGTAAGGAAGAAGGATGGGTAAGGATGGAAATATTGGAAAAGAGTGGGAGGGGGGAGAGAGGTAGGATATAAAAGGTAAGTGGCCCAACCACTTTGGTGTAATTTAAAAAGTGTATGTGAAATGATAAGATATTCTTTAAGAGGTATAATACTAACCCATCAGAGTCACATAGTTATAACAGATATATAAGTACATGACTCTGAATTGGTAGTAATTATACAAGATGCAATTGCTTTTTTTTTTTTTTGCGATTGCACAACGGATATTTATGCGACAATGAAGGCAATAATTTTCTGGCCAGTTTATGGAATTCCGTGACAATGGCTTTTTACAGGTGGTGTCCAGCCATAGTAAATAGCATAATTTTTACATTAGATTGTTATATAAGATGTCTCCCTAATTGGGGGCGATGATGTTCTCAGTATACATAGAAGGGTTCTGGTGGTACCCAATCTTCTTCATCAGGGAGGTTGCTCAATATCATGGGTCGAGGGTAATCATCTTTATGTATAAAACGACGGACCCTCTGTGGGAGAGTCATTCTTTGAGTCCTGTGAGGAGGAGTATTGATGATATAATCCGTGGTATTTACCACTTGTATAGGATGTTCTCTATCTGGCATGTATAGTTCTTGCATTGTATAGAGTTGTTTCTTTTTTAGAGTGTCGAGGCGTACATTTATGGCAGTAATATCTTGTTGTATGTGTAAATCTGCCATTTTAACTCTGTCTCTCCTCCTGGTATCGGTAATGAAGCGAAGAGCTCTATTCTGGACCCTTTGTAGCCGTAGCAGGTTGGTCTTTGTTGTTAATGACATTGGGACTCAAGGGTTTTCGAATATTGGTCTTATTATCATTTTATACAGATGTTTTTTGACATGTTGAGGGGCTTGATTAAATCGAAAGAGACTGCTAAGACCGGCTTTGGCTATGTTGATCTTTTTAGTTACATGAGATGTTGAGTGGAGCAGCCTGTCTATTTCATATCCCAAGATCTTGTTAGGGTTTCTAATGGCTACAGGTGTACCTCTGATGGAGATACCCCCTTTATCTTCAATTGTAGATGCAAAACATCCTATCGTGCTAACAAGGACCTTGTCAGGATTAGTCGTAATTCTCCATTTCTTTTCCCAATTAGATGTTCGACGAAGTTCAATATTCATTTTTTCTATGACTCTCTCATACTTGTATTTTCCTGTTACCGGAGTTGATGAGACGACATGAATAACATCATTTGCAAACTGTGTCACAATTGTATCATTAAACTCTGGTTGAGGAAGGTCATTCACATAAATGTTGAACAGAAGTGGACTGAGACAAGAACCTTGTGGGACACCAGCTGTCGGTATAAAAGGCTCTGTCGACCTGCCATGAAAGGTGGGAATGATTTTTCTTTGAGTTAAGAAATTATATATTACTCTGAGAAAAGTCCAGTTATGGTCTGGTAGGTCAATGAGTTTGTATATAAGGCCATCATGCCATAAGCTATCAAAAGCTTTATGAACATCTCTGGTGGCAATTAAGGCAAGATTTCCCTGATGTTTTAGACTTGCTACAGTATCGAAAATAACATTTATTGCATGATTGGTACCTCTATGTGTTCTAAAGCCAAATTGTTTTTCAGTAAAAAAGTGATTAAACTCCATATAGTAGTTCAATCTGTTGGAAATGACCTTCTCAAGAACCCTTCCAGTGACTTCAAGTAAAGATATAGGTCTATAGTTCCCAGGTTGGTGAATGTCTTTATTGGGCTTACCTAGAAAGATCATCCTAGCAGTCTTAAAAACCACTGGAAAATGTCCTGAGGCCAAGATGGCATTAAAGATATTTACCAAGGACTGTTTACAATTTCTGGGGAGGAACTTTATTTGTTTCATTGTTATTCCAGAGAGGCCAGGGGCTCTATTTCTCATTCTTCCAATAACCTGACTCATCTCTAGTAATGTAATAGGTCTAGTAAGCGGGTGGGTATCTTCAAGAGTTGAAGTATCGATGGTAGGTAGTGGTTGTAGATCATCCAAGTTCTCATCTCTCCATTCATTTACCAACTGATAATGATTATTGTTAAACTGACGACTGTTATTGTGGGAGAGAATTTTCTCCCATACATCACCCATCAAATTAGCCTGGTCCTGTGGATCGTCAAGTTTAATTTCAACATCTTCATCATCCTCATCAGTGAAGGTATGAACTAGGTAGTTAGGAGCCTTGTGCTTTGCCCCTAAAAGTTGTCGGATCTTACTCCAAAATTTTGCTGGTTCACGTTTATATTGATTAGCTTGAAGAACTAGCAATTTCCATAAGTCCCGTTTGTGATGACTAATCATGTTAATTAATTCTTGCCTTAATCGGTGCAGTGTAGCTGCTGGTGGTTGTCGCGTTTGAAGATGCCTTCGACATTCTGCTTGATAATTTCTTAAATTGTCTCTAATTTCCCTAGTAGGTTTGTATTGTTGGTAAATCTTTGTGGAAGCTAATTGACAAGTTGCATTAGTAGCTTCAATTATTCGATTATGCAGGGACCTGATTGCATCATCAATTGCAGTGGAAGGTAGATTTTCCAATGACAATTTCATCGTCACCCAGAAATGCCCTGAAGGGGTCAAATCCTAGGGTGTTAAGATTGGGTTTAGGAGTTACAGGTATTCTAAATGGAGAAGTTTGTAGTTGCATTATAACAGGGATATGGTCAGATCCTACATTTCCACCAGGAGATATACGACAGTGAAAGATGTCACAGTCTCTGTTTGTCAGTACTATATCTGGTGTCCCTGGATGAGGTCCAATGTACGATTTAAAGAATGGGCCTTGAAATGACAAGTTTCTAGCTGTCATGATATTAAAGAGTTGTTTTCCTTTTAAGTCACCCAGTGGAATACCAGCTCCACAGTTGAAGAGGGCAGGGTGATGAGCATTAAAATCTCCCGCTAGAATTGTTGGAATATTTCTGCTTAATATCCTATGTCCATGCGACGTTGTTAGTTCTATTGCAAGAATGTTATCTTCATCAACATGAATATTTTTAAATGTATATCCTAATTTAACCAAGATGGCTACACCACTAAACGGTCCTCTCGATTTCTCCACAGTACAGTAACCACGTAATTTAATATGTTGATCAACTCTTGCAGCTGTCTCGTTCAAAAGTATAACATCGAGATTGTAATTATGTAGTTCAACCTCAAGAAGGTAACGGTTATTAAAGAAATGTTGAACATTAAGTTGGAAAATTGTAATCCCCATTACTTCTTGCACTTCGCTCATGTACTGCGGTCTGAACGCCTGCAAGTAGTGTCATGTGTGGTATCCACACTATCCCTGCTGGACTCGTCAAGGGGAGGAGGGAACTTCTGCGTAGGTGCTTGTGTATTAAAAATGCCATCATCTTCACTAGAGGTGGTAATATTAACAGATTCATTAGAATCGTTAGAGTCATCATCAGAAAACGGAGGTATGATATTCCCAGTTACAGGAAGCAGAGGCTCGTGAGAGTTAATGGGAGACTGTGGAGGCTCCAAGGGAAAATTAGGTAGGCAAGGTGAGTTATCCTGGGAAAGTTCCTGTTCAACAGGATCAGCTTCAATAGCGGGAGAGTAGGCACCAATTTCTGGGGCATCATTATGTTCAGGTGTTGACTTATCGGGTTGAGGGGAGTTGACAACCTGGGTATGCGAGGTGGGCGAGGCAGAAGACAGGACAACCCTTGACGGGGAGAGAACAGGGAAGAAGACAAGACATCCCTTGACGGGGAGAGTGCAGGGAAGAAGACAAGACAACCCTTGACGGGGAGAGTACAAGGCAGAAGACAGGACAACCCTTGACGGGGAGAGTACAGGGAAGAAGACAAGACAACCCTTGACGGGGAGAGTACAGGGAAGAAGACAAGACAACCCTTGACGGGGAGAGTACAGGGAAGAAGACTAGACAACCCTTGACGGGGAGAGTACAGGGAAGAAGACAAGACAACCCTTGACGGGGAGAGTACAGGGAAGAAGACAAGATAACCCTTGACGGGGAGAGTACAGGGAAGAAGACAAGACAACCCTTGACGGGGAGAGTACAGGGAAGAAGACAAGACAACCCTTGACGGGGAGAGTACAGGGAAGAAGACAAGACAACCCTTGACGGGGAGAGTACAGGGAAGAAGACTAGACAACCCTTGACGGGGAGAGTACAAGGAAGAAGACAGGATAACCCTTGACGGGGAGAGTACAAGGAAGCAGGCAAAACAACAGATGACAACGGGAGTCCGTACAACACTTCCCCACGGGGGTCCAAACACTTCCCCACGGGGGTCCAAACACTTCCCCACGGGGGTCCGTTCAACTGGTGTGGGTATTGGGCTGCCCCACGGGGTCCGTACAACTGGTGTGGGTATTGGGCTGCCCCACGGGGTCCGTACAACTGGTGTGGGTATTGGGCTGCCCCACGGGGTCCGTACAACTGGTATGGGTATTGGGCTGCCCCACGGGAGTCCGTACAACTGGTGTGGGTATTGGGCTGCCCCACGGGGGTCCGTTCAACTGGTGTGGGTATTGGGCTGCCCCACGGGGGTCCGTACAACTGGTGTGGGTATTGGGCTGCCCCACGGGGGTCCGTACAACTGGTGTGGGTATTGGGCTGCCACACGGGGTCCGTACAATTGGTGTGGGTATTGGGCTGCCCCACGGGGTCCGTACAACTGGTATGGGTATTTGGCTGCCCCACTGGGTCCGTAAACTGGTGTGGGTATTGGGCTGCCCCACGGGGTCCGTACAACTGGTGTGGGTATTGGGCTGCCCCACGGGGTCTGTATAACTGGTATGGGTATTGGGCTGCCGCTCGGGGTCCGTACAACTGGTGTGGGTATTGGGCTGCCCCACGGGGTCCGTACAACTGGTGTGGGTATTGGGCTGCCCCACGGGGGTCCGTACAACTGGTGTGGGTATTGGGCTGCCCCACGGGGGTCCGTACAACTGGTGTGGGTATTGGGCTGCCAGACGGGGTCCGTACAACTGGTGTGGGTATTGGGCTGCCCCACGGGGGTCCGTACAACTGGTGTGGGTATTGGGCTGCCCCACGGGGGTCCGTACAACTGGTGTGGGTATTGGGCTGCCACACGGGGGTGCGTACAACTGGTGTGGGTATTGGGCTGCCACACGGGAGTCCATAGATAAGGTAATCATTGCTGTGATGTATAACCCACCACAGAACTGCAGGAGGCCAAGAGAGGAATATGATGAGAACAACGGAGTGATTGTGGACACACTGACTGAGGTGGCAGGAAGAGCTCAAACGTGCATAGCAAAATTACTGCTTATGGGTGATTTCAACCACAGGGAGATCGATTGGGAAAACCTGGAGCCTCATGGGAGCCCCGAAACATGGAGAGCCAAGTTGATGGCTGTGGTACTGGAAAACCTCGTGCAATAACACATCAGGGACACTACCAGAGAGCGAGGGGAGGATGAACCAGCAAGACTGGACCTTGTGTTCGCCCTGAGTAGCTCAGACGTTGATGACATCACATATGAGAGGCCCCTCGGAGCTAGTGACCACGTAGTCCTGAGTTTTGATTACATAGTAGAGTTACAGGTGGAGAGTATAACAGGAGTCGAATGGGAAAAGCCAAACTATAAAAGGGGGGACTACACAGGTATGTGGAACTTCCTGCGGGAGGTGCAGTGGGACAGAGAAATGGTAGGAAAGACAGTAAATGAAATGATGGAATATGTAACAACAAAATGCAAGGAGGAAGAGGAAAGGTTTGTTCCCAAGGGCAACAGAAACAATGGGAAGACCAAAGCGACTCCTTGGTTTACCCAAAGGTGCAGGGAGGCAAAAACTAAGTGCATTAGAGAATGGAAGAGGTATAGAAGGCAAAGGACCCAGGAAAACAAGGAGATCAGTTGAAGAGCCAGAAGCGAATATGCACAAATGAGGAGGGAGGCCCAGCGACAGTACGAAAATGACATAGCATAGAAAGCCAAGTCTGACCCGAAACTGCTGTTTAGCCACATTAGGGGAAAGACGACAGTCAAAGACCAGGTAATTAGGCTGAGAAAAGAAGGTAGGGAACTTACAAGTAACGATCAAGAGGTATGCGAGGAGCTCAACAGGAGATTTAAGGAAGTATTCACAGTGGAGACAGGAAGGACTCTGGGAAGACAGGACAGAGGGGGACACCAACAGGGAACAGACCAACAGGTGCTGGACAATATGCACACAACTGAGGAGGAGGTGAAGAAGCTGCTAAGTGACCTTGAAACCTCAAAGACAATGGGACCGGACAGCATCTCCTCATGGGTTCTCAGGGAGGGAGCAGATATACTGTGTGTGCCATTAAACACAATCTTCAACACATCCCTTGAAACTGGGCAACTACCTGAGGTATGGAAGACCGCAAATGTAGTTCCCATTTTTAAAAAAAGGAGACAGAAAAGAGGCACTAAATTACAGACCAGTGTCACTAACCTGTATAGCATGCAAAGTCATGGAGACGATTATCAGGAGGAGAGTGGTGGAGCACCTGGAACGGGACAAGATTATAAACGATAACTAGCACGGATTCATGGAAGGCAAATCCTGTGTCACAAACCTTCTGGAGTTCTGTGACAAAGTTACAGAAATGCGACACGAAAGAGAGGGGTGGGTTGATTGCATTTTCTTGGACTGCAAAAAGGCCTTCGACACAGATCCTCACAAGAGACTAGTGCAGAAAGTAGAGGATCAGGCGTGTACAACAGGAAGAGCACTGCAATGGATCAGAGAATACCTGACAGGGAGGCAACAACGAGTCATGGTATGGGATGAGGTATCACAGTGGGCACCTATGACGAGCGGGGTTCCACAGGGGTCGGTCCGAAAATAAATAAATAAATAACAAAAAGGCACAATACCGTGACTGGAACGATACACAAATAACCCGCACATAAAAGAGAGAAGCTTACGACGACGTTTCGGTCCGACTTGGACCATTGACAAAGTCACACTAACAGAGGTGGAGCAGGACGGCTATATATAGGCAGGAAGAGGTGGAGGTAGTAGTAGTAGTAGTAGTAGTTGTAGTACAAGAAATGTATATAATACCGACAGGATGAAATGACACATGCACAACACCCGGGCATCCCCACCGTAGACGTTTCGCCATCCAGCCAGCCACTGGATGGCGAAACGTCCACAACAAAGACAACCAGACGCCTCACATGTGTCTTAATTTCATCAGTAGATGTAGTAGAAGAAGAAGAGGTAGTAGTAGTGGTAGTGGTAGAAGTGGGAAATGTGGAAGACGAGCCAGTCAAATACAAAGGAAAGGGAGCACTGCAAGAGAGCTAGAAACCCACAGAGGGAGAGCAAGCGCACCGAGGTGCGTGAAAGGGGAAGTGGTGAAATAAAATAAATGAAGAAGGAACAGAAACACGAAACAGGAGAGAGAAAGACAACCCAGAGGAGAAAAGGAGAGAGGAAAGGGGAAGAGGAAGAAGAAAAAGAAGAAGAACATAAGAACATAAGAACGAAGGAACACTGCAGAAGGCCTACTGGCCCATGCGAGGCAGGTCCAAGTCTCCTACCGGCTTAAGCCAAAGCACCCAACCTAACAGGTCAGGTCACATTGACTTAAGGGAGGAACACGGCAACCGACCTGTTAGCACAAGCTATCAGGTCTAACTCACACCCACCCACATCTACTCATGTATTTATCCAACCTATTTTTAAAGCTACACAACGTTCTGGCCTCTATAACGGTACTTGGGAGTTTGTTCCACTCATCCACAACTCTATTACCAAACCAGTACTTTCCTATATCCTTCCTGAATCTGAATTTTTCCAACTTAAAACCATTGCTGCGAGTCCTGTCTAGGCTAGATATTTTCAGCACACTATTTACATCCCCTTTATTTATTCCTGTCTTCCACTTATACACCTCAATCATATCCCCCCTAATTCTACGTCTTTCCAGAGAGTGCAGTTTCAGGGCCCTTAGTCTATCCTCATAGGGAAGGTTTCTGATACATGGGATCATCTTTGTCATCCTCCTTTGTACATTTTCCAGAGAATTTATATCCATTCTGTAATACGGTGACCAAAACTGTGCAGCATAATCTAAATGAGGCCTAACCAAGGATGTATAGAGTTGAAGAACAACCTGAGGACTCCTATTATTTATGCTTCTTGATATGAAGCCAAGGATTCTATTAGCTTTATTGCGAACACTTATGCACTGTTGTCTTGGTTTCAGATTACTGCTAACCAGAACTCCTAAATCTTTTTCGCAATCCGTAATATTAAGATCTACATTATTTAGTTTATATGTGGCATGGTTATTGTCCTGTCCAACATTTAGAACTTTGCATTTGTCTATATTAAACTGCATCTGCCACTTCTCCGACCACTGCATCAGTCTATTCAAATCTTCCTGGAGTGCTCGAATGTCCTCGTCAGAATGAATTCGACGGCCTATTTTGGTGTCATCGGCAAACTTGCCGATGTCGCTCTTTATGCCCTCATCTATGTCGTTTATGTAGATTGTGAACAGCAGGGGGCCCAACACTGACCCCTGTGGAACACCGCTCGTAACGCTTCCCCACTCTGATTTCTCCCCATTTATGCAAACTCTCTGCTGCCTATTTGTCAACCATGCCTCTATCCAGGAAAAAATTTCTCCTCCTATTCCATGTGCTTTAATTTTCCTCAATAGTCTCTGATGTGGGACCCTGTCAAAAGCCTTACTGAAGTCCATATACACAATATCATATTCATTACCATGATCTACCTCCTCAAATACCTTAGTGAAAAAAGTTAATAAATTCGTAAGGCAGGAACGCCCCTTTGTAAAACCATGTTGAGATTCGTTGATTAATTTATGCTTTTCAAGGTGGCTACGAACTGCCTCGGCAATTATTGATTCCATAAATTTTCCCACTATGGAGGTTAGGCTTATTGGTCTATAGTTCGAAGCTAAGGACCTGTCACCTGTTTTGAAAATAGGTATCACATTTGCCATTTTCCACTTATCTGGCACCATGCCAGTTTGTAGTGATATGTTGAAAAGATTAGCCAAAGGTGTGCTAAGCTCCTCTTTACATTCCTTTAGAACCCTTGCATACAGTTCATCAGGGCCTGGGGATTTGTTAGGTTTTAATTTATCTATTTGCCTAAGGACCATGTCACTTGTGACCCTAATGGTGCACAGTTTATTATCGTCCTGTTCTACATAATTTATCATTACTGGAATATCGCTGGTATCCTCCTGTGTAAAAACTGAGAGGAAGTATGTGTTAAAAATTCTACACATTTCCTTATCACTGTCAGTGAGCTGACCCGAGGAACTTTTGAGTGGGCCTATCTTGTCCCTGATCTTACTTCTGTATACCTGAAAGAATCCTTTTGGGTTAGTCTTCGATTCTCTTGCAACTTTAACCTCATAATCTCTTTTTGCTTTTCTAATTCCCTTTTTTATTTCTCTCTTTAACTGAATATATCGATTTCTTAATTGCCCCTCTCCTCTTTTGATTTGCCTATATATGCCTCTCTTTTGACCAATCAGATATTTTAATCTATTGTTCATCCATTTAGGATCAATTTTGTTTGATCTGATTTCCCTATTTGGAACATAATTTGACTGAGCAGCTAGAACTATGCCCTGGAAAGCATCATATCGGCAACCATCACCACCTACCTGACCCTTAGTCAGGTCATTCCAGTTCAGCCCACCTAAGTAATTTTTCAGTCCTATGAAATCAGCCAAGCGAAAGTCAGGGACGGAGACTAGATTGCCATTATTAGGGGAATTCCATGATATGTTAAAACTGAGTGATTTGTGATCACTCTCCCCAAGCTCATCATTAACCTCAAGATTATTAATTAGTGTTTCCCTACTGGCAAGAACCAAGTCAAGGAGGTTATTTCCCCTAGTTGGCTCTGTCACAAACTGTTTTAAAAAGCAATCCTGGATCGTATCAAGAAAGTCACCCGACTCTAAATTTCCTGTCAAATTGCTCCAGTCAATCTGTCTATAGTTGAAATCTCCCATTAGCACAACATTTTCGTATGTAGATGCCTTACGAATTTCGTCCCATAGAAGTTTACTGCACTCCCTATCAAGATTTGGGGCCCTGTAAATCACACCCAAAATTAGTTTTTCTCGGCCCTCGAGAAGCTGTAACCAAACAGATTCAGTGGCTGACGCTTCTAATTTAATATCTTGTCTAACACAACAATTTAAATTGTCTCTGACATACATCGCTACTCCACCACCTTTCCTGTTGACCCTGTCAGTGTGGAATAATTTATAGCCTTGTATGTGACATTCAGAGGGCATCTCTCTATCTTTCAGATTGAGCCAGGTCTCTGTTATAGCAATAATATCTATGTTTCCTGCACTTGCAATTAATCTTAGCTCATCTATCTTATTTCTAACACTCCTGCTATTAGTATAGTAAACCTTAAGGGAGCTAGTCCCTTGCTGCCCTCTGCTGTCCCCCTTTGTTTGCTGACCTGTTCTATTGTCTTTATTTATAACTTCATGCTGAATGCCTTTTATACATTTACTGTTTCCAACCCTAGTGTTGCAACCTGCTTGTTTCCCACACACACCCATACCTCTATCTTCCATCAGTTTAAAATCATAGGCATTTCACCAATGGCCTTCTCAATCGAGTCTGCAAGTGCTACCACCCCTGCCCCAGAGAGATGTACCCCATCCCTTGCATACATATCATGTTTGCCATAAAAGTTGTTCCAGTTGTCAATGAATGGGATTGCAAGTTCCTTGCAGTATCTGTCTAGCCAGCAATTTACACCAATTGCCCTAGACAACCATTCATTTCCTACTCCCCTTCTAGGCAAGATGCTACATATGATTGGGATCCCTCCCTTAGACTTAATGAAATCTATAGCTGACCTGTACTTATCTAGCAGCTCTTCTCTCCTACCCTTCCCAATATCATTTCCACCAGCACTGAGACAGATAATGGGCTTGTTCCCATTACCTGACATGATATTATCCAGCCTGTTGACAATGTCCCCAACACCAGCTCCAGGGAAGCACACTCTATCTCTCATCTTCTTATTCCTATTACAAAAAGCACGGTCAACATATCTTACCTGAGAGTCACCAGCCACAAGAATGCGCTTACCTTCATTAGCAGGGGCAGTAGTACCCTTACCTTCACTGGCCACTGAAGTACATTCATCCTGGAGAACAGAGAAGCGATTTCCTACCTTCAGATCTTCACTCTTAACTTTCCTTACTCTGATGCGCCTCCCATTACTGTGAACAACTCGCCACTTGTAGCAGGTGCTGGACTGCACCTCACTGCTGGTAGCCGTTGCTACCTCCCCACCTACAGCCTCCTCACAGTGAGAGACAGACTGCACCCCACTGCTAGAAGCCTCATTCCCCACATCTCCAACCACCTCACACTCTCTCCCAGGCCCATTGAGGTGGACCTTCAGCCTCCTAATCTCCTCCTGGAGAAGCAAGACCTCCTCCTTCAACTCTCCAACCTCAGATTTTAAAACACTGCAGAAGCAAGCCATGCTTTGTAACCGTCCACGCTAATCCCCAAAGCAGCTCAGGGTCTGTGACCTCACGTGACGACTGACCACTGAACACTGTGACTGACCACTGAACAAGAAGAAGAAGAAGAAGAAGAAGAAGAAGAAGAAGAAGAAGAAGAAGAAGAAGAAGAAGAAGAAGAAGAAGAAGAAGAAGAAGAAGAAGAAGAAGAAAAAAAAAATGAGGATTCAGGTTAAGTCACGGGTGTTCTGAAGTTTGGAGCATTTTACAATGTAGTGGGAGAGGAAGGCATCTACAGAGACGAAGCCAGGGCTAAGGTTCATACAAGGAAAGTTGTGTATTAGAAAGGATTCAACTAAACGGCGACTGTTAGAGTTGGAAGTAGGGAAGACAGTTTTAGCAGAAGACCAGTCAATAGGATGGCTATAATCTCTGACGTGACAGAAAAGAGCATTGTTAGTGTCGGCAAGCCTAACACTATTTTTGTGCTCCCTAAGTCTGTCAGAAAGAGATCGACCAGTTTCTCCGAAGTATTGAAGAGGACAGGAGGAGCAAGAAATAGAGTAGACACCAAGAACATTTGTAGAGGGAGGAGAGGTATGAACGAGATTAGTGCGAAGAGTGTTAGTCTGGCGGAAGGTAAGCTTGATGTCTAAGGGACGGAGAGAATTGTTGAGATTAGAAAGACCGGAAATGTAGGGAAGGCAGAAGACAGAAGAGTTCCCATGAGTAGAGAGTTTGGGAGTATAGAGGACGGTCCTAGAACCAGTGCTATTTCTGGTATATGTGAATGACATGATGGAAGGGATAGACTCAGATGTATCCCTGTTTGCAGATGATGTGAAGTTAATGAGAAGAATTAAATCAGATGAGGACCAGGCAGGACTTCAAAGAGACCTGGACAGACTGGACACGTGGTCCAGCAACTGGCTTCTTGAATTTAACCCTGCCAAATGCAAAGTCATGAAGATCGGAGAAGGGCAAAGAAGACTGCAGACAGAGTATAGACTATGTGGCCAAGGACTGCAAACCTCGCTCAAGGAGAAAGATCTTGGGGTGACCATAACGCCGAGCATGTCTCCGGAGGCACACATCAACCAGATAACTGCTGCAGCATACGGGCGCCTGGCAAACCTGAGAATACCGTTCCGATACCTTGTACATCAGGCCCATACTGGAGTATGCAGCTCCAGTTTGGAACCCACACCTGGTCAAGCAAGTCAAGAAATTAGAGAAAGTGCAAAGGTTTGCAACAAGGCTAGTTCCGGAGCTCAGGGGTATGTCCTACGAAGAAAGGTTGAGGGAAATCGGACTGACGACATTGGAGGATAGGCGGGCCTGGGGAGACATGATAACGACATACAAAATACTGCGTGGAATAGATAAGGTAGACAGAGACATGTTGTTCCAGAGAGGGGACACTGAAACAAGGAGTCACAATTGGAAGCTGAAGACTCAGACGAGTCATAGGGATGTTAGAAGTATTTCTTCAGTCATAGAGTCGTCAGGAAGTGGAATAGCCTAACAAGTGATGTAGTGGAGGCAGGAACCATACATAGCTTTAAGACAAGGCATGACAAAGCTCTGGAAGCAGAGAGGGAGAGGACCTAGTAGCGATCAGTGAAGAGGCGGGGCCAGGAGCTGTCTCGACCCCTGCAACGACAATTAGGTGAGTACACTCACACACATTGACACAGGGTTAAGAAACACGTTCATCCTCCCCAATACACAGCTGGAACTACAACACTCGCACCCCATCAACCACCCCCTCAACTACCCCCTCAACCACCCCCTCAACCACCCCCTCAACCCCTCCTCAACTCCCTCTCAACCCTCTCTCAACCCCCTCAACACCCAACACACACAGACGGGGCCAGATGGCTCACACACAACGCCAGCTTGTGTTTACACTTCAGCAGCTGGTGCAGGTGTGGGGAGAGAACCAGGAATACAGGGTGAAGGGGAGGGTGTAGAGGCAGTGTAAGGGAAGGTGTACGCGGGTGTAGGGGAAGATGCAAAGAAGGCATAGGGGAAGGATATAAGGGAAAGGTATAGGGGAGGGCTGTGAAAAAGGGGGTATTAGGGAGAGTATAGAGGACGGGTGTAAGGAAAAAATGTAAGGAAAGGGCATTGGGGAAGGGTGTAAGGGAAGGGAATAAGGGAAGGGTATAGGGGAAAGGTGTAAGAGAAAAGAAGGGTATCGGGGAATGGTATAAGGGAAAGGTATAGGGGAAGGGTATACGGAAGGGTGTAAAGGAAGTGTATAGGGGAATAGAATATAAGGAAGGTATAGGGGATGGGTATAAGGGAAGGGAATAAGGGAAGGGTATAGGGGAAGGGTATAAGGGAGGGTAAAAGTGAAGGGTTCAACGAGATAGTATAAGGGGAGGATGTAAGGGTAAGGCATAAGGGATGGGTATAAGGGGATGTTATAAGGGAAGGGCATAAGAGGAGGGGATAAGGGAAGGGAATACGGGAAGGGCGTAAGGGAAGGGTATAGGGGAAGGGTATTGGAGAAAGGTATGAGGGAAGAGTATAGGGGAAGGATGTAGGAAGGGTATAGGAAAAGGGTATAGGGGTAGAGCATAGGGGAAGGGAGTAAGGGAAAGGTATAGGGGAAGGGTATAAGGGACGGTATAAGGGAAGGATATAGGGAAAGGGTATAAAGGAAGGATATAGGGGAAGGGTGTAAGGGAAGGGTATAAGGGAAGGATATAAGAGAAGGGTATAAGGGAAGTATTTAGGGAAGGGTATAAGGGACGGATATAGGGGAAGGAGAAAGGAACGTTGTAGGCAGGTGTGGCGGGTGATGGGCCGGGTGTATGTTGTGTGGCTTTGCCGGGTGTGTGATGGTCAGCTGTAGTAGGCAGGTGTGTTGCTTCTTGTCGGGTTGTCGTTGGCAACCCGACAATATATATATATATATATATATATATATATATATATATATATATATATATATATATATATATATATATATATATATATATATATATATATATATATATATATATATATATATATATATATTTATATATATATATATATATATATATATATATATATATATATATATATATATATATATATATATATATATATATATATATATATATATATATATATATATATATATATATATATATATATATATATATATATATATATATATATATCAGTGGCTTGGTTATTAGGTACACAACTACACATGTACATCTGCTCATTAATGCAAATATCTAATCTGTCACTCACGTGGCAGCACCTCAGTGAGTAAAAGCATGTAAACATGACAGACATGGAAGATATGGCAGACATGGCAGACATAGAAGATATGGCAGACATGGAAGATATGGCAGACATGGAAGATATGGCAGACATGACAGACATGGCAGACATGGAAGATATGGCAGACATGGCAGACATAGAAGATATGGCAGACATGGAAGATATGGCAGACATGGAAGATATGGCAGACATGACAGACATGGCAGACATGGAAGATATGGCAGACATGGCAGACATAGAAGATATGGCAGACATGGAAGATATGGCAGACATGGAAGATATGGCAGACATAGAAGATATGGCAGACATGGAAGATATGGCAGACATGACAGACATGGCAGACATGGAAGATATGGCAGACATGGCAGACATAGAAGATATGGCAGACATGGAAGATATGGCAGACATGGAAGATATGGCAGACATGACAGACATGGCAGACATGGAAGATATGGCAAACATGGAAGATATGGCAGACATGGAAGATATGGCAGACATGGAAGATATGGCAGACATGGAAGATATGGCAGACATGGAAGATATGGCAGACATGGCAGACATAGCAGACATGGAAGATATGGCAGACATGGAAGATATGGCAGACATGGAAGATATGGCAGACATGACAGACATGGCAGACATGGAAGATATGGCAGACATGGAAGATATGGCAGACATGGAAGATATGGCAGACATGGAAGATATGGCAGACATGGAAGATATGGCAGACATGGAAGATATGGCAGACATGGAAGATATGGCAGACATGGAAGATATGGCAGACATGGAAGATATGGCAGACATGGAAGATATGGCAGACATGGAAGATATGGCAGACATGGAAGATATGGCAGACATGGAAGATATGGCAGACATGGCAGACATAGCAGACATGGAAGATATGGCAGACATGGAAGATATGGCAGACATGGAAGATATGGCAGACATGACAGACATGGCAGACATGGAAGATATGGCAGACATGGAAGATATGGCAGACATGGAAGATATGGCAGACATGGAAGATATGGCAGACATGGAAGATATGGCAGACATGGAAGATATGGCAGACATGGAAGATATGGCAGACATGGCAGACATAGCAGACATGGAAGATATGGCAGACATGGAAGATATGGCAGACATGGAAGATATGGCAGACATGGAAGATATGGCAGACATGGAAGATATGGCAGACATGGAAGATATGGCAGACATGGAAGATATGGCAGACATGGAAGATATGGCAGACATGGAAGATATGGCAGACATGGCAGACATAGCAGACATGGAAGATATGGCAGACATGGAAGATATGGCAGACATGGAAGATATGGCAGACATGACAGACATGGCAGACATGGAAGATATGGCAGACATGGAAGATATGGCAGACATGGAAGATATGGCAGACATGGAAGATATGGCAGACATGGAAGATATGGCAGACATGGAAGATATGGCAGACATGGCAGACATAGCAGACATGGAAGATATGGCAGACATGGAAGATATGGCAGACATGGAAGATATGGCAGACATGGAAGATATGGCATACATGGAAGATATGGCAGACATGGAAGATATGGCAGACATGGAAGATATGGCAGACATGGAAGATATGGCAGACATGGCAGACATAGCAGACATGGAAGATATGGCAGACATGGAAGATATAGCAGACATGGAAGATATGGCAGACATGGAAGATATGGCAGACATGGAAGATATGGCAGACATGGAAGATATGGCAGACATGGAAGATATGGCAGACATGGAAGATATGGCAGACATGGAAGATATGGCAGACATGGAAGATATGGCAGACATGGAAGATATGGCAGACATGGCAGACATAGCAGACATGGAAGATATGGCAGACATGGAACATATGGAAGACATGGAAGATATGGCAGACATGGAAGATATGGCAGACATGGAAGATATGGCAGACATGGAAGATATGGCAGACATGACAGACATGGCAGACATGGCAGACATGGAAGATATGGCAGACATGGAAGATATGGCAGACATGACAGACATGGCAGACATGGCAGACATGGAAGATATGGCAGACATGGAAGATATGGCAGACATGGAAGATATGGCACACATGGAAGATATGGCAGACATGGAAGATATGGCAGACATGGAAGATATGGCAGACATGGAAGATATGGCAGACATGGAAGATATGGCAGACATGGAAGATATGGGAGACATGGCAGACATAGCAGACATGGAAGATATGGCAGACATAGCAGACATTGCAGATATGGAAGATATGGCAGACATGGAAGATATGGCAGACATGGAAGATATGGCAGACATGGCAGACATGGAAGATATGGCAGACATGGAAGATATGGCAGACATGGCAGACATGGAAGATATGGCAGACATGGCAGACATGGAAGATATGGCAGACATGGAAGATATGGCAGACATGGCAGACATGGCAGACATGGAAGATATGGCAGACATGGCAGACATGGAAGATATGGCAGACATGGAAGATATGGCAGACATGGCAGACATGGCAGATATGGCAGACATGGAAGATATGGCAGACATGGCAGACATGGCAGACATTGAAGATATGGCAGACATGGCAGACATGGAAGATATGGCAGACATGGAAGATATGGCAGACATGGCAGACATGGCAGACATGGAAGATATGGCAGACATGGCAGACATGGAAGATATAGCAGACATGGAAGATATGGCAGACATGGCAGACATGGAAGATATGGCAGACATGGCAGACATGGAAGATATGGCAGACATGGCAGACATGGCAGACATGGAAGATATGGCAGACATGGCAGACATGGAAGATATGGCAAACATGGAAGATATGGCAGACATGGCAGACATGGAAAATATGGCAGACATGACAGACATGGCAGACATAGCAGACATGGCAGGCATGGAAGATATGGCAGACATGGTAGACATGGCAGATATGGCAGACATGGAAGATATGGCAGACATGGCAGACATGGCAGACATTGAAGATATGGCAGACATGGCAGACATGGAAGATATGGCAGACATGGAAGATATGGCAGACATGGCAGACATGGCAGACATGGAAGATATGGCAGACATGGCAGACATGGAAGATATAGCAGACATGGAAGATATGGCAGACATGGCAGACATGGAAGATATGGCAGACATGGCAGACATGGAAGATATGGCAGA
Source organism: Cherax quadricarinatus (assembly GCF_038502225.1). NCBI lineage: Eukaryota > Metazoa > Arthropoda > Malacostraca > Decapoda > Parastacidae > Cherax > Cherax quadricarinatus. Next base: position 45,027,437 of record NC_091297.1, read on the forward strand.
CATGGCAGACATGGCAGACATGGAAGATATGGCAGACATGGCAGACATGGAAGATATGGCAAACATGGAAGATATGGCAGACATGGCAGACATGGAAAATATGGCAGACATGACAGACATGGCAGACATAGCAGACATGGCAGGCATGGAAGATATGGCAGACATGGTAGACATGGCAGACATAGCAGACATGGCAGACATGGCAGACATAACAGACATGGCAGACATGGCAGACATGGCAGATATGGTAGACATGACAGACATGACAGACATGGCAGACATGGCAGATATGGTAGACATGGCAGACATGGCAGACATAGCAGACATGGTAGATATGGCAAACATAGCAGACATGGTAGATATGGCGGACATGGCAGACATGGCAGACATGGTAGATATGGCAGACATGGCAGACATGGTAGACTTGGCAGACATGGCAGACATTGTAGACTTGGCAGACATGGCAGACATGGTAGACTTGGCAGACATGGCAGACATGGCAGACATGTTAGATACGGCAGACATGGTAGACATGGCAGACATGGCAGACATGTTAGATACGGCAGACATGGTAGACATGGCAGACATGGCAGACATGGTGAAGAGGTACAGTTGTTGTTCACATCAGAATGGGGAAGAAGTGTGATTTAAGTGACTTTGACTGGAGCGCCTGTTGGTGCCAGACTTGGTTTCAGTATCTCAGAAACTGCTGATTTTCCGGGATTTTCACGCATAACAGTCTTTATAATTTTCTGAGATTGGTTTGAAAAACACAAAACGTCCAGTGAGAGGTAATTCTGTGAATGAAAATGCGTTGATAATGAGAAGTCAGAGGAGAATTGCCAGACTGGTTCAGGATGACAGGAAGATGACCACACATCAAACACATCTAACAGCTGCCCTGCCCTCCACCACACATCAAACACATCTAACAGCTGCCCTGCCCTCCACCACACATCAAACACACCCAACAGCTGCCCTGCCCTCCACCACACATCAAACACATCTAACAGCTGCCCTGCCCTCCACCACACATCAAACACATCCAACAACTACCCTGCCCTCCACCACACATCAAACACATCCAACAACTACCCTGCCCTCCACCACACATCAAACACATCCAACAGCTGCCCTGCCCTCCACCACACATCAAACACATCCAACAGCTGCCCTGCCCTCCACCACACATCAAACACATCCAACAGCTGCCCTGCCCTCCACCACACATCAAACACATCCAACAGCTGCCCTGCCCTCCACCACACATCAAACACATCCAACAGCTGCCCTGCCCTCCACCACACATCAAACACATCCAACAGCTGCCCTGCCCTCCACCACATATCAAACACATCCAACAGCTGCCCTGCCCTCCACCACACATCAAACACATCGAACAGCTGCCCTGCCCTCCACCACACATCAAACACATCCAACAGCTGCCCTGCCCTCCACCACACATCAAACACATCCAACAGCTGCCCTGCCCTCCACCACACATCAAACACACATCCAACAGCTGCCCTGCCCTCCACCACACATCAAACACATCCAACAGCTGCCCTGCCCTCCACCACACATCAAACACATCCAACAGCTGCCCTGCCCTCCACCACACATCAAACACACATCCAACAGCTGCCCTGCCCTCCACCACACATCAAACACACCCAACAGCTGCCCTGCCCTCCACCACACATCAAACACATCCAACAGCTGCCCTGCCCTCCACCACACATCAAGCACACATCCAACAGCTGCCCTGCCCTCCACCACACATCAAACACATCCAACAGCTGCCCTGTCCTCCACCACACATCAAACACATACAACAGCTGCCCTGCCCTCCACCACACATCAAACACATCCAACAGCTGCCCTGCCCTCCACCAAACATCAAACACATCCAACAGCTGCCCTGCCCTCCACCACACATCAAACACATCCAACAGCTGCCCTGCCCTCCACCACACATCAAACACATCCAACAGCTGCCCTGCCCTCCACCAGACATCAAACACATCCAACAGCTACCCTGCCCTCCACCACACATCAAACACATCCAACAGCTGCCCTGCCCTCCACCACACATCAAACACACATCCAACAGCTGCCCTGCCCTCCACCACACATCAAACACATCCAACAGCTACCCTGCCCTCCACCACACATCAAACACATCCAACAGCTACCCTGCTCTCCACCACACATCAAACACACATCTAACAGCTGCCCTGCCCTCCACCACACATCAAACACATCCAACAGCTACCCTGCTCTCCACCACACATCAAACACACATCTAACAGCTGCCCTGCCCTCCACCACACATCAAACACATCCAACAGCTATCCTGCCCTCCACCACACATCAAACACATCCAACAGCTGCCCTGCTCTCCACCACACATCAAACACACATCTAACAGCTGCCCTGCCCTCCACCACACATCAAACACATCGAACAGCTATCCTGCCCTCCACCACACATCAAACACATCCAACAGCTACCCTGCTCTCCACCACACATCAAACACACATCTAACAGCTGCCCTGCCCTCCACCACACATCAAACACATCCAACAGCTACCCTGCCCTCCACCACACATCAAACACATCCAACAGCTGCCCTGCCCTCCACCACACATCAAACACATCCAACAGCTGCTCTGCTCTCCACCACACGTCAAACACACATCCAACAGCTACCCTGCCCTCTACCACACATCAAACACACATCAAACAGCTGCCCTGCCCTCCACGACACATAAAACACATCCAACAACTGCCCTGCCTTCCACCACACATCAAACACACATCCAACAGCTGACCTGCCCTCCACCACACATCAAACACATCCAACAGCTGCCCTGCCCTCCACCGCACATCAAACACACATCTAACAGCTGCCCTGCCCTCCACCACACATCAAACACACATCCAACAGCTGCCCTGCCCTCCACCTCACATCAAACACATCCAACAGCTGCCCTGCCCTCCACCACACATCAAACACACATCCAACAGCTGCCCTGCCCTACACCACACATCAAACACTCATCCAACAGCTGCCCTGCCCTCCACCACACATCAAACACATCCAACAGCTACCCTGCCCTCCACCACACATCAAACACACATCCAACAGCTGCCCTGCCCTCCACCACACATCAAACACACATCCAACAGCTGCCCTGCCCTCCCCCACACGTCAAACACACATCTAACAGCTGCCCTACCCTCATCTAACAACTGTCCAACCCTCCATCAAACAGCTGCTTTACGCCAAAAACACACGTTTTGCACCCTCCCTCCCTTTCTCCCTCTCTCCCTCCCTCCCTCTCTCCCTCCCTCCCTCCCTCCCTCCAGCTCCCTGGATCACCTGTCTACCACAGTGATAATGGCCTGGGAATGTGGGCTTGTGAACCCAAGTAACGGCCTTGTTATACTTCCCTGCCTCCTGCCCCATCCCATCAACCAGTACCCTGGGTACTACATACCTCGCTGGTGAGGGCATTCCACTCACAATGACTTTGCGTAGAAACACATGGGCAAGATCCTCACATCCGTGGTGCTCCTGCCCAGTGGTAGCCCATTGTTGTGGGTCGTAGCCAGGGACAACATGATACAAAATACCAAGTACCAGATGGAATCTTATGTACTAAGTATAAAAAAAAAACACTGCAATCCTGTACACAACAAACTCCAGTACCTGTTGGAGGTGTTCAGGTGCTGGAGGTGTACAGGTGCTGGAGGTGTTCAGGTGCTGGAGGTGTTCAGGTGCTGGAGGTGTTCAGGTGCTGGAGGTGTTCAGGTGCTGGAGGTGTTCAAGTGCTGGAGGTGTTCAGGTGCTGGAGGTGTACAGGTGCTGGAGGTGTTCAGGTGCTGGAGGTGTTCAGGTGCTGGAGGTGTTCAGGTGCTGGAGGTGTTCAGGTGCTGGAGGTGTTCAAGTGCTGGAGGTGTTCAGGTGCTGGAGGTGTTCAGGTGCTGGAGGTGTTCAGGTGCTGGAGGTGTTCAAGTGCTGGAGGTGTTCAAGTGCAGGAGGTGTTCAGGTGCTGGAGGTGTTCAGGTGCTGGAGGTGTTCAAGTGCTGGAGGTGTTCAAGTGCTGGAGGTGTTCAGTTGCTGGAGGTGTTCAGGTGCTGGAGGTGTTCAAGTGCTGGAGGTGTTCAGGTGCTGGAGGTGTTCAGGTGCTGGAGGTGTTCAGGTGCTGGAGGTGTTCAGGTGCTGGAGGTGTTCAGGTGCTGGAGGTGTTCAAGTGCTAGAGGTGTTCAGGTGCTGGAGGTGTTCAAGTGCTGGAGGTGTTCAAGTGCTAGTGGTGTTCAAGTGCTGGAGGTGTTCAAGTGCTGGAGGTGTTCAAGTGCTAGTGGTGTTCAAGTGCTGGAGGTGTTCAGGTGTTGGAGGTGTTCAAGTGCTGGAGGTGTTCAAGTGTTTGAGGTGTTCAAGTGCTGGAGGTGTTCAAGTGCTTGAGGTGTTCAAGTGCTGGAGGTGTTCAAGTACTGGAGGTGTTCAAGTGCTGGAGGTGTTCAAGTGCTGGAGGTGTTCAAGTGCATGAGATGTTCAAGTGCTGAATGTGTTCAAGAGCTGGAGATGTTCAAGAGCTGGAGATGTTCAAGAGCTGGAGATGTTCAAGTGCTGGAGATGTTCAAGTGCTGGAGGTGTTCAAGTGCTGGAGGTGTTCAAGTGCTGGAGGTGTTCAAGTGCTGGAGGTGTTCAAGTGCATAAGATGTTCAAGTGCTGAATGTGTTCAAAAGCTGGAGATGTTCAAGTGCTGGAGGTGTTCAAGTGCTGGAGGTGTTCAAGTGCTGGAGGTGTTCAAGTGCTGGAGGTGTTCAAGAGCTGGAGAAGTTCAAGTGCAGGAGGTGTTCAAGTGCTGGAGGTGTTCAAGTGCTGGAGGTGTTCAAGTGCTGGAGGTGTTCAAGTGCTGGAGGTGTTCAAGTGCTGGAGGTGTTTAGGTGCTTGAGATGTTCAAGTGCTGGAGGTGTTCAAGTGCTGGAGGTGTTCAAGTGCTGGAGGTGTTCAAGTGCTGGAGATGTTCAAGTGGTGGAGGTGTTCAAGTGCTGAAGGTGTTCAAGTGCTGGAGGTGTTCAAGTGCTGGAGGTGTTCAAGTGCTTGAGGTGTTCAAGTGCTGAAGGTGTTCAAGAGCTGCAGATGTTCAAGTGCTGGAGGTGTTCAAGTGCTGGAGGTGTTCAAGTGCTGGAGGTGTTCAAGTGCTGGAGGTGTTCAATTGCTGGAGGTGTTCAAGTGCTGGAGGTGTTCAAGTGCTGGAGGTGTTCAAGTGCTGGAGATGTTCAAGTGCTGGAGGTGTTCAAGAGCTGGAGATGTTCAAGTGCTGGAGGTGTTCAAGTCCTGGAGGTGTTCAAGTGCTGGAGGTGTTCAAGTGCTGGAGGTGTTCAAGTACTGGAGGTGTTCATGTGCTGGAGGTGTTCAGGTGCTGGAGGTGTTCAGGCGCTGGAGGTGTTCAGGTGCTGGAGGTGTTCAAGTGCTGGAGTTGTTCAGGTGCTGGAGGTGTTCAAGAGTTGGAGGTGTTCAAGTGCTGAAGGGGTTCAAGAGCTGGAGATGTTCAAGTGCTGGAGGTGTTCAGGCGCTGGAGGTGTTCAGGTGCTGGAGGTGTTCAAGTGCTGGAGTTGTTCAGGTGCTGGAGGGGTTCAGGTGCTGGAGGTATTCAAGTGCTGGAGGTATTCAAGTGCTGGAGGTGTTCAAGTGCTGGAGGTGTTCAAGTGCTGAAGGGGTTCAAGAGCTGGAGATGTTCAAGTGCTGGAGGTGTTCAAGAGCTGGAGGTGTTCAAGTGCTGGAGGTGTTCAAGTGCTGGAGGTGTTCAAGAGCTGGAGATGTTCAAGTGCTGGAGATGTTCAAGAGCTGGAGGTGTTCAAGTGCTTGTGGTGTTCAAGTGCTGAAGGTGTTCAAGAGCTGGAGGTGTTCAAGTGCTGGAGGTGTTCAAGTGCTGAAGGTGTTCAAGAGCTGGAGGTGTTCAAGTGCTGAAGGTGTTCAAGTGCTGGAGGTGTACAAGTGCTGAACGTGTTCAAGTGCTGGAGGTGTTCAAGTGCTGAAGGTGTTCAAGTGCTGGAGGTGTTCAAGTGCTGAAGGTGTACAAGTGCTGAAGGTGTACAAGTGCTGAAGGTGTTCAAGTGCTGGAGGTGTACAAGTGCTGAAGGTGTTCAAGTGCTGGAGGTGTTCAAGTGCTTGAGGTGTTCAAGTGCTGGAGGTGTTCAAGTGCTGGAGGTGTTCAAGAGCTGGAGATGTTCAAGTGCAGGAGGTGTTCAAGTGCTGGAGGTGTTCAAGTGCTGGAGGTGTTTAAGAGCTGGAGGTGTTCAAGTGCTTGAGATGTTCAAGTGCTGAATGTGTTCAAGAGCTGGAGATGTTCAAGTGCTGGAGGTGTTCAAGTGCTGGAGGAGTTCAAGAGCTGGAGGTGTTCAAGTGCTGGAGGTGTTCAAGTGCTGGAGGTATTCAAGTGCTGAAGGTGTTCAAGTGCTGGAGGTGTTCAAGTGCTGGAGGTGTTCAAGTGTTTGAGGTGTTCAAGTGCTGGAGGTGTTCAAGTGCTGGAGGTATTCAAGTGCTGAAGGTGTTCAAGTGCTGGAGGTGTTCAAGTGCTGGAGGTGTTCAAGTGCTGGAGGTGTTCAAGTGCTGGAGGTGTTCAAGAGCTGGAGATGTTCAAGTGCAGGAGGTGTTCAAGTGCTGGAGGTGTTCAAGTGCTGGAGGTGTTCAAGAGCTGGAGGTGTTCAAGTACTTGAGATGTTCAAGTGCTGAATGTGTTCAAGAGCTGGAGATGTTCAAGTGCTGGAGGTGTTCAAGTGCTGGAGGTGTTCAAGTGCTGGAGGAGTTCAAGAGCTGGAGATGTTCAAGTGCTGGAGGTGTTCAAGTGCTGGACGTGTTCAAGTGCAGGAGGTGTTCAAGTGCTGGAGGTGTTCAAGTGCTGGAGATGTTCAAGTGCTGGAGGTGTTCAAGTGCTGAAGGTGTTCAAGTGCTGGAGGTGTTCAAGTGCTGGAGGTGTTCAAGTGCTGGATGTGTTCAAGTGCTGAAGGTGTTCAAGAGCTGAAGATGTTCAAGTGCTGGAGGTGTTCAAGTGCTGGAGGTGTTCAAGTGCTGGAGGTGTTCAAGAACTGGAGGTGTTCAAGTGCTGGAGGTGTTCAAGTGCTGGAGGTGTTCAAGTGCTGGAGATGTTCAAGTGCTGGAGGTGTTCAAGAGCTGGAGATGTTCAAGTGCTGGAGGTGTTCAAGTCCTGGAGGTGTTCAAGTGCTGGAGGTGTTCAAGTGCTGGAGGTGTTCAAGTGCTGGAGATGTTCAAGTGCTGAAGGTGTTCAAGAGCTGGAGATGTTCAAGTGCTGGAGGTGTTCAAGTGCTGGAGGTGTTCAAGTGCTGGAGGTGTTCAAGTGCTGTAGGTGTTCAAGAGCTGGAGATGTTCAAGTGCTGGAGGTGTTCAGGTGCTGGAGGTGTTCAAGTGCTGGAGATGTTCAAGTGCTGGAGGTGTTCAAGTGCTGGAGGTGTTCAAGTGCTGGAGATGTTCAAGTGCTGGAGGTGTTCAAGTGCTGGAGGTGTTCAAGTGCTAGAGATGTTCAAGTGCTGGAGGTGTTCAAGTGCTGGAGGTGCTCAAGTGCTGGAGGTGTTCAAGTGCTGGAGGTGTTCAAGTGCTGGAGGTGTTCAGGTGCTGGAGGTGTTCAGGTGATGCAGGTGTTCAAGTGCTGGAGGTGTTCAAGTGCTGGAGGTGTTCAAGTGCTGGAGGTGTTCAAGTGCTGGAGGTGTTCAGGTGCTGGAGGTGTTCAGGTGCTGGAGATGCTCAGGTGTTGGAGGTGTTCAAGTGCTGGAGGTGTTCAAGTGCTGGAGATGCTCAGGTGATGGAGGTGTTCAAGCTCTGGAGGTGTTCAGGTGTTGGAGATGTTCAAGTGCTGGAGGTGTTCAGGAGCTGGAGGTGTTCAAGTGCTGGAGGTGTTCAGGTGCTGGAGGTGCTGGAGGTGTTCAGTGCTGGAGATGCTCAGGTGATGGAGGTGTGCTGGAGGTTCATGTGCTGGAGGTGTTCAGGAGCTGGAGGTGTTCAAGTGCTGGAGGTGTTCAGGTGCTGGAGGTGTTCAAGTGCTGGAGGTGTTCAGGTGCTGGAGGAGTTCAGGTGATGGAGGTGTTCAAGTGCTGGAGGTGTTCAAGTGCTTGAGATGTTCAAGTGCTGAATGTGTTCAAGAGCTGGAGACGTTCAAGTGCAGGAGGTGTTCAAGTGCTGGAGGTGTTCAAGTGCTGGAGGTGTTCAAGTGCTGGAGGTGTTCAAGAGCTGGAGATGTTCAAGTGCTGGAGGTGTTCAAGTGCTGGAGGTGTTCAAGTGCTGGAGGTGTTCAAGTGCTGGAGGTGTTCAAGTGCTGGAGATGTTCAAGTGTTGGAGGTGTTCAAGTGCTGAAGGTGTTCAAGTGCTGGAGGTGTTCAAGTGCTGGAGGTGTTCAAGTGCTGGATGTGTTCAAGTGCTGAAGGTGTTCAAGAGCTGGAGATGTTCAAGTGCTGTAGGTGTTCAAGTGCTGGAGGTGTTCAATTGCTGGAGGTGTTCAAGTGCTGGAGGTGTTCAAGTGCTGGAGGTGTTCAAGTGCTGGAGATGTTCAAGTGCTGGAGGTGTTCAAGAGCTGGAGATGTTCAAGTGCTGGAGGTGTTCAAGTCCTGGAGGTGTTCAAGTGCTGGAGGTGTTCAAGTGCTGGAGATGTTCAAGTGCTGAAGGTGTTCAAGAGCTGGAGATGTTCAAGTGCTGGAGGTGTTCAAGTGCTGGAGGTGTTCAAGTGCTGGAGGTGTTCAAGTGCTGTAGGTGTTCAAGAGCTGGAGATGTTCAAGTGCTGGAGGTGTTAAGGTGCTGGAGGTGTTCAAGTGCTGGAGGTGTTCAAGTGCTGGAGGTGTTCAAGTGCTGGAGGTGTTCAAGTGCTGGAGATGTTCAATTGCTGGAGGTGTTCAAGTGCTGGAGGTGTTCAAGTGCTGGAGATGTTCAAGTGCTGGAGGTGTTCAAGTGCTGGAGGTGTTCAAGTGCTAGAGATGTTCAAGTGCTGGAGGTGTTCAAGTGCTGGAGGTGCTCAAGTGCTGGAGGTGTTCAAGTGCTGGAGGTGTTCAAGTGCTGGAGGTGTTCAGGTGCTGGAGGTGTTCAGGTGATGCAGGTGTTCAAGTGCTGGAGGTGTTCAAGTGCTGGAGGTGTTCAAGTGCTGGAGGTGTTCAAGTGCTGGAGGTGTTCAGGTGCTGGAGGTGTTCAGGTGCTGGAGATGCTCAGGTGTTGGAGGTGTTCAAGTGCTGGAGGTGTTCAAGTGCTGGAGATGCTCAGGTGATGGAGGTGTTCAAGCTCTGGAGGTGTTCAAGTGTTGGAGATGTTCAAGTGCTGGAGGTGTTCAGGAGCTGGAGGTGTTCAAGTGCTGGAGGTGTTCAGGTGCTGGAGGTGTTCAAGTGCTGGAGGTGTTCAGGTGATGGAGGTGTTCAGGTGGTGGAGGTGTTTAGGTGGTGGAGGTGTTCAGGTGCTGGAGGAGTTCAGGTGATGGAGGTGTTCAAGTGCTGGAGGTGTTCAAGTGCTTGAGATGTTCAAGTGCTGAATGTGTTCAAGAGCTGGAGACGTTCAAGTGCAGGAGGTGTTCAAGTGCTGGAGGTGTTCAAGTGCTGGAGGTGTTCAAGTGCTGGAGGTGTTCAAGAGCTGGAGATGTTCAAGTGCTGGAGGTGTTCAAGTGCTGGAGGTGTTCAAGTGCTGGAGGTGTTCAAGTGCTGGAGGTGTTCAAGTGCTGGAGATGTTCAAGTGTTGGAGGTGTTCAAGTGCTGAAGGTGTTCAAGTGCTGGAGGTGTTCAAGTGCTGGAGGTGTTCAAGTGCTGGATGTGTTCAAGTGCTGAAGGTGTTCAAGAGCTGGAGATGTTCAAGTGCTGTAGGTGTTCAAGTGCTGGAGGTGTTCAATTGCTGGAGGTGTTCAAGTGCTGGAGGTGTTCAAGTGCTGGAGGTGTTCAAGTGCTGGAGATGTTCAAGTGCTGGAGGTGTTCAAGAGCTGGAGATGTTCAAGTGCTGGAGGTGTTCAAGTCCTGGAGGTGTTCAAGTGCTGGAGGTGTTCAAGTGCTGGAGATGTTCAAGTGCTGAAGGTGTTCAAGAGCTGGAGATGTTCAAGTGCTGGAGGTGTTCAAGTGCTGGAGGTGTTCAAGTGCTGGAGGTGTTCAAGTGCTGTAGGTGTTCAAGAGCTGGAGATGTTCAAGTGCTGGAGGTGTTAAGGTGCTGGAGGTGTTCAAGTGCTGGAGGTGTTCAAGTGCTGGAGGTGTTCAAGTGCTGGAGGTGTTCAAGTGCTGGAGATGTTCAATTGCTGGAGGTGTTCAAGTGCTGGAGGTGTTCAAGTGCTGGAGATGTTCAAGTGCTGGAGGTGTTCAAGTGCTGGAGGTGTTCAAGTGCTAGAGATGTTCAAGTGCTGGAGGTGTTCAAGTGCTGGAGGTGCTCAAGTGCTGGAGGTGTTCAAGTGCTGGAGGTGTTCAAGTGCTGGAGGTGTTCAGGTGCTGGAGGTGTTCAGGTGATGCAGGTGTTCAAGTGCTGGAGGTGTTCAAGTGCTGGAGGTGTTCAAGTGCTGGATGTGTTCAAGTGCTGGAGGTGTTCAGGTTCTGGAGGTGTTCAGGTGCTGGAGATGCTCAGGTGATGGAGGTGTTCAAGTGCTGGAGGTGTTCAAATGCTGGAGATGCTCAGGTGATGGAGGTGTTCAAGCTCTGGAGGTGTTCAGGTGTTGGAGATGTTCAAGTGCTGGAGGTGTTCAGGAGCTGGAGGTGTTCAAGTGCTGGAGGTGTTCAGGTGATGGAGGTGTTCAGGTGGTGGAGGTGTTCAGGTGCTGGAGGTGTTCAGGTGCTGGAGGTGTTCAGGTGATGGAGGTGTTCAAGTGCTGGAGGTGTTCAAGTGCTGGAGATGTTCAAGTGCTGAAGGTGTTCAAGTGCTGGAGGTGTTCAGGTGCTGGAGGTGTTCAGGTGATGGAGGTGTTCAGGTGCTGGAGGTGTTCAGGTGATGGAGGTGTTCAGGTGCTGGAGGTGTTCAGGTGTTCAAGTGCTGGAGGTGTTCACGTGCTGGAGGTGTTCAAGTGCTGGAGGTGTTCAGGTGCTGGAGGTGTTCAAGTGCTGGAGGTGTTCAGGTGCTGGAGGTGTTCAAGTGCTGGAGGTGTTCAGGTGCTGGAGGTGTTCAAGTGCTGGAGGTGTTCAGGTGCTGGAGGTGTTCAAGTGCTGGAGGTGTTCAAGTGCTGGAGGTGTTCAAGTGCTAGAGGTGTTCAAGTGCTGGAGATGTTCAGGTGCTGGAGGTGTTCAGGTGATGGAGGTGTTCAAGTGCTGGAGGTGTTCAAGTGCTGGAGATGCTCAGGTGATGGAGGTGTTCAAGCTCTGGAGGTGTTCAGGTGTTGGAAATGTTCAAGTGCTGGAGGTGTTCAGGAGCTGGAGGTGTTCAAGTGCTGGAGGTGTTCAGGTGCTGGAGGTGTTCAAGTGCTGGAGGTGTTCAGGTGATGGAGGTGTTCAGGTGGTGCAGGTGTTCAGGTACTGGAGGTGCTCAGGTGCTGGAGGTGTTCAGGTGATGGAGGTGTTCAAGTGCTGGAGGTGTTCAAGTGCTGGAGATGTTCAAGTGCTGGAGGTGTTAAGGTGCTGGAGGTGTTCAGGTGATGGAGGTGTTCAGGTGCTGGAGGTGTTCAGGTGATGGAGGTGTTCAGGTGCTGGAGGTGTTCAGGTGCTGGAGGTGTTCAGGTTATGGAGGTGTTCAAGTGCTTGAGGTGTTCAAGTGCTGGAGGTGTTCAGGAGCTGGAGGTGTTCAAGTGCTGGAGGTGTTCAAGTGCTGGAGTTGTTCAATTGCTGGAGGTGTTGAAGTGCTGGAGGTGTTCAAGTGCTAGAGGTGTTCAAGTGCTGAAGATGTTCAGGTGCTGGAGGTGTTCAGGTTATGGAGGTGTTCAAGTGCTGGAGGTGTTCAGGTGCTGGAGGTGTTCAAGTGCTGGAGGTGTTCAAGTGCTGGAGGTGTTCAAGTGCTGGAGGTGTTCAAGTGCTGGAGGTGTTCAGGTGCTGGAGGTGTTCAGGTGATGGAGGTGTTCAAGTGCTGGAGCTGTTCAAGTGCTGGAGGTGTTCAAGTGCTGGAGGTGTTCAAGTGCTGGAGGTGTTCATGTGCTGGAGGTGTTCAGGTGCTGGAGGTGTTCAGGTGATGGAGGTGTTCAAGTTCTGGAGGTGTTTAGGTGTTGGAGATATTCAAGTGCTGGAGGTGTTCAGGAGCTGGAGGTGTTGAAGTGCTGGAGGTGTTCAGGTGCTGGAGGTGTTCAAGTGCTGGAGGTGTTCAAGTGCTGGAGGCGTTCAGGTGATGGAGGTGTTCAGGTGATGGAGGTGTTCAGGTGCTGGAGGTGTTCCAGTGCTGGACGTGCTCAGGTGCTGGAGGTGTTCAGGTGCTGGAGGTGTTCATGTGCTGGAGGTGTTCAGGTGCTGGAGGTGTTCAGGTGCTGGATGTGTTCAGGTGCTGGAGGTGTTCAGGTGCTGAGTACTGTGTATCTAGCTGTTAACGTTAATTAAAAAAATATTGCCTATACAACTTTTCCTCAAAACCATTAACTGCTTCTTATCCCTGGCAACCCACCTTCACTGTCTCTTATCCCTGGCAACCCACCTTCACTGCTTCTTATCCCTGGCAACCCACCTTCACTGTCTCTTATCCCTGGCAACCCACCTTCACTGCTTCTTATCCCTGGCAACCCACCTTCACTGCCTCTTATCCCTGGCAACCCACCTTCACTGCCTCTTATCCCTGGCAACCCACCTTCACTGCTTCTTATCCCTGGCAACCCACCTTCACTGCTTCTTATCCCTGGCAACCCACCTTCACTGCTTCTTATCCCTGGCAACCCACCTTCACTGCTTCTTATCCCTGGCAACCCACCTTCACTGCTTCTTATCCCTGGCAACCCACCTTCACTGCTTCTTATCCCTGGCAACCCACCTTCACTGCTTCTTATCCCTGGCAACCCACCTTCACTGCTTCTTATCCCTGGCAACCCACCTTCACTGCTTCTTTTCCCTGGCAACCCACCTTCACTGCTTCTTATCCCTGGCAACCCACCTTCACTGCTTCTTATCCCTGGCAACCCACCTTCACTGCTTCTTATCCCTGGCAACCCACCTTCACTGCTTCTTATCCCTGGCAACCCACCTTCACTGTCTCTTATCCCTGGCAACCCACCTTCACTGCTTCTTATCCCTGGCAACCCACCTTCACTGCGTCTTATCCCTGGCAACCCACCTTCACTGCTTCTTATCCCTGGCAACCCACCTTCACTGCCTCTTATCCCTGGCAACCCACCTTCACTGCTTCTTATCCCTGGCAACCCACCTTCTCTGCTTCTTATCCCTGGAAACCCACCTTCACTGCTTCTTATCCCTGGCAACCAACCTTCACTGCTTCTTATCCCTGGCAACCCACCTTCGCTGCTTCTTATCCCTGGTAACCCACCTTCACTTCTTCTTATCCCTGGCAACCCACCTTCACTGCTTCTTATCCCTGGCAACCCACCTTCACTGCTTCTTATCCCTGGCAACCCACCTTCACTGCCTCTTATCCCTGGCAACCCACCTTCACTGCATCTTATCCCTGGCAACCCACCTTCACTGCTTCTTATCCCTGGCAACCCACCTTCACTGCCTCTTATCTCTGGCAACCCAAATTCACTGCCTCTTATCCCTGGCAACCCACCTTCACTGCCTCTTCTCCCTGGCAACCCACCTTCACTGCCTCTTATCCCTGGCAACTCACCTTCACTGCCTCTTATCCCTGGCAACCCACCTTCACGGCCTCTTATCCCTGGCAACCCACCTTCACTTCCTCTTATCCCTGGCAATCCACCTTCACTGCCTCTTATCCCTGGCAACCCAACCTTCACTGCCTCTTATCCCTGGCAATCCACCTTCACTGCCTCTTATCCCTAGCAACCCACCTTCACTGCCTCTTATCCCTGACAACCCACTTTCACTGCCTCTTATCCCTGGCAACCCACCCTTCACTGCCTCTTATCCCTGGCAACCCACCTTCAGTGCTTCTTATCCCTGGCAACCCACCATCACCGCCTCTTACCCCTGGCAACCCAACTTCACTGCCTCTTATCCCTGGCAACCCACCTTCATTGCCTCTTATCCCTGACAACCCACCTTCACTGCTTCTTATCCCTGGCAACCCATCTTTCACTGCCTCTTATCTCTGGCAACCCACCTTCACTGCATCTCATCCCTGGCAACCCACCATCACCGACTCTTATCCCTGGCAACCCACCCTTCACTGCCTCTTATCCCAGTCAACCCACCTTAACTGCCTCTTATCCCTGACACCCCACCTTCACTGCCTCTTATCCCTGGCAACCCACCTTCACTGCCTCTTATCCATGGCAACCCACCCTTCACTGCCTCTTATCCCTGGCAACCAACCTTTCACTGCCTCTTATCCCTGGCAATCCACATTCACTGCCTCTTATCCCTGGCAACCCACCCTTCACTGCCTCTTATCCCTAGCATCCCACCTTCACTGCCTCTTATCCCTGGCAACCCACCTTCACTTCATCTTATCCCTGGGAACCCACCTTCACTGCCTCTTATCTCTGGCAACCCACTTTCACTGCCTCTTATCCCTGGCAACCCACCCTTCCCTGCCTCTTATCCCTGGCAACCCACACTTCACTGCCTCTTATCCCTGGCAACCACCTTCACTGCCTCTTATCCCTAGCAACCCACCTTCACTGCCTCTTATCCATGGCAACCCACCTTCACTTCATCTTATCCCTAGCAACCCACCTTCACCATCCTCTAATCTCTGGCAACCCACTTTCACTGCCTCTTATCCCTGGCAACCCACCTTCACTGCCTCTTATCCCTGGCAACCCACTTTCACTTCCTCTTATCCCTGGCAACCCACACTTCACTGCCTCTTATCCCTGGCAACCACCTTCACTGCCTCTTATCCCTGGCAACCCAAACTTCACTGCCTCTTATCCCTGGCAAATCACCTTCTCGGCCTCTTATCCCTGGTAGCCCACCCTTCACTGCCTCTCATTCCTGGCAACCGTCCCTTCACTGCCTCTTATCCCTGGCAACCCACCCTTCGATGCCTCTTATCCCTGGCAACCCACCTTCACGGCCTCTTATCCCTGGTAGCCCACCCTTCACTGCCTCTCATCCCTGGCAACCCACCCTTCACTGCCTCTTATCCCTGGCAGGCCACCCTGCACTGCCTCTTATCCCTGGCAACCCACCTGCACTGCCTCTTATCCCTGGCAACCCACCTTCAAGGCCTCTTATCCCTGGCAGCCCACCCTTCTCTGCCTCTCATCCCTGGCAACCCACCTTCACTGCCTCTTATCCCTGGCAACCCATCCTTCACTGCCTCTTATCCTTTGCAACCCACCCTTCACTGCCTCTTATCCCTGGCAACCCACCTTCATTGCCTCTTATCCCTTGTAACCCACCTTCACTGCCTCTCATCCATGGCAACCCACCTTCACTGCCTCTTATCCCTGGCAACCCACCTTCACTGCCTCTTATCCCTGGCAACCCACCTTCACTGCCTGTTATCCTTGGCAACCCACCCTTCACTGCCTCTTATCCTTGGCAATCCACCCTTTACTTCCTCTTATCCTTGGCAACCCACCATTCACTGCCTCTTATCCCTGGCAACCCACCCTTCACTGCCTCTTATCCCTGGCAACCCACCCTTCATTGCCTCTTATCCCTGGCAACCCTTCCTTTACTGCTTCTTATCCCTGGCAACCCACCCTTCACTGCTTCTTATCCCTGGCAACCCACCCTTCACTGCCTCTTATCCCTGGCAACCCACCCTTCATTGCCTCTTATCCCTGGCAACCCACCCTTTACTGCTTCTTATCCCTGCCAACCCACCCTTCACTGCTTCTTATCACTGGCAACCCACCCTTCACTGCCTCTTATCCGTGGCAACCCACCCTTCATTGCCTCTTATCCCTGGCAACCCACCCTTTACTGCTTCTTATCCCTGCCAACCCACCCTTCACTGCTTCTTATCACTGACAACCCACCCTTCATTGCCTCTTATACCTGGCAACCCACCTTCACTGCCTCTTATCCCTACCAACGCACCCTTCACTTCCCTTTTATTACTGACAATCTACCCTTCACTGCCTCTCATCACTAACAACCTACCCTTTACTGCCTCTTTATCACTGACAACCCACCCTTCACTGCCTCTCATCACTGACAACCCACCCTTCACTGCCTCTCATCACTGACAACCCACCCTTCACTGCTTCTCATCACTCATAACCCACCCTTCACTGGGTGGGTTTTCCCTGCTGCGAGAACATACGTGGTCGTGGAACTTCATAGATTAATTTCAACCTTATCGTGTTTGGGTAGCAGCCTTCACGAGCAGTCTATATATTAATGAAATCACGAAACTAAGTGATTCTGAATCATTAATAGAACTGCGGGTAGCCAGGATTCGTTGGCCAAGTGTATATAGTGACGCATTCCTGGTTACCTGGATACCTGGAGGTTATTCCGAAGATCAACGCCCCCGCGGCCCGGTCCATGACCAGGCCTCCCGATGGATCAGGGCCTGATCAACTAGGTTGTTACTGCTGGCCGCAAGCAGTCCAACGTACGAGCCACAGCCCGGCTGATCCGGCACTGACTTTAGGTATCTGTTCAGCTCTCTCTTGAAGGCAGCCAGGGGTTTATTGGCAATTCCCCTAATGCTTGATGGGAGGCTGTTGAACAGTCTTGGGTCCCGGACACTTATTTTGTTTCCCCTTAGTGTACCAATGGCGCCCCTGCTTTTTATTGGGGGCATTTTGCATCGCCTGCCCAGTCTTTTACTTTCGTAGGGAGTGATTTCTTTGTGCACATTTGGGACCATTCCTTCCAGGATTTTCCAAGTGTAGATTATGATATATCTCTCCCTCCTGCATTCCAGCGAGTACAAGTCAAGTGCTTCCAAGCGTTCCCAGTAGTTAAGGTGCTTGACTGAACTTATACGTGCAGTAAAGGATCTCTGTACACTCTCTAGATCTGCGATTTCACCTGCTTTGTATGGAGATGTTAATGTACAGCAGTATTCCAGCCTAGAGAGAACAAGTGATTTGGAAAGGATCATCATTGGCATCTCTCGTTTGGAACGTTCTCGTTATCCATCCTATCATTTTCTTTGTACGTGCGATCGTGGCACTGTTGTGATCCTTGAAAGTGAGATCCTCAGACATTACTTCTCCCAGGTCCCTTACATTATTTTTCCGCTCTATTGTATGGCCAGAGTCTGTAGTATACTCTGTTCTAGTTATTATCTCCTCCAGTTTTCCATAACGGAGTAGTTGGAATTTGTCCTCATTGAACATCATATTGTTTACCGTTGCCCACTGGAGGTTAACCGCGTCCTCAGCAGATGACAGCCTCATGCAGATCCTAGTATCATCCGCAAAGGATGATACGGTGCTGTGATGTATATCTCTGTCTATGTGGAGAAATTTTCTCCAGGAGGGGGGTGTCAGCCCCCTTCAGCCCCTTCAGCCCCTTCAGCCCCTTTCAGCCCTGAGGGGCCCAGCCCTCTCAGAAGGGGCAAATATCTTGTTTACTGCTACAGTGAGTAATTGATCACAGATGCTGTACGAGTATGCGTGGTCAAATGACCTCTGCTCCTTGCAGTCCAGTGTTGCAAAGTGTATTTTGATAAGAGACAGTACATCTCTTACTTTAGCAGGACAATTAAGGAAAATCCTGCTCCCACTTTATTACCATAGTAAAGATAGTGGACATTGTTGTCTATGCTTAAGACAGCAAGAATCAAACCTTCTGCTTTGCTTCATCGAGGAAGTGGCAAGGAAGCAAAAAGTACTAGGTCAGCTTTTTTTTTGTGCTAGGGGAGCAACGGCGTGGGGTGCTGACCAATTATGTTGAGAAATGGCATTACCAGTTAAGTTTAAAGACTTATACTTAACTTAAAAGGACAACTCATCGCCTGCACAGCCACCCCTGCAGACGAGGTCTAGAAGCTGTCGAAACCATCTCAACATGGGCTGTCAAGAAATATAATTTGTAAGATTATAAATTACCCCTAGGGGGTGTTATGTCAGCATATTTCATTCAATGATGGCTGACAAAATACCTACTTGTGTGGACTCAATGGTCCGCATATCACCGGGGTTTATGATAAGTGACTAACTCACGACTTTATACTCAACTGCGCAGTCAATAGTAGTACATCACGAGTTAGAACATTTACCTGGGTATATGTATCTGACCCGTAATTACACCCGGATATCCGTTGAGTTGATTGAAAAATAGTGTTCTTTGAAGAATGTCGCACTACACTCTGTTGGATCGCAACACTCGTTGTTACACTGTTCATCAACAATTGTTCACACAATATCACTAAGAAGTTGATCACACATCTCTGTAAGTGTTTATCGTGTTTTGTGAGACACTTTGTCCACACTAACGCACAGATCAGTGTTCTTTGTTGGTTATCCTGGCATCAGTGTCACTCTCAGTAGAGTCAAAAGTAATCTGAAGACGCCACAGCGCCCCATGCCGTCACTGCCCCTTGCACAAAAAAAAGCTGACCTAGTACTTTTTGCTTCCTTGCCACTTCCTCGATGAAGCAAAGCAGAAGGTTTGATTCTTGCTGTCTTAAGCATAGACAACAATGTCCACTATCTTTACTATGGTAATAAAGTGGGAGCAGGATTTTCCTTAATTGTCCTGCTAAAGTAAGAGATGTACTGTCTCTTATAAAAATACACTTTGCAACACTGGACTGCAAGGAGCAGAGGTCATTTGACCACGCATACTCGTACAGCATCTGTGATCAATTACTCACTGTAGCAGTAAACAAGATATTTGCCCCTTCTGAGAGGGCTGGGCCCCTTAGGGCTGAAAGGAGCTGAAGGGGCTGAAGGGGCTGAAGGGGGCTGATAACCCCCTCCTGGAGAAAATTTCTCCACACTGGGGGGCGGCAGAGGTTTGCTGCAGGTGAACTATTCATCACTCAGCATAAATTGGTCGTGCTCGAACCGGATAAAGACCACACTGTGGTCCAAATATGTTGTACTACAGTGTACAAATAACCTACGAGCCAAGGTCCTTCGAAAAAAGCTGTAAAACTAGTGTTTTACAATATAAATCAGTATAAATGAGTCCCTCCAGACTCAATCACAGAGAATGGGCAGCCAAAAGAAAACGGGCGCTCACCCAGCGTTCACCCAAAGAAAACGGGAGCTGGGTGACTCACCCAACAAGAAAACGGGTGATGGTACCCGGCATCCACTGCTCCAATCTCGAAAATTGCTGACCAAGACAACAACAACTCAAGTGATGTTCAGTTTGTCTGAGTGTATATACACATAGTGTTTATAATGTTATAGACAGAAATTAAGAGACAAGATTGTGTTAAAGTTTGTTTCTTATAGATCTACCTGTTATATTAAAGGAACTTATATATAAAGTGTAAGCTTTCAAATATATATTAACAGTGAAATTTATATATGTGTAAGTAATATTCACGTGTGATTTACAGTTATACAGTGACATTTATAGTGTATAGTGAATGAAGTGTATAACGTTATTTACGATTAATCATCGTGGTCAGGCTGACACAGCAAACTCAAGCCATAAACACCAGCCACATGTACTCTGTACCCTCCATGTTCATTGACCCTGAGGTTAAACTTAGTAGGTCAGTAGTGTCTGACTGATTATTGCTGACTTAAGCATAACAAAAACTGTTTATAGCAGTACAGTGTTTTTTAAACACTCTAAGTGTGGTGCTAGAATTTTCAGTATACCATTAAAATGGCTTGTTTGAAAACTCAGTTTCAGTCTTTACAGACTAAGATTACACAATTAGAAAATCTAATTTCAGTCTGTATAGGATTAACTCAAGATACAAACATAGATTTTGATGATCTTGAGGTCAAATTTGAATTATTTACATGACGTATGGAAATAATTAATTCAGACTATACACATTATGAAAATAAATTTCTTGAGTCAGACCCATCTGAGGATGAAATTAAAAATGTTTTGGATATATTTAGTAATCAACAATTAAGGTGGACAGGAGTACAGGCTATCTGCCGTAAAACTCTGTCACAGAGACCTACTGTAACTAGTGGTCAAACACCTGTTACACCTGTAACAACAACAAGTGTCCCATTACCAAGCTTACCTACATTGTCATTACCTATTTTCCAAGGTCATAATTATGAAGAATTCATTAGTGGTTTTCAATCCATAGTAAATTCACGAACTGACATAGATGAGATTGCTAAGTTCAATTATCTTAAATGTCTTTTGAAGGGAGAACCCTATGAACTGATTAAGTCATTTCCGGTGGTTAAAGGTAATTATCAAATAGCCTTACGTGTCTTAGCAGACAATTACTTTGATGCTGACAAGGCCAGAGTTAGACATGTAGTCTTAACATCAAGCTTGAAGCCACCCAAACATTGTTTTACAGACTTACAAGCATTTAGAATCACATTACACAATAGTCTCAGATCTCTAGGTGCTAAATATGACCTAAGACAATGTGATTGGTTTATCAGTGGTATTGTACAAGATAAGTTGTCACCACAAACTATTGAACGATTAAATATTATGTTCAATAAACGCTATTTCACTTGTGAAGAAATTAGCAATGGTTTACAAACAATAGTTTCATGCATGCAAGCAACGAGACAAGATGAAAAATCCACAAATCCCGTGGATAATAAACCTTCAACTCAGTATAAAAAGAGTATACCTACTCCCACTAAACCACATAATGGGAAATCCCATATAGGCATTTATCAAGTTGTGAATACAACAGACAGTAAACAAACTGTCACACATAAACGTACTCCAAAATGTGTACTTTGTGACGGAACACATTGGGCACAGTGTTGTAGTCAATACACATCAATGGAGGCACGTAAACAACGTGTTCATCAGCTGAAAAGGTGCATCAAGTGTTTAGGTGAACACAAGGGAGGAAAATGCTCACTGAAGAAGTGTTTTAAATGCAAGGGTATGCATCATACAACATTATGCCCAAATACTTTTGCTGAACAGCAGAAGACTTCCACAGAATCAGGAAGTCAACAAGCAACAGCATTAAATGTGAGAGATAAGTTTAAAGCAACTGCTCTCCCGATAGCTCGAGTTGAGTTATCTAATAAATTACACAAAACCAATGTGCTAACACTATTTGATCAAGGCTCACAAAGGTCCTTCATAAGAAGATCAGTGTTGCAGAAACTGAATAAACAACCCTATGCCAAAATACAGTTAGATACAGCTGGTTTTTTCCACAATTCTGGTAAACAGACATATGACTTAGCCAGAATCACTGTTGGTCTAGGAAACAGGAAAAAGACAGTAGAAGCTGTGGTAGTAGATGATTTGCCTAAGTCTGTGCAGATCCAGGGATTAAAAGAAACAGTTGCAGCACTGAAAGCAGCAGCTAAGGTCAAGTTAGCCTGTCCTGACATACAGACGGACACAATTAGTCCAATTGATTTAATCATTGGAAGTGATTATTATCACTGTTTTGTGCAAAATATAGTAAGTAAACATGATGTTCACTTGCTGAAAACAGCAGGAGGCCACATGATATGTGGTCCCATTCCCTCTCAAAGTGGGAAAGAAGCTGATATTGATTCAGTGGAAAATGTACTAGTTACGAGAATAACCGCTGATCATGTACCACAGCAAAAATTATCATTACTGGAAGAAATGAATGAACCAGTTGATAAGTTGTGGGATTTAGATGTGATAGGTATTGATGTAAATAAACCAAGCCCACAAGAGTCTCAGACTTATAACCAATATTTGGACACTGTCAAATATGAATATGGACAGTATTGGGTTAGGTTACCATGGAAATTAAATCCACCACATCTGCCTAGCAATTATCGCATGGCTTTCGGACAAATGAAAGCACAAATACATGAGCTCAGGAAGAATTCAGAGCTACTGACTGTCTATGATAATATCATATAAGAACAGTTGGACAATAAATTCATTGAGGAAATAGTCGAAGATAGGTTGAAGACAGAAGCTCATTATCTCCCGCACCACGGAGTCAGAAAAGATTCTGAAACCACTCCACTACGTGTTGTATATAATTGCAGCGCACGTGCAAATAAAGATGTAGCAAGTCTTAATGACTGTCTGATGACCGGACCCTCACTAACTGAGAAGCTTGGAGACGTGCTTATGAAATTTCGCACAAACCCATATGCCTACACGGCTGATATTTCCAAAGCTTTCTTAAGAGTAGGACTACAAGAAATAGATAGAGATTATACTCGATTCTTGTGGCCTGAAAATCCACATGATCCTCAAAGTCCTGTGAAAACTTATCGTTTCAAATCAGTATTATTTGGTGCAACATCCTCTCCATTCTTACTAGAAGCTACTCTAAATACACATTTGAAGAAATCTGAAAGTCCCTTCAAAGAAATCTTAAAGAAAAGTTTCTATGTGGACAATCTTCAAGGTACTGTGAATAAAGAGGAGAATTTGAAATCCTTATACAGAGAAGCTAACAAGGAGATGAAAGAAGCAAATATGCCTCTAAGGATGTGGAATACTAATTCAAAGCAATTAAGGGAACTTATTAAAGAAGATTTCCCTGAAACTGAAATTCCTGATTGCAACAATATGCTGGGACTTAATTGGAACACACAGGAAGATACTTTGAGTCTCAAAAGGGTAAACAATAAATCATGCAGTACACTCACTAAACGTAGTTTACTGTCAGAGGTATCACAATGTTTTGATCCTCTAGGACTCGTCTCACCAATTACCATAAAGGGTAAAATGCTTATGCAAGATGCATGGAAACTCAAAATTGGATGGGATGAGAACTTGCCTCTAGAAATGAGTCAAGCATGGGATGAAATATCCAGGGAGTTTAAACAACTTCATCAAATTAAATTTCCCAGACAAATAGGTCAAGAGGGAAACAATTACACATTACATGTGTTCTGTGATGCGTCAACCAGAGGTTATGGCGCTGTAGCTTACATGAGTAATGCTGAAGGAAGTACACTAATTACTTCAAAGGCCAGGGTAGCACCCTTGAAGGTCAGAACAGTACCACAATTGGAACTGACAGCACTCTATGTAGGTACAAAATTAGCTGTCTATCTCAACAAAGTACTTGATCATCTCACTATTGGAAAAACCGTGATCTGGAGTGATAATGAGGCAGTTCTCCAGTGGTTAAGAAATAATAAGAGTAAGTTGGTCTATGTACAGAACAGAGTAGCAGAAATAAAAGAGATGCAGAGAGATTATCTCTTTCTCCACGTCTCTACCCAAGAGAATTCAGCTGACATGTTGTCACGTGGTGTCCCACTCAAGAAATTTGTGGATAATAAATTAGGGCTCCACGGACCGAACTGGCTCTCTAATGAAAATAACTGGCCTCAGCAAAAAGCTCACATTATGCCAGAAGAAACAGTCTGCTTGAACACAGCAGAAATAAGTTGTGTAAATACTGCAGACACAACAGAAAGAGTCATTGATGGATCTAAATACTCATCTTTGGGTAAACTCTTAAGAGTTACAGCTCTTGTCTTTGAATTCATCAAAGGAATAAAACCTGATTATGAATATCTTGAACCCATTAAATACTGGGTGAAACTAATACAGAAAGATGTTTTCTCTACAGAATATAAATTTCTAGAAACACAAGATAAATCCCCAAAGAAACCTGTCATGATTAATTCTTTAGGACTTTATCTCGACTCAGAAAAGATTATAAGATGTCGAGGAAGAATTCATAATTCTTCACTACCTAAGGAAGCCATACATTCAATATTGATCCCCAAGAATCATTGGCTAACAAAACTGATTGTGCAAAACGCCCACAGTAACGTGTTACATGGTGGGGTAGCTGACACACTTTGTCATATACGACAATCCTACTGGATACCTCAAGGTCGACAAAGTGTGAAAAAAACAAATAAAGGACTGTATTACTTGTCGTCACTACGATATGCGAGTATGTCAGTATCCAGGTCCACCTCCATATTCCTCTGAAAGAGTTTGTCATATCACTCCATTTGAGGTGACAGGTGTAGATTACACTGGACCAATAATTTTAACCAAAACAGTTGACAAAGTTCCCATCAAGGTGTACATCTGTTTGTTCACTTGTGCTACAACTAGAGCAGTACATCTAGAAGTAGCCACTGACATGTCTGCTGAAACCTTTATCAAATTATTCAGAAGGTTTGCAGCCAGAAGGGCATGTCCCAGACTGATGATTTCAGATAATGCAGCCAACTTTGTTGCTGGTGCTGCTTATATAAGCAAGATCTTTGATCAACCAGAAGTACAACAGATGCTGAATCAACGCAGTTGTCGTTGGAGATACATTCCTCCTAAATCTCCATGGCACGGCGGATTTTAAGAAAGAATGATCGGCTTTGTAAAACGTTGTCTAAGGAAGACTCTTCATCCGTACAGTTGTGACTGAAATAGAAAATAGAGTCAACAACAGACCTCTAACTTATGTTACCAATGATCTGGACAATTTAGAAGTGTTAAGTCCATCTCATTTACTCCATGGCAGAAGGCTCGAACCTGTTCCTCCCATGAATGATAAAGAAATCATAGAGGATCCTACTTATTTCGAACCTGAGCAACTCAAACGTAAATTCAAACACCTTAATAAAGTGATTGAACGTTGGGAGAAAATTTGGCGAGAAGACTATCTCACCTCATTGAGAGAACACTTCTATGGAGCTGGTGTTCCTGAAAATCATAAGTCCTTAAGACCTGGTGACATAGTGATTATTGACAATGATGGTCCGAGGTCCCAATGGCCACTTGGAAAAATTGTGACCATATATCCTGATGCAAATGGAATCATCAGGACAGTTGATGTTTTAAGCAAAGGTGTAGTGAATAAGCGGACAATAAATAAACTAGTACCTTTAGAATTACACAGTGTTGAAAACAAAATTAGTGATTCTCCAGAAACCACACAGACTAAAGCTGTTCAGAAAAGACAAGCAGCAGTGGTGGCGAGTGAGAAAATCAAATTAATGTTAAGTGATGAATAATTCACCTGCAGCGAACCTCCGCCGCCCCCCAGTGTGGAGAAATTTTCTCCAGGAGGGGGGTATCAGCCCCCTTCAGCCCCTTCAGCCCCTTCAGCCCCTTCAGCCCCTTCAGCCCCTTTCAGCCCTGAGGGGCCCAGCCCTCTCAGAAGGGGCAAATATCTTGTTTACTGCTACAGTGAGTAATTGATCACAGATGCTGTACAAGTATGCGTGGTCAAATGACCTCTGCTCCTTGCAGTCCAGTGTTGCAAAGTGTATTTTTATAAGAGACAGTACATCTCTTACTTTAGCAGGACAATTAAGGAAAATCCTGCTCCCACTTTATTACCATAGTAAAGATAGTGGACATTGTTGTCTATGCTTAAGACAGCAAGAATCAAACCTTCTGCTTTGCTTCATCGAGGAAGTGGCAAGGAAGCAAAAAGTACTAGGTCAGCTTTTTTTTGTGCAAGGGGCAGTGACGGCACGGGGCACTGTGGCGTCTTCAGATTACTTTTGACTCTACTGAGAGTGACACTGACGCCAGGATAACCAACAAAGAACACTGATCTGTGCGTTAGTGTGGACAAAGTGTCTCACAAAACACGATAAACACTTACAGAGAAGTGTGATCAACTTCTTAGTGATATTGTGTGAACAATTGTTGATGAACAGTGTAACAACGAGTGTTGCGATCCAACAGAGTGTAGTGCAACATTCTTCAAAGAACACTATTCTTCAATCAACTCAACGGATATCCGGGCGTAATTACGGGTCAGATACATATACCCAGGTAAGTGTTCTAACTCGTGATGTACTACTATTGACTGCGCAGTTGAGTATAAAGTCGTGAGTTAGTCACTTATCATAAACCCCGGTGATATGCGGACCATTGAGTCCACACAAGTAGGTATTTTGTCAGCCATCAGTGAATGAAATATGCTGACATAACACCCCCTAGGGGTAATTTATAATCTTACAAATTATATTTCTTGACAGCCCATGTTGAGATGGTTTCGACAGCTTCTAGACCTCGTCTGCAGGGGCGGCTGTGCAGGCGATGAGTTGTCCTTTTAAGTTAGGTATAAGTCTTTAAACTTAACTGGTAATGCCATTTCTCAACAGTCTATGTCTGATATGAGGATGAGGAATAAAATGGGGGCGAGTACTGTGCCTTGTGGAACAGAGCTCTTCACTATGGCAGCCTCCGATTTAACTCTGTTGACCACTACTCTTTGTGTTCAATTTGTTAGGAAGTTGAAGATCCATCTCCCCACTTTCCCAGTTGTTGTCCTGTTCTTACGGGGCTGGGCATGGTGACACAGGATCGAACCCTGACTAGCATAAGTTCTGTTAATGATTCAAAATCACTTGTATCATAATTTCATTATTATATAGACTGATTGTGAAGGCGGGTAAACAAACGGATGAGGCTGAAATTAGTCTCTTAGACACTACGACCACGTATGTTCTTGCATCAGGGAAAACACGCTCAGGTGAACTGAAATCCTGGTGTTTGAGGATTGTTGGCCAAGTGGATAGAGCGATGCGTACATTGTCCTCTTCTCATGGGGCTGGGCATGGCGACGCAGGATAGAATCCCGACTAGCTACAGCTGCGTTAATGATATATATATATATATATATATATATATATATATATATATATATATATATATATATATATATATATATATATATATATATTCTTTCTTTCTTTCCACACACCGGCCATATCCCACCGAGGCGGGGTGGCCCAAAAGGAAAAACGAAAGTTTCTCCTTTTACATTTAGTAATATATACAGGAGAAGAGGTTACTAGCACCTTGCTCCCGGCATTTTAGTTGCCTCCTACAACACGCATGGCTTACGGAGGAAAAATTCTGTTCCACTTCCCCATGGAGGTAAGAGAAAATAAACAACAAGAACAAGAACTAGTAAGAAAATATTAGAAAACCCAGAGGGGTGTGTATATATATGTTTGTACATGTATGTGTAGTGTGACATAAGTGTAAGTAGAAGTAGCAAGACATACCTGAAATCTTGCATGTTTGTGAGACAGAAAAATGGACACCAGCAATCCTACCATCATGAAAAACAATTACAGACTTCCGTTTTACACTCACTTGGCAGGACGGTAGTACCTCCCTGGGCGGTTGCTGTCTACCCACCTACTACTTACGTATATGTGCATATATATAATAAATATATATATATATATATATATATATATATATATATATATATATATATATATATATATATATATATATATATATATATATATATATATATATATATTTTATTATCACACTGGCCGATTCCCACCAAGGCAGGGTGGCCCGAAAAAGAAAAACTTTCACCATCATTCACTCCATCACTGTCTTGCCAGAAGGGTGCTTTACACTACAGTTTTTAAACTGCAACATTAACACCCCTCCTTCAGAGTGCAGGCACTGTACTTCCCATCTCCAGGACTCAAGTCCGGCCTGCCGGTTTCCCTGAATCCCTTCATAAATGTTACTTTGCTCACACTCCAACAGCACGTCAAGTATTAAAAACCATTTGTCTCCATTCACTCCTATCAAACACGCTCATGCATGCCTGCTGGAAGTCCAAGCCCCTCGTACACAAAACCTCCTTTACCCCCTCCCTCCAACCTTTCCTAGGCCGACCCCTACCCCGCCTTCCTTCCACTACAGACTGATACACTCTTGAAGTCATTCTGTTTCGCTCCATTCTCTCTACATGTCCGAACCACCTCAACAACCCTTCCTCAGCCCTCTGGACAACAGTTTTGGTAATCCCGCACCTCCTCGTAACTTCCAAACTACGAATTCTCTGCATTATATTCACACCACACATTGCCCTCAGACATGACATCTCCACTGCCTCCAGCCTTCTCCTCGCTGCAACATTTATCACCCACGCTTCACACCCATATAAGAGCGTTGGTAAAACTATACTCTCATACATTCCCCTCTTTGCCTCCAAGGACAAAGTTCTTTGTCTCCACAGACTCCTAAGTGCACCACTCACTCTTTTTCCCTCATCAATTCTATGATTCACCTCATCTTTCATAGACCCATCCGCTGACACGTCCACTCCCAAATATCTGAATACGTTCACCTCCTCCATACTCTCTCCCTCCAATCTGATATTGAATCTTTCATCACCTAATCTTTTTGTTATCCTCATAACCTTACTCTTTCCTGTATTCACCTTTAATTTTCTTCTTTTGCACACCCTACCAAATTCATCCACCAATCTCTGCAACTTCTCTTCAGAATCTCCCAAGAGCACAGTGTCATCAGCAAAGAGCAACTGTGACAACTCCCACTTTGTGTGTGATTCTTTATCTTTTAACTCCACGCCTCTTGCCAAGACCCTCGCATTTACTTCTCTTACAACCCCATCTATAAATATATTAAACAACCACGGTGACATCACACATCCTTGTCTAAGGCCTACTTTTACTGGGAAAAAATTTCCCTCTTTCCTACATACTCTAACTTGAGCCTCACTATCCTAGTAAAAACTCTTCACTGCTTTCAGTAACCTACCTCCTACACCATACACTTGCAACATCTGCCACATTGCCCCCTATCCACCCTGTCATACGCCTTTTCCAAATCCATAAATGCCACAAAGACCTCTTTAGCCTTATCTAAATACTGTTCACTTATATGTTTCACTGTAAACACCACGGAACAATTGGTATTGATCAATAACAACACTGCACTAGCCAAGGAGTCGAACCCATGCTGTATTGGCCCGCCTCATGGTGAGAGAAAACGTATGACGCTTTAGACAAATAGACCGTATATTCCTTGTGTGGTCTAGTGATCAAAAGCTTCATGCGTTTTCCCTCACTATGGGGCGGGCCAAAACAGCATGGGTTCGACTCCTTGGCTAGTGCAGTGTTGTTATATATATATATATATATATATATATATATATATATATATATATATATATATATATATATATATATATATATATATATATATATATATATATATATATATATATATATATATGTCGTGCCGAATAGGTAAAACTGGTCACTTAATATTAAGAACTCATTTAAAATTAAGTCCTTTCTAAAATTTTGTCTTATACGTTTAATGATATATATTTTTTCATTTATGTTAACGTAAAAATTAATAGTTTTGTACCAAAAGAACCTTAGAAACTTACCTAACGTTATTATAACAAGCGTAATTTAATTTAGCCTAATCCAACTAAATATATTTTAGATAAGTTCACAATAATTTATTAATAAACAAACACAATGAAATATATTTTTTTCGTTAGGTTCAAAATGATTTTTGCGAAATTGCTGCATACACAAATTTTCACTTGCCTTTTTCAGCATGAAGAGAGTTGTTATTTATGCCAAAATCGCAAGTTTTACCTATTCGGCACCACACACGTACACACACACACACACACACACACACACACACACACACACACACACACACACACACACACACACACACACACACACACACACACACACACACACGCACACACATAGAAGATGTGAATTTGATGAGAAGAACTACAGAACTACAAAGGGATCCGGACAGGCTGCTGGTCTGGTCCAGCAATTGGCTCCTGGAGCTCAACCCCACCAAGTGTAAAGTCATGAAAATTGGAGAAGAACAAAGAATAAAGCCGACGAAGTACAGTCTAGGGGGCCAGAGACTACAAACCTCACTCAAGGAAAAAGATCTTGGGGTGAGTATAACACCAGGCACATCTCCTGAAGCGCACATCAACCAAATAACTGCTGCAGCATATGGGCGCCTAGCAAACCTCAGAACAGCATTCCGACATCGTAACAAGGAATCTAAAGAAACTAGAAAAAGTGCAAAGGTTTGCAAAAAGACTAGTCCCAGAGCTGAAGGGTCTATCCTACGAGGAGAGGTTAAGGGAAATCGATCTGACGGCACTGGAGGACAGGAGAGATAGGGGACACATGATAAAAACATATAAAACACTGAGAGAAATTAACAAGGTGGACAGAGACAGAATGTTCCAGAGATGGGACACAGCAACACGGGGACACAGTTGGAAGTTGAAGACACAGATGAATCACAGGGATGTTAGGAAGTATTTCTTCAGTCACAGAGTAGTCAGGAAGTGGAATAGTTTGGAAAGCGATATAGTGGAGGCAGGATCCATACATAGTTTCAAGCAGAGGTATGATAAAGCTCATAATGCAGGGAGAGTGACCCAGTAGCGGCCAGTGAAGAGGCGGAGCCAAGAGCTATGACTTGACCCTTGCAACAACAACTAGGGGAGTACACTCACACACACACACACACACTATTAGGTGTACTCACCTAATTGTGGTTGCAGAGGTCGAGACTCAGCTCCTGGCCCCGTCTCTTCACTGACCGCTACTTGCTCTTCCCTCTCCCTTCTCCATGAGCTTTATCATACCTCGTCTTAAAACTATGTATGGTTCCTGCCTCCAGTACATCACTTGCCAGACCATTCCACTTCCTAACAACACTGTGGATGAAGAAATACTTCCTAACATCTCTTTGGGGCATCTGAGTCTTCAACTTCCAGGTGTGATCCCTTTTCTGTGTCCCATCTCTGGAACAT
Source organism: Cherax quadricarinatus (assembly GCF_038502225.1). NCBI lineage: Eukaryota > Metazoa > Arthropoda > Malacostraca > Decapoda > Parastacidae > Cherax > Cherax quadricarinatus. The sequence goes on from NC_091297.1 coordinate 45,058,071, forward strand.
CCTGTCTCTGTCCACCTTATCTATTCCACGCATTATTTTGTATGTCGTTATCATGTCTCCCCTGACCCTCCTGTCCTCTACTGTCGTCAGACCGACTTCCCTTAACCTTTCTCCGTAGGACATTCCCCTTAGCTCTGGAACTAGCCTTGTTGCAACCTTTTGCACTTTCTCTAATTTCTTGACGTGCCTGACCAGGTGTGGGTTCCAAACTGGTGCTGCATACTCCAGTATGGGCTTGACATACACAGTTTATAGAGTCTTGAACGATTCCTTACTGAGGTATCGGAATGCTATTCTCAGGTTTGCCATGGGCCCATATGCTGCAGCAGTTATTTGGTTAATGTGGGCTTCCGGCGACGTGCTCGGTGTTATACTCACCCCCAGATGTTTCTTCTTCAGTGAGGTTTGCAATCTTTGGCCGCCTAGCCTATACTCTGTCTGCGATCTTCTTTCCCCTTCCCCGATCTTCATGACTTTGCATTTGGCGGGGTTAAATTCTAGGAGCCAGTTGCTGGACCACGCATCCAGCCTGTCCAGGTCTATTTGTCGACCTGTCTGGTCCACATCTGATTTAATTCTCCTCATAAACTTCACATCATCTGCGAACAAGGACACTTCTGAGTCTATCCCTTCCGTCATGTCATTCATATATACCAAGAATAACACTGGTACTACGACTGGCCCCTGTGGGACCCCGTTCGTCACAGGCGCCCAATGTAATGCGTCATCTCGTACCATGACTCGCTGTTGCCTCCCTTTCAGGTATTCTCGGATCCATTGCAGTGCCTTTCCTGTTACACGTGCCTGATCCTCCAGCTTCTGCACTAATCTCTTATGAGGAACTGTGTCGAAGGCCTTCTTGCAGTCCAAGAAAATGCAATCGACCCACCCCTCCCTCTCATGTCTTACTTCAGTTACCTTGTCACGAATCTCCAGTAGGTTTGTGACACAGGATTTGCCTTCCATGAATCCATGTTGGCTGTCATTTATAACCTCGTTCCGTTCCACGACTCTCCTCTTGATAATCTTCTTCATGACTTTGCATACTATACACGTTAGTGGCCTGGTTTCTACATTAGTGCTTCGTTTCTGTCCCCTTTCTTAAAGATGGGGATCACATTTGCCGTCTTCCATACCTCATGTAGTTGCCCAGATTCAAGGGATGTGTTGACGATTATGGTTAGTGGCACACACAGTTTCTCTACTCTCTATTTAAGGACCCACGGAGAGATGTTGTCTGGTCCCACCGCCTTTGAGGTATCAAGGTCGCTTAGAAGCTTCTTCACCTCCTCCTCAGCTATGTGTATTTCATCCAACACTTGTTGGTATATCTCATGTTGGTGTACTGCTCTTTTTTGTATTTCCAGTGTCCCTTCTGCCTCCTCTGTAAATATTTCCTGAAATCTCGTGTTGAGCTCCTCACATACTTCTTGGTCGTTTCTTTTGAGCTCCCCACCTTCTTTCCTCAGCCTGATTACCTGGTCCTTGACTGTTGTCTTCCTCCTGATATGATTGTAAAGCAGTTTCGGGCCTAACTTGACTTTCGATGCTATGTCGTTTTCGTACTGCCGCTGGGCCTCTCTCCTTATCTGTGCATACTCGTTTCTGGCTCGTCAACTAATCTCTTTATTTTCTTGGGTCCTTTGCCTTCTGTATTTTTTCCATTCTCTCACACACTTAGTTTTTGTCTCCCTACACTTTCGGGTAAACCAGGGGCTCATTCTGGTCTTCATATTATTTCTGTTACCCTTGGGTACAAACCTTTCCTCTGCATCCTTGCATTTTGTTGTTATGTATTCCATCATTTCATTTACTGACTTTCCTACCAAGTTTCTTTCCCACTGAACCTCTTACAGAAAGGTCCTCATACCTGTGTAGTCTCCCATTTTATAGTTTGTCTTTTCCCTTTCTACTCCTGTTGCCCTTTCCACTTGTAGCTCTACCATGTATTCAAAGCCCAGAACCACGTGGTCGCTAGCTCCAAGGGGACTTTCATATGTGATGTCTTCGATGTCTGAGCTACTCAGGGTGAACACAAGGTCCAGTCTTGCTGGTTCATCCTCCCCATCTCTCTCTGGTAGTGTCCTTATCATGTTGGTGCATAAGGTTTTCCAGTACCATTTCCATCATCTTGGCTCTCCACGTTTCAGGACCCCCATGTGGCTCTAGGTTTTCCCAATCAATCTCCCTGTGGTTGAAGTCGCCCATAACTAGTAACTTTGTTCTACTTGAGTGGGCTCGTCTTGCCACCTCAGCTAGTGTGTCCACCATTGCTCTGTTGCACTCATCATATTCCCCTCTCGGCCTCCTGCAGTTCTGTGGTGGGTTATACATCACTGCAATGACTACCTTTCGTTCCCCTGACTGAACTGTACCTACTATGTAGTCCCTTTCTTCAGTCTCGTCCATTCCTTCCATTTCCTGATAACCTTATCGGTTTTTAATGAGCAGTGCAACCCCACCTCCCCCTCAGCCCCTTGTATCCTTCCTCAGGATCTGATATCCGAGTGGGAAGATTGCATCTGTTATTGTCCCCATGAGTTTTGTTTCTGTGACTGCTATGATGTCTGGGGACATCTCCTTGATTCTTTCATGCCTTGCCTCACATTTATTTGTTATTCCATCCGTGTTCGTGTACCAAACCTTCAACTTCTTTTCTATAACTGTGGTCCAGGAAGAATGGTGGGTTTGGGGGTGCAGGTGCCCTGGCAAGGGCCTATAGGGGGTGCTGTGGGGGTGGGGTCTTTGGTGTGAGGTAGGGGCAGAGGGCCTATGGGGGGGTTACTGTGGGGGTGGGGTTTGTGGTGAGGTGGATGGGGCAGAGGGCCTATGGGGGGTTACTGTTGGGGTGGGGTTTGTTGTGAAAGGGATGGGGCAGAGGGTATAGTGTGTGGGTTTTGAATTAGGTTGCTTGATTGCATTGGGGTTGCCGTGGTTGGGTTCCTTCTGTGGGTGGTACTGGAGGAGGCTGTGTTTGTTGTTCTACCTGGGTCTGGTTTCTCCTGCTCCCCTCCTTCCTTGCCTCCCATTCCACCTTGCGACATTGCACCCTCTCTTTCAGTATCATCCTTTCTTCTTATGTTCTGTCTAGGTCGAGGTACATGCTCTGGAACTCTGGTTTGTCCCTTTGAAGTGCTTTCTCCTGCAGGATCCGGTATCGGGCTGACTCTGCCTTGAAAATCACTTTGACTGGACGCTTTTTTCCTCTCGCAAACCACCCAGTTCTCCAAAAATTTGTCAGCTGGGTCATGTCGTCCTCTTCTATTGTTTCCATGATGCTTTCAATCTTGTTTTTCCTTCTGCTTTCTTGCTTCGTAAGTTTCCCCTTCTACTTCTTGGAGCCCATAGACAAAAACTGCCCTCTCCATTTCGTCCTTCCACTGTGCTTCCCTGAGCATCCTCTCAGACGAACTAGTTCCTGCCATTGACGCAACTGTTCCTACTGTCTCTTCCCTAATCGGTGTCCCTGTGCTTACCTATTCCTGGACACGGCATTTGTCTATTAGAGCCTCTGCGTATAGCTTAGCTCCTTCATTGACTTTGCTCCCCTCCCCTGTGTGTGTGTGTGTGTGTGTGTGTGTGTGTGTGTGTGTGTGTGTGTGTGTGTGTGTGTGTGTGTGTGTGTGTGTGTGTGTGTGTGTGTGTGAGAGAGAGAGAGAGAGAGAGAGAGAGAGAGAGAGAGAGAGAGAGAGAGAGAGAGAGAGAGAGAGAGAGAGAGAGTGAGTGAGTGAGTGTGTGTGAGAGTGAGAGTGAAAGAGTGAGAGTGTGAGTGAGAGTGAAAGAGTGAGAGTGTGTGTGAGAGTGAGAGTGAAAAGTGAGAGTGTGTGTGAGAGTGAAAGATTGAGAGTGTGTGTGAGAGTGAGAGTGTATGAGTGAGAGTGTGTATGAGAGTGAGAGTGTTTGAGAGAGTATTTGTGAGAGTGAGAGTGTGTGAATGAGAGTGTGTGTGAGAGTGAGAATGTGTGTGAGAGTGAGGGTGAGAGTGTGTGAGAGAGTGTGTGTGAGAGTGAGAGTGTGTGTGAGAGTGAGAGTGGTGTCCCGCAAGTATCCCCTCTGCTGCCTCAGTTGTTACTGGCCCACCTCACTCGGTTGTTACTGGCCAACCTAACTAAGATGTTACTGGCCCACCTCACTCAGTTGCTATTGACCCACTTCAATCAGTTGTTACTGGCTCGCCTCACTCAGTTGTTACTGGCCCATTTCACTCAGTTGTTACTGGTCCACCTCCGTAAGTTGTTACTGGCCCACCTTACTCAGTTGATACTGGCCCACCTCACTCAGTTGTTACTGGCCCACCTCACTCAGTTGTTAGTGGCCCACCTTACTCAGTTGATACTGGCCCACCTCACTCAGTTGTTACTGGTTCACCTCACTCAGTTGTTACTGGCCCACCTCACTCAGTTGTTATTGGCTCACCTCACTCAGTTGATACTGGCCCACCTCACTCAGTTGTTACTGGCCCACCTTACTCAGTTGTTACTGGCCCACCTTACTCAGTTGATACTGGCCCACCTCACTCAGTTGATACTGGCCCACCTCACTCAGTTGTTAGTGGCCCACCTTACTCAGTTGATACGGGCCCACTTCACTCAGTTGTTACTGGTTCACTTCACTCAGTTGTTACTGGCCCACTTCACTCAGTTGTTACTGGCCCACTTCACTCAGTTGTTACTGGCCCACCTTACTCAGTTGTTACTGGCCCACCTCACTCAGTTGATACTGGCCCACCTCACTCAGTTGATACTGGCCCATCTCACTCAGTTGTTAGTGGCCCACCTCACTCAGTTGTTACTGGCCCACTTCACTCAGTTGTTACTGGCCCACTTCACTCAGTTGTTACTGGCCCACCTTACTCAGTTGTTACTGGCCCACATCACTCAGTTGTTATTGGCTAACCTCAGTTGTTACTGGCCCACCTTACTCAGTTGTTACTGGCCCACTTCACTCAGTTGTTAGTGGCCCACCTTACTCAGTTGTTACTGGCCCACCTCGCTCAGTTGTTACTGGCCCACCTCACTCAGTTGTTATTGGCTCACCTCACTCAGTTGATACTGGCCCACCTCGCTCAGTTGTTACTGGCCCACCTCACTCAGTTGTTATTGGCCCACCTCACTCAGTTGATACTGGCCCACCTCGCTCAGTTGTTACTGGCCCACCTCACTCAGTTGTTATTGGCCCACCTCACTCAGTTGTTATTGGCCCACCTCACTCAGTTGTTACTGGCCCACCTCGCTCAGTTGTTACTGGCCCACCTTACTCAGTTGATACTGGCCCACCTCACTCAGTTGTTACTGGCCCACTTCACTCAGTTGTTATTGGCCCACCTCACTCAGTTGTTATTGGCCCACCTCACTCAGTTGTTACTGGCCCACCTCGCTCAGTTGTTACTGGCCCACCTCACTCAGTTGTTATTGGCCCACCTCACTCAGTTGTTATTGGCCCTACCTCACTCAGTTGTTATTGGCCCACCTCACTCAGTTGTTACTGGCCCACCTCACTCAGTTGTTATTGGCCCACCTCACTCAGTTGTTATTGGCCCACCTCACTCAGTTGTTACTGGCCCACCTCGCTCAGTTGTTACTGGCCCACCTCACTCAGTTGTTACTGGCCCACCTCACTCAGTTGTTACTGGCTCACCTCACTCAGTTGTTAGTGGCCCACCTCACTCAGTTGTTACTGGCCCACCTCACTCAGTTGTTACTGGCCCACCTCACTCAGTTGTTACTGGCACACCTCACTCAGGTGTTACTGGCCCACCTCACTCAGCTGTTAGTGGCCCACCTCACTCAGTTGTTAGTGGCCCACCTCACTCAGTTGTTACTGGCCCACCTCACTCTGTTGTTAGTGGCCCACCTCACTCAGTTGTTACTGGCCCACCTCACTCAGGTGTTACTGGCCCACCTCACTCAGTTGTTAGTGGCCCACCTCACTCAGTTGTTAGTGGCCCACCTCACTCAGTTGTTACTGGCCCACCTCACTCAGTTGTTAGTGGCCCACCTCACTCAGTTGTTACTGGCCCACCTCACTCAGTTGTTACTGGCCCACCTCACTCAGTTGTTACTGGCCCACCTAACTCAGTTGTTACTGGCCCACCTCACTCAGTTGGTACTGGCCCACCTCACTCAGTTGTTACTGGCCCAACTCACTCAGTTGTTACTGGCCCAACTCACTCAGTTGTTACTGGCCCAACTCACTCAGTTGTTATTGGCCCACCTCACTCAGTTGTTATTGGCCCACCTCACTCAGTTGTTACTGGCCCACCTCGCTCAGTTGTTACTGGCCCACCTCACTCAGTTGTTATTGGCCCACCTCACTCAGTTGTTATTGGCCCTACCTCACTCAGTTGTTATTGGCCCACCTCACTCAGTTGTTACTGGCCCACCTCACTCAGTTGTTATTGGCCCACCTCACTCAGTTGTTATTGGCCCACCTCACTCAGTTGTTACTGGCCCACCTCGCTCAGTTGTTACTGGCCCACCTCACTCAGTTGTTACTGGCCCACCTCACTCAGTTGTTACTGGCTCACCTCACTCAGTTGTTAGTGGCCCACCTCACTCAGATGTTACTGGCCCACCTCACTCAGTTGTTACTGGCCCACCTCACTCAGTTGTTACTGGCCCACCTCACTCAGGTGTTACTGGCCCACCTCACTCAGTTGTTAGTGGCCCACCTCACTCAGTTGTTAGTGGCCCACCTCAATCAGTTGTTACTGGCCCACCTCACTCAGTTGTTAGTGGCCCACCTCACTCAGTTGTTACTGGCCCACCTCACTCAGGTGTTACTGGCCCACCTCACTCAGTTGTTAGTGGCCCACCTCACTCAGTTGTTAGTGGCCCATCTCACTCAGTTGTTACTGGCCCACCTCACTCAGTTGTTAGTGGCCCACCTCACTCAGTTGTTACTGGCCCACCTCACTCAGTTGTTACTGGCCCAACTCACTCAGTTGTTACTGGCCCACCTAACTCAGTTGTTACTGGCCCACTTCACTCAGTTGGTAATGGCCCACCTCACTCAGTTGTTACTGGCCCAACTCACTCAGTTGTTACTGGCCCAACTCACTCAGTTGTTACTGGCCCAACTCACTCAGTTGTTATTGGCCCACCTCACTCAGTTGTTATTGGCCCACCTCACTCAGTTGTTACTGGCCCACCTCGCTCAGTTGTTACTGGCCCACCTCACTCAGTTGTTATTGGCCCACCTCACTCAGTTGTTATTGGCCCTACCTCACTCAGTTGTTATTGGCCCACCTCACTCAGTTGTTACTGGCCCACCTCACTCAGTTGTTATTGGCCCTACCTCACTCAGTTGTTATTGGCCCACCTCACTCAGTTGTTATTGGCCCACCTCACTCAGTTGTTACTGGCCCACCTCGCTCAGTTGTTACTGGCCCACCTCACTCAGTTGTTACTGGCCCACCTCACTCAGTTGTTACTGGCTCACCTCACTCAGTTGTTAGTGGCCCACATCACTCAGTTGTTACTGGCCCACCTCACTCAGTTGTTAGTGGCCCACCTCACTCAGTTGTTACTGGCCCACCTCACTCAGGTGTTACTGGCCCACCTCACTCATTTGTTAGTGGCCCACCTCACTCAGTTGTTAGTGGCCCACCTCACTCAGTTGTTACTGGCCCACCTCACTCAGTTGTTAGTGGCCCACCTCACTCAGTTGTTACTGGCCCACCTCACTCAGTTGTTACTGGCCCACCTCACTCAGTTGTTACTGGCCCACCTAACTCATTTGTTACTGGCCCACCTCACTCAGTTGGTACTGGCCCACCTCACTCAGTTGTTACTGGCCCAACTCACTCAGTTGTTACTGGCCCAACTCACTCAGTTGTTACTGGCCCAACTCACTCAGTTGGTACTGGCCCACCTCACTCAGTTGTTACTGGCCCACCTCACTCAGTTGGTACTGGCCCACCTCACTCAGTTGTTACTGGCTCACCTCACTCATTTGTTACTGGCCCACCTCACTCAGTTGTTATTGGCCCACCTCACTCAGTTGGTACTGGCCCACCTCACTCACTTGTTATTGGCCCACCTCACTCAGTTGTTATTGGCCCACCTCACTCAGTTGGTACTGGCCCACCTCACTCAGTTGTTACTGGCCCACCTCACTCAGTTGTTAGTGGCTCACCTCACTCATTTGTTACTGGCCCACCTCACTCAGTTGTTACTGGCCCACCTCACTCAGTTGTTACTGGCATACCTCACTCAGTTGTTACTTGCCCACCTCACTCAGTTGCTAGTGGCCCACCTCACTCAGTTGCTAGTGGCCCACCTCACTCAGTTGTTACTGGCCCACTTCACTCAGTTGCTAGTGGCCCACCTCACTCAGTTGTTACTTGCCCACCTCACTCAATTGTTACTGGCCCACCTCACTCAGTTGTTACTGGCCCACCTCACTCAGTTGTTATTGGCCCACTTCACTCAGTTGTTAGTGGCCCACCTCACTCAGTTGTTACTTGCCCACCTCACTCAATTGTTACTGGCCCACCTCACTCAGTTGTTACTGGCCCACCTCACTCAGTTGTTACTGGCCCACCTCACTCAGTTGTTACTGGCCCACCTCACTCAGTTGTTACTGTCCCACCTCACTCAGTTGTTACTGGCCCACCTCACTCAGTTGCTACTGGCCCACCTCACTCAGTTGTTACTGGCCCACCTCACTCAGTTGTTACTGGCCCTCCTCACTCAGTTGTTAGTGGCCCACCTCACTCAGTTGTTACTGGCCCACTTCACTCAGTTGTTAGTGGCCCACCTCACTCAGTTGATACTAGCCCACCTCACTCAGTTGTAGTGGCCCACCTCACTCAGTTGTTACTGGCCCACTTCACTCAGTTGTTACTGGCCCATCTCACTCAGTTGTTAGTGGCCCACCTCCCTCAGTTGTTACTGGCCCACCTCACTCAGTTGTTACTGGCCCACCTAACTCAGTTGTTACTGGCCCACCTCACTCAGTTGGTACTGGCCCACCTCACTCAGTTGTTACTGGCCCAACTCACTCAGTTGTTACTTGCCCAACTCACTCAGGCAATATAAACACAAATGCAGTATAATATGATCCTTTATTGACTACGTTTCGCCCACACAGTGGGCTTTTTCAAGTCACAAACAGAACTACCTGGGGTGGAAGGAACGCGAGTATTTATAGTCCGGCTGAGGTCAGGTGAAGAATGCTGCATCTGATGATGTACCGAGTTGGGTTGTAGAGTCTAAAAACTTGGGTAGCTTGGAAAGGAGACTGGACAAGTTTGTGAGCAGACCTTCTACAGTGTTCTTATGTGGGATAGCGATGAAGAAGTTTCTTGGCAAGTGGTTCAGCTATGTTATAGAAGCCACTATTCTGGTTGAAGTTGTCGGATATAGAAATAAGTGATGATTCCAGGATTCTTCGGTATTGAGTGTTGTCTTCTGTGGCGATAAGTCTTGAGTTTCTGTAGTTTATCAAGTGGTTGTGTGAATTACGGTGTTGTACGCAGGCATTCCTTGTGTCGTCAGACCTGCTTGCGTATTGGTGTTCTGAAATACGTGTTTGGAGGTCCCTTGATGTTTCGCCCACGTATAACTTGTTGCAGTCATTACAAGGGATTATGTATACCCCTGCAGAGGATGGAGGCTTGTCCTGCCTACTACTGGTGATGTCCTTGATGGTCGTGGTTGTGGAGGTAGATACTTGGAATGATGTTTTGGCAAAGATGTTGGAAACATGTTTGGCAATGGAGTTGGTGGGAAGGACTATGTATCTCTTCTCGGCAGTGTCTTCTCTGGGTGTATTGAAGATGTTTAGTGCTCGCCGTCTGCAGTCTCTGATGAAGTGACGAGGATAGTGGAGTTTGGAAAATACTTGTTCAATTATAGTGCATTCTTCCTCAAGGAACTCGTTGCTGCAGATTCTGAGTGCACGCAGGAAGAAGCCTATAATTACACCACGTTTGGTTTTGGTGTCGTGGTGAGAGTAGAAGTGGAGAAGATCGTTTTGGTTGGTGGGTTTTCGATAGACTTTAAAACGAAGTTCGTGGTCAGCTTTGCAGAGTAGAACATCAAGGAAAGGAAGAGTGTTGTCGACCTCTTCTTCAAGTGTGAACTGGATTGAAGGCTCGACCTGGTTGAGCTTGTCTTGGAGAGCTTGAACGTTGAAGCGTTTAGGAGTTATGAGGAGAATGTCGTCAACATAACGGAGCCAGGTGACAGACAAAGGAATAATGGTGGAGAAACGTTCGGCTTCTAGATGTTCCATGTATAGGTTCGCCAGGACTGCACTGAGTGGCGAACCCATGGGTAGTCCAAAAGTCTGCTGAAAGAGGTGATTTTCAAAAGAGAAACACGTAAAGCAAACACATAGTTCAACCAGGTCGATGAAATCGCTGGCTGGAATGGGAAGATCAAGTGAATCGTCAATTTTCTTGCGCAAGAGATCGATGGCTTGTTTAGTAGGTACTTTAGTGAATAGGGAAGTCACGTCAAGGCTGGAAAGTTTCTTGTTCCTGATGTTGATGTTGCGAATGCGATTGAGAAGATCACCTGAGTGTTTGAGATGTGCTGGACTGATAGTGCCCAAGAGTTTCGAGAGGTGTTTGGCGAGAATTCCTGAGAGCTGGTGGGGAGCACTGCCTATTCCCGAGGATATGGGCCTCAGTGGGATACCAGGCTTGTGAGTCTTTGGCAGGCCGTACATTCTGGCAGGTCTGGGGTTGCTGGGCATGGTGTGCAGAAGTTTCTTCCCTTGTTCTGAGCTCCTCAGAATGCGGCGAGTCCTTTGAAGAAAAGTTTTAGTAAGGTTGTCCACTTGGTTAGTTGTGAGAGGTTTGTAGGTATCTGGGTCATTAAGTAGATTGAGCATTTTGTTCCTGTAATCGTCAGTGTTCATGATAACAACACCACCTCCTTTATCAGCGGTGGTGACCCTGATGGTCGTGTCTTCTGCTAAACCTTTGAGTGCATTGATGTAACGTCGGGGTATGACTGGGGAGCTGCGTGTTGAGATGGCTGCTGAGATGATGCCTTGAAGATAGCCTTTTTGGAAGTCGGAGTCATTGTGTCTGTAGTTTTTGGCGATGAAATTGAGGTCTTGTTTTGGTTTCGTAATTCCTGTTGCGAATTTGAGGCCTAAGCTGAGGGCTTCAGTTTCTGTGGTTGACAGTGGACGAGATGAAAGATTTTGAATAATTTCAGGTCTTCCTAAACTTTTCCAATTACTATTATCGCAGAGTGTTTGTAGTTTCCTAGTAAGTCTGATCTTCTGTTGAACATTCGCTGTGGTAACTCTGCTGCGAATGATTTCGGCGGTGCGTCTGTTCATGTTGCCCCGGAGTGTTGTGCCTAGTGTTCTGGCTTGGAGAAAAGCTTCCTTTGTAGCATTGTTTAAGTCATCTGCACACTCTTCAAGGTAGGTCCGAGCTGTAGCGGAGAAAGGTGGTTTGATGTTGGCAATTTGAGGAGGAGTAGATCTTGGTAAGACCATTTCTTGGATGCAGTCACAAACCTCTCACAACTAACCAAGTGGACAACCTTACTAAAACTTTTCTTCAAAGGACTCGCCGCATTCTGAGGAGCTCAGAACAAGGGAAGAAACTTCTGCACACCATGCCCAGCAACCCCAGACCTGCTAGAATGTACGGCCTGCCAAAGACTCACAAGCCTGGTATCCCACTGAGGCCCATATCCTCGGGAATAGGCAGTGCTCCCCACCAGCTCTCAGGAATTCTCGCCAAACACCTCTCGAAACTCTTGGGCACTATCAGTCCAGCACATCTCAAACACTCAGGTGATCTTCTCAATCGCATTCGCAACATCAACATCAGGAACAAGAAACTTTCCAGCCTTGACGTGACTTCCCTATTCACTAAAGTACCTACTAAACAAGCCATCGATCTCTTGCGCAAGAAAATTGACGATTCACTTGATCTTCCCATTCCAGCCAGCGATTTCATCGACCTGGTTGAACTATGTGTTGGCTTTACGTGTTTCTCTTTTGAAAATCACCTCTTTCAGCAGACTTTTGGACTACCCATGGGTTCGCCACTCAGTGCAGTCCTGGCGAACCTATACATGGAACATCTAGAAGCCGAACGTTTCTCCACCATTATTCCTTCGTCTGTCACCTGGCTCCGTTATGTTGACGACATTCTCCTCATAACTCCTAAACGCTTCAACGTTCAAGCTCTCCAAGACAAGCTCAACCAGGTCGAGCCTTCAATCCAGTTCACACTTGAAGAAGAGGTCGACAACACTCTTCCTTTCCTTGATGTTCTACTCTGCAAAGCTGACCACGAACTTCGTTTTAAAGTCTATCGAAAACCCACCAACCAAAACGATCTTCTCCACTTCTACTCTCACCACGACACCAAAACCAAACGTGGTGTAATTATAGGCTTCTTCCTGCGTGCACTCAGAATCTGCAGCAACGAGTTCCTTGAGGAAGAATGCACTATAATTGAACAAGTATTTTCCAAACTCCACTATCCTCGTCACTTCATCAGAGACTGCAGACGGCGAGCACTAAACATCTTCAACACACCCAGAGAAGACACTGCCGAGAAGAGATACATAGTCCTTCCCACCAACTCCATTGCCAAACATGTTTCCAACATCTTTGCCAAAACATCATTCCAAGTATCTACCTCCACAACCACGACCATCAAGGACATCACCAGTAGTAGGCAGGACAAGCCTCCATCCTCTGCAGGGGTATACATAATCCCTTGTAATGACTGCAACAAGTTATACGTGGGCGAAACATCAAGGGACCTCCAAACACGTATTTCAGAACACCAATACGCAAGCAGGTCTGACGACACAAGGAATGCCTGCGTACAACACCGTAATTCACACAACCACTTGATAAACTACAGAAACTCAAGACTTATCGCCACAGAAGACAACACTCAATACCGAAGAATCCTGGAATCATCACTTATTTCTATATCCGACAACTTCAACCAGAATAGTGGCTTCTATAACATAGCTGAACCACTTGCCAAGAAACTTCTTCATCGCTATCCCACATAAGAACACTGTAGAAGGTCTGCTCACAAACTTGTCCAGTCTCCTTTCCAAGCTACCCAAGTTTTAAGACTCTACAACCCAACTTGGTACATCATCAGATGCAGCATTCTTCACCTGACCTCAGCCGGACTATAAATACTCGCGTTCCTTCCACCCCAGGTAGTTCTGTTTGTGACTTGAAAAAGCCCACTGTGTGGGCGAAACGTAGTCAATAAAGGATCACATTATACTGCATTTGTGTTTATATTGCCATTGTGTCGGTATTTTATACCATTTATTTCCAACTCACTCAGTTGTTACTGGCCCAACTCACTCAGTTGGTACTGGCCCACCTCACTCAGTTGTTACTGGCCCACCTCACTCAGTTGGTACTGGCCCACCTCACTCAGTTGTTACTGGCTCACCTCACTCATTTGTTACTGGCGCACCTCACTCAGTTGTTATTGGCCCACCTCACTCAGTTGGTACTGGCCCACCTCACTCAGTTGTTATTGGCCCACCTCACTCAGTTGTTATTGGCCCACCTCACTCAGTTGGTACTGGCCCACCTCACTCAGTTGTTACTGGCCCACCTCACTCAGTTGTTAGTGGCTCACCTCACTCAGTTGTTACTGGCCCACCTCACTCAGTTGTTAGTGGCTCACCTCACTCATTTGTTACTGGCCCACCTCACTCAGTTGTTACTGGCCCACCTCACTCAGTTGTTACTGGCATACCTCACTCAGTTGTTACTTGCCAACCTCACTCAGTTGCTAGTGGCCCACCTCACTCAGTTGCTAGTGGCCCACCTCACTCAGTTGTTACTGGCCCACTTCACTCAGTTGCTAGTGGCCCACCTCACTCAGTTGTTACTTGCCCACCTCACTCAATTGTTACTGGCCCACCTCACTCAGTTGTTACTAGCCCACCTCACTCAGTTGTTACTGGCCCACTTCACTCAGTTGTTAGTGGCCCACCTCACTCAGTTGTTACTTGCCCACCTCACTCAATTGTTACTGGCCCACCTCACTCAGTTGTTACTGGCCCACCTCACTCAGTTGTTACTGGCCCACCTCACTCAGTTGTTACTGGCCCACCTCACTCAGTTGTTACTGTCCCACCTCACTCAGTTGTTACTGGCCCACCTCACTCAGTTGCTACTGGCCCACCTCACTCAGTTGTTACTGGCCCACCTCACTCAGTTGCTAGTGGCCCACCTCACTAAGTTGTTACTGGCCCTCCTCACTCAGTTGTTAGTGGCCCACCTCACTCAGTTGTTACTGGCCCACTTCACTCAGTTGTTAGTGGCCCACCTCACTCAGTTGATACTGGCCCACCTCACTCAGTTGTAGTGGCCCACCTCACTCAGTTGTTACTGGCCCACCTCACTCAGTTGTTACTGGCCCATCTCACTCAGTTGTTAGTGGCCCACCTCACTCAGTTGTTACTGGCCCACCTCACTCAGTTGTTACTGGCCCACCTCACTCAGTTGCTACTGGCCCACCTCACTCAGTTGTTACTGGCCCACCTCACTCAGTTGCTAGTGGCCCACCTCACTCAGTTTCTAGTGGCCCACCTCACTCAGTTGTTACTAACCCACCTCACTCAGTTGTTACTGGCCCACCTCACTCAGTTGTTACTGGCCCACCTCACTCAGTTGTTACTGGCCCCCCTCACTAAGTTGTTACTGGCCCACCTCACTCAGTTGTTACTGGCCCACCTCACTCAGTTGTTACTAGCCCAAATCATTCAGTTATTACTGGCCCACCTTACTCAGTTGTTAGTGGCCCACCTCACTCAGTTGTTACTGGCCCACCTAAGTTGTTACTGGCCCTTCTCAGTTGTTACTGGCCCACCTCACTCAGTTGTTAGTGGTCCACCTTACTCAGTTGTTAGTGGCCCACCTCACTCAGTTGTTACTTGCCCACCTCACTCAATTGTTACTGGCCCACCTCACTCAGTTGTTACTGGCCCACCTCACTCAGTTGTTACTGGCCCACCTCACTCAGTTGTTACTGGCCCACCTCACTCAGTTGTTACTGTCCCACCTCACTCAGTTGTTACTGGCCCACCTCACTCAGTTGCTACTGGCCCACCTCACTCAGTTGTTACTGGCCCACCTCACTCAGTTGCTAGTGGCCCACCTCACTAAGTTGTTACTGGCCCTCCTCACTCAGTTGTTAGTGGCCCACCTCACTCAGTTGTTACTGGCCCACTTCACTCAGTTGTTAGTGGCCCACCTCACTCAGTTGATACTGGCCCACCTCACTCAGTTGTAGTGGCCCACCTCACTCAGTTGTTACTGGCCCACCTCACTCAGTTGTTACTGGCCCATCTCACTCAGTTGTTAGTGGCCCACCTCCCTCAGTTGTTACTGGCCCACCTCACTCAGTTGTTACTGGCCCACCTCACTCAGTTGTTAGTGGCCCACCTCACTCAGTTGTTACTGGCCCACCTCAATCAGTTGCTAGTGGCCCACCTCACTCAGTTTCTAGTGGCCCACCTCACTCAGTTGCTACTAACCCACCTCACTCAGTTGTTACTGGCCCACCTCACTCAGTTGTTACTGGCCAACCTCACTCAGTTGTTACTGGCCCCCCTCACTAAGTTGTTACTGGCCCACCTCACTCAGTTGTTACTGGCCCACCTCACTCAGTTGTTACTAGCCCAAATCATTCAGTTATTACTGGCCCACCTTACTCAGTTGTTAGTGGCCCACCTCACTCAGTTGTTACTGGCCCACCTAAGTTGTTACTGGCCCTTCTCAGTTGTTACTGGCCCACCTCACTCAGTTGTTAGTGGTCCACCTTACTCAGTTGTTAGTGGCCCACCTCACTCAGTTGTTACTGGCCCTCCTCAGTTGTTACTGGCCCACCTCAGTTGTTACTGGCCCACCTCACTCAGTTGTTAGTGGCCCATCTCTCTCAATTGCTACTGGCCCACCTCACTTGTTACTGGCCCACCTCACTCAGTTGTCACTGGCCCACCTCAGTTGTTACT
Organism: Cherax quadricarinatus; assembly: GCF_038502225.1. Lineage (NCBI taxonomy): Eukaryota > Metazoa > Arthropoda > Malacostraca > Decapoda > Parastacidae > Cherax > Cherax quadricarinatus. The sequence goes on from NC_091297.1 coordinate 45,074,057, forward strand.
GGCCCACCTCAGTTGTTACTGGCCCACCTCACTCAGTTGTTAGAGGCTCACCTCACTCAGTTGCTGCTGGCCCACCTCAGTTGTTACTGGCCCACCTCACTCAGTTGTCACTGGCCCTCCTCAGTTGTTACTGGCCCACCTCACTCAGTTGTTAGTGGGCCACCTCACTCGGTTGTTACTGGCCAACCTCACTCAGTTGTTACGGCCCACCTCAGTTGTTACTAGCCCACCTCACTCAGTGTTTACTGGCCCACCTCAGTTGTTACTGGCCCACCTCACTCAGTTGTTACTGGCCCACCTCACTCAGTTGGTACTGGGCCACTCCAGTTGTTGCTGGCCCACCTCAGTTGTTACTGGCCCACCTCACTCAGTTGTTAGTGGCCCACCTCACTCAGTTGTTGCTGGCCCACCTCAGTTGTTACTGGCCCACCTCAGTTGGTACTGGCCCACTCCAGTTGTTACTGGCCCACCTCAGTTGTTACTGGCCTATCCCACTCAGTTGTTACTGGCCCACCTCACTCAGTTGTTACTGGCCCACCTCAGTTGTTTCTGGCCCACCTCAGTTGTTAGTGGCCCACCTCACTCAGTTGTTACTGGCTAACCTCACTCAGTTGTTAGTGGCCCACCTCACTCAGTTGTTACTGGCCCACCTCACTCAGTTGTTAGTAGCCCACCTCACTCAGTTGTTACTGGCCCACCTCACTCAGTTGTTACTGGCCCACCCCAGTCAGTTGTTACTTGCCCACCTCACTCAGTTGTTACTGGTCCACCTCACTCAGTTGTTACTGGTCCACCTCACTCAGTTGTTAGTGGTCCACCTCACTCAGTTGTTAGTGGCCCACCTCACTCAGTTGTTAGTGGCCCACTTCACTCAGTTGTTAGTGGCCCACCTCACTCAGTTGTTACTGGCCCACCTCACTCAGTTGTTAGTGGCCCACCTCACTCAGTTGTTAGTGGCCCACCTCACTCAGTTGTTAGTGGCCCACCTCACTCAGTTGTTAGTGGCCCACCTCACTCAGTTGTTAGTGGCCCACCTCACTCAGTTGTTACTGGCCCACCTCACTCAGTTGTTAGTGGCCCACCTCACTCAGTTGTTAGTGGCCCACCTCACTCAGTTGTTAGTGGCCCACCTCACTCAGTTGTTACTGGCACACCTCACTCAGTTGTTAGTGGCCCACCTCACTCAGTTGTTAGTGGCCCACCTCACTCAGTTGTTAGTGGCCCACCTCACTCTTTTGTTAGTGGCCCACCTCACTCAGTTGTTACTGGCCCACCTCACTCAGTTGTTAGTGGCCCACCTCACTCAGTTGTTTGTGGCCCACCTCACTCAGTTGTTAGTGGCCGACCTCACTCAGTTGTTAGTGGCCCACCTCACTCAGTTGTTAGTGGCCGACCTCACTCAGTTGTTAGTGGCCCACCTCACTCAGTTGTTAGTGCCCCACATCACTCAGTTGTTAGTGGCCCACCTCACTCAGTTGTTAGTGGCCCACCTCACTCAGTTGTTAGTGCCCCACATCACTCAGTTGTTAGTGGCCCACCTCACTCAGTTGTTAGTGGCCCACCTCACTCAGTTGTTAGTGCCCCACATCACTCAGTTGTTAGTGGCCCACCTCACTCAGTTGTTAGTGCCCCACATCACTCAGTTGTTAGTGGCCCACCTCACTCAGTTGTTAGTGGCCCACCTCACTCAGTTGTTAGTGGCCCACCTCACTCAGTTGTTAGTGCCCCACCTCACTCAGTTGTTAGTGGCCCACCTCACTCAGTTGTTAGTGGCCCACCTCACTCAGTTGTTAGTGCCCCACCTCACTCAGTTGTTACTGGCCCACCTCACTCAGTTGTTACTGGCCCACCTCAGTTGTTACTGGCCTACCTCACTCAGTTGTTACTGGCCCACCTCACTCAGTTGTTACTGGCCCACCTCACTCAGTTGTTACTGGCCCACCTCACTCAGTTGTTACTGGCCCACCTCACTCAGTTGTTACTGGCCCACCTCACTCAGTTGTTACTGGCCCACCTCACTCAGTTGTTACTGGCCTACCTCACTCAGTTGTTACTGGCCCACCTCACTCAGTTGTTACTGGCCCACCTCACTCAGTTGTTACTGGCCTACCTCACTCAGTTGTTACTGGCCCACCTCACTCAGTTGTTACTGGCCCACCTCACTCAGTTGTTACTGGCCCACCTCACTCAGTTGTTACTGGCCCACCTCACTCAGTTGTTACTGGCCCACCTCACTCAGTTGTTACTGGCCTACCTCACTCAGTTGTTACTGGCCCACCTCACTCAGTTGTTACTGGCCCACCTCACTCAGTTGTTACTGGCCTACCTCACTCAGTTGTTACTGGCCCACCTCACTCAGTTGTTACTGGCCCACCTCACTCAGTTGTTACTGGCCCACCTCACTCAGTTGTTACTGGCCCACCTCGCTCAGTTGTTAGTGGCCCACCTCGCTCAGTTGTTAGTGGCCCACCTCACTCAGTTGTTACTGGCCCACCTCACTCAGTTGTTACTGGCCCACCTCGCTCAGTTGTTAGTGGCCCACCTCACTCAGTTGTTACTGGCCCACCTCACTCAGTTGTTACTGGCCCACCTCACTCAGTTGTTAGTGGCCCACCTCACTCAGTTGTTAGTGGCCCACCTCACTCAGTTGTTACTGGCCCACCTCACGCAGTATTGATCACACCTCAGCTGCTACGCTCGCTCACAAATACTATATATATTTCTTCGCCCATAAATCTGCGTTGAATAATGAAGCCATGATTGTATGAGAAACCACGATGATCGATAAACCACGATGTTTGATAAACCACGATGTTTGATAAACCACGATGTTTGGTAAACCACGATGTTTGATAAACCACGATGTTTGATAAACCACGATGTTTGATAAACCACGATGTTTGATAAACCACGATGTTTGATAAACCACGATGTTTGATAAACCACGATGTTTGATAAACCACGATGTTTGATAAACCACGATGTTTGATAAACCACGATGTTTGATAAACCACGATGTTTGATAAACCACGATGTTTGATAAACCACGATGATCGATAAACCACGATGTTTGATAAACCACGATGTTTGATAAACCACGATGTTTGATAAACCACGTTGATTGATAAACCATGATTATTGATAAACCACGATGTTTGATAAACCACGATGTTTGATAAACCACGATGTTTGATAAACCACGATGTTTGATAAACCACGATGTTTGATAAACCACGATGATCGATAAACCACGATGTTTGATAAACCACGATGTTTGATAAACCACGATGATCGGTAACCCACGATGTTTGATAAACCACGATGTTTGATAAACCACGATGTTTGATAAATCACGGTGATTGATAAACCATGATTATTGATAAACCACGATGTTTGATAAACCACGATGTTTGATAAACCACGATGTTTGATAAACCACGATGTTTGATAAACCACGATGATCGATAAACCACGATGTTTGATAAACCACGATGTTTGATAAACCACGATGTTTGATAAACCACGGTGACTGATAAACCATTATTATTGATAAACCACGATGTTTGATAAACCACGATGTTTGATAAACAACGGCGATTGATAAACCATGATAATTGATAAATCACGATGTTTGATAAACCACGATGTTTGATAAACCACGATGATTGATTAACCATGATGACTGATAAACCATGATGATTGATAAACCACGATGTTTGATAAACCACGATGATTGATAAACCATGATGATTGATAAACCATGATATTTGATAAATTACGATGTTTGATAAACCACGGTGATTGATAAACCATGATGATTGATAAACCATGATATTTGATAAACCACGATGTTTGATAAACCACGATGTTTGATAAACCACGATGTTTGATAAACCACGATGTTTGATAAACCACGATGATCGATAAACCACGATGTTTGATAAACCACGATGTTTGATAAACCACGATGTTTGATAAACCACGGTGACTGATAAACCATTATTATTGATAAACCACGATGTTTGATAAACCACGATGTTTGATAAACAACGGCGATTGATAAACCATGATAATTGATAAATCACGATGTTTGATAAACCACGATGTTTGATAAACCACGATGATTGATTAACCATGATGACTGATAAACCATGATGATTGATAAACCACGATGTTTGATAAACCACGATGATTGATAAACCATGATGATTGATAAACCATGATATTTGATAAATTACGATGTTTGATAAACCACGGTGATTGATAAACCACGATGTTTGATAAACCACGGTGATTGATAAACCATGATGATTGATAAACCATGATATTTGATAAACCACGATGTTTGATAAACCACGGTGATTGATAAACCACGATGTTTGATAAACCACGGTGATTGATAAACCATGATGATTGATAAACCATGATGATTGATAAACCACGATGTTTGATAAACCACGGTGATTGATAAAGCATGATATTTGATAAACCACGATGATTGATAAAGCATGATGATTGATAAACCACGATGTTTGATAAACCACGGTGATTGATAAACCATGATATTTGATAAACCACGATGATTGATAAACCACGATGTTTGATAAACCACGATGTTTGATAAACCATGATGATTGATAAACCATGATATTTGATAAACCACGATGACTGATAAACCATGATGATTGATAAACCACGATGTTTGATAAACCACGATGTTTGATAAACCACGGTGTTTGATAAACCATGGTGATTGATAAACCATGATGATTGATAAACCATGATGATTGATAAACCATGATGATTGATAAACCATGATGATGATAAACCATGATGATTGATAAACCACGATGTTTGATAAACCACGGTGTTTGATAAACCATGGTGATTGATAAACCACGATGTTTGATAAACCACGGTGTTTGATAAACCATGATGATTGATAAACCATGATGATTGATAAACCATGATGATTGATAAACCATGATGATTGATAAACCATGATGATTGATAAACCACGATGTTTGATAAACCACGGTGTTTGATAAACCATGGTGATTGATAAACCACGATGTTTGTTAAACCACGGTGTTTGATAAACCATGATGATTGATAAACCATGATGATTGATAAACCATGATGATTGATAAACCATGATTGATAAACCATGATGATTGATAAACCACGATGTTTGATAAACCACGATGACTGATAAACCATGATGATTGATAAACCATGATGATTGATAAACCATGATGATTGATAAACCACGATGTTTGATAAACCACGATGTTTGATAAACCACGATTACTGATAAACCATGATGATTGATAAACCATGATGATTGATAAACCATGATGATTGATAAACCACGATGTTTGATAAACCACGATGATTGATAAACCACGATGACTGATAAACCATGATGATTGATAAACCATGTTGATTGATAAACCATGATGATTGATAAACCACAATGTTTGATAAACCACGATGTTTGATAAACCACGATGACTGATAAACCATGATGATTGATAAACCATGATGATTGATAAACCATGATGATTGATAAACCACGATGTTTGATAAACCACGATGTTTGATAAACCACGATGACTGATAAACCATGATGATTGATAAACCATGATGATTGATAAACCATGATGATTGATAAACCACGATGTTTGATAAACCATGATGATTGATAAACCATGATGATTGATAAACCACGATGTTTGATAAACCATGATGATTGATAAACCATGATGATTGATAAACCACGATGTTTGATAAACCACGATGACTGATAAACCATGATGATTGATAAACCATGATGTTTGATAAACCACGATGTTTGATACACCACGATGTTTGATAAACCACGATGTTTGATAAACCACGATGTTTGATAAACGACGATGTTGGAAATACCACGATGTTTAATAACGAGAATAAATTGAATAAATTAAAATAAGTTAAGGTGACATAAACAAGGTAAGAAGATCATCAACAAATATCCATCAACAGCACTAACATTTATAGGAAGTTTTATGTTAATTTTGGTGTTAGGTTATAAATGTTAACATCCTGGGAAATGTTAACTAAAAATCTATGGTTCTACGTTAACTTTATATTAACACTCGGCCTTATACGAGAATTAACCGTATTTAGCCAGTCTACCTGGAGGGTGTTCTGGGGGTCAACGCCCCCGCTGCCCGGTCCATGACCAAGCCTCATGGTGGATCAGGGTCTGATCAACCAGGCTGTTACTGTCCAGCGCCTTCTTGAACGCAGCCAGGGGTCTATTGGTAATCTCCCTTATGTATCCTGAGAGGCAGTTGAACAGTCTTGAGCCCCTGACACTTACTGTGTCATTTCTTAATGAACTCACGGCACCCCTGCTTTTTATTAGAGGGATGTTGCACCTCCTGCAGAGTCTTTTTCTTTCTTAGGTAGAGATTTCTGTGTGTAGATTTGTTACCAGCCTTTCTAGGAATTTCGAAGTGTAAATTATGGTCTATATTTCTCACGTGTGTTTCAGGGAGTACAGGTCAAGCGCTTCAAACGGTCCCAGTAACAGAGGTGCCTCACTATATTTTCAACATTCAGTAAAAGTTCTGTGTATATTCTCATGGTTTGCAATTTCATCTGCCTTGAAAGGGGCTGTTAGTGTACCAGCCTAGAGAGAACAAATGATTTAAAGAGGAATATTATGTGCTTGGCATCCCTTGTTTTGAAGGTTTTTATCCATCCTATCAGTAATGTCATTATCATAGGGGATATGATAATGACATTATTGTGGTCTTTGAAGGTAAAACCCTCTGACATTATCACTCCCAGGTCCTTCACATTAGTTTTCTGCTCTATAGAGTGGTTATAATTTTGTTTATCTTGCTTTTATTTTTTAAAGTTTTCTATAGCGGAGAAAATTAAATTTATCCTCAAAGAGCTTTCTGTGGCCCGTTGCAAGAATTAGTTTATATAGTGTGGGAGGTTTACAGAGTCCTCAGTGAACGACACTCTCATGAAAACTCTGGTATTGTCAGCATGGGAAGACACATTGAGCTGTGTCGTACCCATCTAGGAATCTCTGTATAGAGCTGACTTCTACCATATCCACCTCTTATGTCATTGTATTTTTTGACCACCCTTAAGCTGACGTACTTCTTGACCACCCTCAGACTGACGTACTTCTTGACCACCCTCAGACTGACGTACTTCTTGACCACCCTCAGACTGACGTACTTCTTGACCACCCTCAGACTGACGTACTTCTTGACCACCCTCAGACTGACGTACTTCTTGACCACCCTCAGACTGACGTACTTCTTGACCACCCTCAGACTGAAGCACTTCTTGATCACCCTCAGGCTGACGTACTTCTTGACCACCCTCAGGCTGACGTACTTCTTGACCACCCTCAGACTGAAGCACTTCTTGACCACCCTCAGGCTGACGTACTTCTTGACCACCCTCAGACTGACGTACTTCTTGACCACCCTCAGACTGACGTACTTCCTGACCACCCTCAGACTGACGTACTTCTTGACCACCCTCAGGCTGACGTACTTCTTGACCATCCTCAGACTGACGTACTTCTTGACCACCCTCAGACTGACGTATTTCTTGACCACCCTCAGACTGAAGCACTTCTTGATCACCCTCAGACTGACGTACTTCCTGACCACCCTCAGACTGACGTACTTCTTGACCAACCTCAGACTGACGTACTTCTTGACCACTCTCACACTGACGTACTTCTTGACCAGCCTCAGTCTGACGTACTTCTTGACCACCCTCAGTCTGACGTACATCTTGATCACCCTCAGACTGACGTAATTCTTGACCACCCTCAGACTGACGTACTTCTTGACCACCCTCAGTCTGACGTACATCTTGATCACCCTCAGACTGACGTAATTCTTGACCACCCTCAGACTGACGTTCTTCTTGACCAACCTCAGACTGACGTACTTCCTAACCACCCTCAGACTGACGTAATTCTTGACCAACCTCAGACTGACGTACTTCCTAACCACCCTCAGACTGACGTACTTCTTGACCAACCTCAGACTGACGTACTTCTTGACCACTCTCACACTGACGTACTTCTTGACCAGCCTCAGTCTGACGTACTTCTTGACCACCCTCAGTCTGACGTACATCTTGATCACCCTCAGACTGACGTAATTCTTGACCACCCTCAGACTGACGTACTTCTTGACCACCCTCAGTCTGACGTACATCTTGATCACCCTCAGACTGACGTAATTCTTGACCACCCTCAGACCGACGTACTTCTTGACCACCCTCAGACTGACGTACTTCTTGACCAACCTCAGACTGACGTACTTCCTAACCACCCTCAGACTGACGTACTTCTTGACCACCCTCAGTCTGACGTACATCTTGATCACCCTCAGACTGACGTACTTCTTGACCACCCTCAGACCGACGTATTTCCTGACCACCCTCAGACTGACGTACTTACTGACCACCCTCAGACAGACGTACTTCTTAACAAACCTCAGACTGACGTACTTCCTGAACACCCTCAGACTGACGTATTTCTTGATCACCATCAGACTGACGTACTTCTTGACCACCCTCAGACTGACGCACTTCATGACCACCCTCAGACTGACGTACTTCTTGACCACCCTCAGACTGACGCACTTCTTGACCACCATCAGTCTGACGTACATCTTGATCACCCTCAGACTGACGTACTTCTTGACCACCCTAGGACTGACGTACTTCCTGACCACCCTCAGACTGACGTACTTACTGACCACCCTCAGACAGACGTACTTCTTGACGAACCTCAGACTGACGTACTTCCTGACCACCCTCAGACTGACGTACTTCTTGACCACCCTCAGACTGACGTACTTCTTGACCACCCTCAGTCTGACGTACTTCTTGACCACCTTCAGACTGACGTCCTTCCTGACCACCCTCAGACTGACGTCCTTCCTGACCACCCTCAGACTGACGTACTTCTTGATCACCCTCAGACTGACGTACTTCTTGACCCCCCTCAGACTGACGTACTTCTTGACCACCCTCAGACTGACGTACTTCTTGACAACCCTTAGACTGACGTACTTCCTGACCACCCTTAGACTGACGTACTTCCTGACCACCCTCAGACTGACGTACTTCCTGACCACCCTCAGACTGACGTACTTCTTGACCACCCTCAGACTGACGTACTTCTTGACCACCCTCAGACTGACGTACTTCTTGACAACCCTTAGACTGACGTACTTCCTGACCACCCTTAGACTGACGTACTTCCTGACCACCCTCAGACTGACGTACTTCTTGACCACTCTGAGACTGACGTAGTTGTTGACCACCCTCAGACTGACGTACTTCCTGACCACCCTCAGACTGACGTACTTCTTGACCACCCTCAGACTGACGTAGTTGTTGACCACCCTCAGACTGACGTACTTCTTGACCACCCTCAGACTGACGTACTTCCTGACCACCCTCAGACTGACGTACTTCCTGACCACCCTCAGACTGACGTACTTCTTGACCACCCTCAGACTGACGTACTTCTTGACCACCCTCAGACTGACGTACATCTTGACCACCCTCAGATTGACGTACTTCCTGACCACCCTCAGACTGACGTACTTCTTGATCACCCTCAGTCTGACGTACATCTTGATCACCCTCAGACTGACGTAATTCTTGACCATCCTCAGTCTGACGTACTTCTTGACCAACCTCAGACTGACGTACTTCCTGACCACCCTCAGACTGACGTACTTCTTGATCACCCTCAGTCTGACGTACTTCTTGACCACCCTCAGACTGACGTACTTACTGACCACCCTCAGTCTGACGTACTTCTTGACCAACCTCAGACTGACGTACTTCCTGACCACCCTCAGACCGATGTACTTCTTGATCACTCTCAGACTGACGTACTTCCTGATCACCCGCACACTGACGTACTTTCTGATCACCCTCAGGCTGACGTACTTCTTGACCACTCTCGGACTGACGTACTTCCTGACCACCCTCAGACTGACGTACTTACTGACCACCCTCAGACAGACGTACTTCTTGACCACCCTCAGACTGACGTCCTTCCTGACCACCCTCAGACTGACGTACTTCTTGATCACCCTCTGACTGACGTACTTCTTGACCCCCCTCAGACTGACGTACTTCTTGACCACCCTCAGACTGACGTACTTCTTGACAACCCTTAGACTGACGTACTTCCTGACCACCTTTAGACTGACGTACTTCCTGACCACCCTCAGACTGACGTACTTCTTGACCACTCTGAGACTGACGTAGTTGTTGACCACCCTCAGACTGACGTACTTCCTGACCACCCTCAGACTGACGTACTTCTTGACCACCCTCAGACTGACGTAGTTATTGACCATCCTCAGACTGACGTACTTCTTGACCACCCTCAGACTGACGTACTTCCTGACCACCCTCAGACTGACGTACTTCCTGACCACCCTCAGACTGACGTACTTCTTGACCACCCTCAGACTGACGTACTTCTTGACCACCCTCAGAAAGACGTACTTCTTGACCACCCTCAGACAGACGTACTTCTTGACTAACCTCAGTCTGACGTACTTCTTGACCACCCTCAGACTGACGTTCTTCTTGACCACCCTCAGACTGACGTACTTCTTGACCACCCTCAGACTGACGTACTTCTTGATCAACCTCAGACCGACGTACTTCTTGACCACCCTCAGACTGACGTACTTCTTGATCACCCTCAGACTGACGTACTTCTTGACCACCCTCAGACTGACGTACTTCTTGACCACCCTCAGACTGACGTACTTCTTGACCACCCTCAGACTGACGTACTTCTTGATCACCCTCAGGCTGACGTACTTCTTGACCACCCTCAGGCTGACGTACTTCTTGACCACCCTCAGGCTGACGTACTTCTTGACCACCCTCAGGCTGACGTACTTCTTGACCACCCTCAGACTGACGTACTTCTTGACCACCCTCAGACTGACGTTCTTCTTGACCACCCTCAGACTGACGTACTTCTTGACCACCCTCAGACTGACGTACTTCTTGACCACCCTCAGACTGACGTACTTCTTGACCACCCTCAGACTGACGTACTTCTTGACCACCCTCAGACTGACGTACTTCTTGACCACCCTCAGACTGACGTACTTCTTGACCAACCTCAGACTGACGTACTTCTTGACCACCCTCAGACTGACGTACTTCTTGACCACCCTCAGACTGACGTACTTCTTGACCACCCCCAGACTGACGTACATCTTGACCACCCTCAGGCTGACGTACTTCTTGACCACCCTCAGGCTGACGTACTTCTTGACCACCCTCAGGCTGACGTACTTCTTGACCACCCTCAGGCTGACGTACTTCTTGACCACCCTCAGACTGACGTACTTCTTGACCACCCTCAGACTGACGTTCTTCTTGACCACCCTCAGACTGACGTACTTCTTGACCACCCTCAGACTGACGTACTTCTTGACCACCCTCAGACTGACGTACTTCTTGACCACCCTCAGACTGACGTACTTCTTGACCACCCTCAGACTGACGTACTTCTTGACCACCCTCAGACTGACGTACTTCTTGACCACCCTCAGACTGACGTACTTCTTGACCACCCTCAGACTGACGTACTTCTTGACCACCCTCAGACTGACGTACTTCTTGACCACCCTCAGACTGACGTACATCTTGACCACCCTCAGATTGACGTACTTCCTGACCACCCTCAGACTGACGTACTTCTTGATCACCCTCAGTCTGACGTACATCTTGATCACCCTCAGACTGACGTAATTCTTGACCATCCTCAGACTGACGTACTTCTTGACCAACCTCAGACTGACGTACTTCCTGACCACCCTCAGACTGACGTACTTCTTGATCACCCTCAGTCTGACGTACTTCTTGACCACCCTCAGACTGACGTACTTACTGACCACCCTCAGTCTGACGTACTTCTTGACCAACCTCAGACTGACGTACTTCCTGACCACCCTCAGACCGATGTACTTCTTGATCACCCTCAGACTGACGTACTTCCTGATCACCCGCACACTGACGTACTTTCTGATCACCCTCAGGCTGACGTACTTCTTGACCACTCTCGGACTGACGTACTTCCTGACCACCCTCAGACTGACGTACTTACTGACCACCCTCAGACTGACGTACTTCTTGACCACCCTCAGACTGACGTCCTTCCTGACCACCCTCAGACTGACGTACTTCTTGATCACCCTCAGACTGACGTACTTCTTGACCCCCCTCAGACTGACGTACTTCTTGACCACCCTCAGACTGACGTACTTCTTGACAACCCTTAGACTGACGTACTTCCTGACAACCCTTAGACTGACGTACTTCCTGACCACCCTCAGACTGACGTACTTCTTGACCACTCTGAGACTGACGTAGTTGTTGACCACCCACAGACTGACGTACTTCCTGACCACCCTCAGACTGACGTAGTTGTTGACCATCCTCAGACTGACGTACTTCTTGACCACTCTCAGACTGACGTACTTCCTGACCACCCTCAGACTGACGTACTTCCTGACCACCCTCAGACTGATGTACTTCTTGACCACCCTCAGACTGACGTACTTCTTGACCACCCTCAGAAAGACGTACTTCTTGACCACCCTCAGACAGACGTACTTCTTGACTAACCTCAGACTGACGTACTTCTTGACCACCCTCAGACTGACGTTCTTCTTGACCACCCTCAGACTGACGTACTTCTTGACCACCCTCAGACTGACGTACTTCTTGATCACCCTCAGACTGACGTACTTCTTGACCACCCTCAGACTGACGTACTTCTTGATCACCCTCAGACTGACGTACTTCTTGACCACCCTCAGACTGACGTACTTCTTGACCACCCTCAGACTGACGTACTTCTTGACCACCCTCAGACTGACGTACTTCTTGATCACCCTCAGGCTGACGTACTTCTTGACCACCCTCAGGCTGACGTACTTCTTGACCACCCTCAGGCTGACGTACTTCTTGACCACCCTCAGGCTGACGTACTTCTTGACCACCCTCAGACTGACGTACTTCTTGACCACCCTCAGACTGACGTTCTTCTTGACCACCCTCAGACTGACGTACTTCTTGACCACCCTCAGACTGACGTACTTCTTGACCACCCTCAGACTGACGTACTTCTTGACCACCATCAGACTGACGTACTTCTTGACCACCCTCAGACTGACGTACTTCTTGACCACCCTCAGACTGACGTACTTCTTGACCACCCTCAGACTGACGTACTTCTTGACCACCCTCAGACTGACGTACTTCTTGACCACCCTCAGACTGACGTACTTCTTGACCACCCTCAGACTGACGTGCTTCTTGACCACCCTCAGACTGACGTACTTCTTGACCACCCTCAGACTGACGTACTTCCTGACTGCTCTGGGTGAGTAGGCTGATATGGAGGTGAGAGGGCAGCTGCTGTATGGAATAAGAGGGCAGCTGTGGGGAATGAGAGGGCAGGTGTGCGGAATGACAGGACAGGTGTGGGGAATGAGAGGACTGGTGTGGTGGATGAGATGGCAGGTGTGGGTTGTGAGAGTGCAGATGTGGAAGGTGAGAGGGGAGGTGTGGAAGGTGAGAGCTCAGGTGTGAGGGGGGAGGGGGCTGATGTGGGAGGGGAGAGTGCCGGTGTGGGTGAGGAAGGAGGAGGTTTGGGAGAGGAGAGGGCAGGTGTGGGTGGAAAGGGGGGAGGTGTGGGAGGGGAGGGGGCATGTGTGGGAGGGAAAGGGTGAGGGCATGTGTGAGAGGGGAAGGGGCTGGTGTGGGAGGGGAGGAGCTGGTGTGGGAGGGGAGAGGGCAGGTGTGGGAGGGAAAGGGGGCGGGTGTGGGATGGGAAAAAGCAAGAGTCTGAGGGAAAGGGAGGAGGCAGGTGTGAGAGGAGGGGGCTGGTGTGGGAGGGAAGGAAGCAGGTGTGGGTGGGGAGGAGCCAGGTTTCGGAGGGGAGCGGGCAGGTATGGGAGGGGAGGGGGCAGGTGTGGGAGGGGAGGAGACAGGTGTGGCAGGGGAGGGGGCAGGCATGGGAGGAGAGGGGGCAGGTGTGGGATGGGAGGGGCAGGTGTGCCAGGGGAAAGGAAAAGGTTTGGAAAAGGAAGGGGCAGGTGTGGCAGGAGAGGGGGAAGGTGTGGCAGGGGAGGGGGCAGGTGAGGTACTGGAGGGCGCAGGTGTGGGACGGGATGGGGCATGTGTCGGAGGGGATGGGGCAGGTGTGGGAGGGAAGGGGGCTTTTGTGGGATGGGAAAAGCAGATTTGGGAAGGGAGGGGGGCAGTTTTGGGGTGGAAGGGGTTGGGTCAGGTGTGAGAGGGGAGGGGGCTGGTGTGGCAGGGGAGGAGGTGGGTGTGGGAAAGGAGGGGGCAGGTGTGGGAGAGTCGAGGCAGGTGTGGGAGGGGAGAGGCAGGTGTGGGAGGGAAGGCGATGGGGCAGGAGTGACAGAGCGGGGCTTGTGTGGGAGGGGAGGGGGGCAGGTGTGGGAGGGGAGGGGGCAGGTTTGGGACGGTAGAGGGCAGGAATGGGAGGGGAGGTGACAGGTGCGAGAGGGGAGGGGGAAGGTGTGGGAGGGGAGGATGCAAGTGTGGGAGGGGAGAAGGCAGGAATAAGATGGGAGGGGGCAAGTGTGGGAGTGAAGGGGGCAGGTGTGTGAGGGGAGGGGGCAGGTTTGGGATAGGAGGTTGCAGGTGTGGCAGGAGAGGGGCAGGTTTGGCAGGGGAGGGGGCACGTGTCGCTGGAGAGGGAGCAGGTGTAGGAGGGGACGGGCATGTGTGAGAGGGGAGGGGGCAGGTGTAGGAGGGGAGTGGGCAGGTGTGGGAGGGGAGGGGGCAGGTGTGGGAGTGGAGGGGACAGGTATGGGATGGAAGGGGGCAGGTGTTGCAGGGGAGAAGGCAGGTGAGGGAGGGGAGGAGGCAGACTTTGGAGGGGAGGGGGCAGGGGTGGCAGGAGAGGGGGGCAGGTGTGGCAGGAGAGGGGGCAGGTGTGGCAAGGGAGGGAGCAGGTGTGGCAGGGGACGGGGCAGGTGTGGTAGGACGGGGGCAGGTGTGGCAGCGGAGGGGGCAGGTGTGGCAGGGGAGGGGGCAGGTGTGGCAGGGAAGGGGGTAGGTGAGGGACGGGAGGGGGCAGGTGTGGGAGGGGTGGGATCAGGTATGGGAGGGGAGGGGGCAGGTGTGGGAGGGGAGGGGGCAGGTGTGGGAGGGGATGGGGAAGGTGTGGGAGGGGAGGCGGCAAGTGTGGGAAGGGAGTGGGCAGGTTTGGGAGGGGAGAAGGCAGAGATGGCAGGAAAAGGGGCAGGTGTGGGAGGGGAGGGGGCAGGTGTGGGAAGGGAGGGGGCAGGTGTGGGAGGGGAGAGGGCAGGTGTGGAAGAGGAGGGAGTAGGTGTAGGAGGGGAAGGGGCACTTTTGAGAGGGCAGGGGGCCGGGGCGGGAGGGGAATTGGGCAGGTGTGGGAGGGGAGGGGGCAGGTGTGGGAGGAGATGGGGCAGATGTGGGAGTGGACGGGGCAGGTGCGGGAGTGGACGGGACAGGTGAGGGAGGGGAGGGGGCAGGTGTGGGAGGAGAGGGGGAAGATATGGGAGTGGAGGGGGCAGGTGAGGGACGGGAGGTTACAGGTGTGGGAGGGGAGGGGAGGGGGCAGATATAAGAGGGGACGGGACAGGTGAGGGAGGGGAGGGGCCAGGTGTGGGAAGGGAGAGGGCAGGTGTGGGAAGAGAGAGGGCAGGAGTGCGAAGGGGGAGGGCAGGTGTTGGAGGGGAGGTGGCAAGTATGGGAGGGGAGGGGGCAGGTGTTGGATGGAAGGCGGCAGGTTTCGGAGGGGAGGAGGCATGAGTGGCAGGAGAGGGGGTAGGTGCGGTAGGGAAGGGGGCAGGTGTGGGAGGGGTGAGGGCAGGTATGGGAAGGGAGGGGGCAGGTGTGGGATGGGATGGGGAAGGTGTGGGAGGGGAGGGGGCAGGTGTGGGAGGGGAGTGGGCAGGTTTGGGAGGGGAGGGAGCAGAGGTGGCAGGAAAAGGGGCAGGTGTGGGAGGGAAGGTGGCAGGTGTGGGACGAGAGGGGGCAGGTGTGGGAGGGAGGGGCAAGTATGGGAGGGGAGAGGGCAGGTGTGGAAGGGGAGAGGGGTAGGTGTGGGAGGGGAGGGGGCAGTTGTGAGAGGGCAGGGGGCAGGTGTAGGATGGAAGGGGGCAGGTATGGGAGGGGAGCGGGCAGGTGTAGGAGGAGATGGGGCAAGGGTAGCAGGAGAGGGAGCAGGTGTGTCAGGGGAGTGGGCAGGTGTGGGAGGAGGGGGGCAGGTGTGGGAGGGAAGGGGGCAGATGTGGGAGTGGACGGGGCAGGTGTGGGAGTGAACGGGGCAGGTGACGGAGGGGAGGGGGAAGGTGTGGGAGGGGAGGGGGCAGGTGTGGGAGTGGACGGGGCAGGTGTGGGAGTGGACGGGGCAGGTGAGGGACGGGAGGTTACAGATGTGGGAGGGGAGGGGGCAGGTATAAGAGGGGAAGGAGCAGGTGTGGGAGGGGAGGGGGCAGGTGTGGGAGGGGAGGGGGCAGGTTTAGGAGGGGAGGAGGCATGGGTGGCAGGAGAGGGGGCAGGTGTGGGAGGGAAGGAGGCAGGTGTGGGAGGGGAGGGGGCAGGTGTGGGAAGGGGGGCAGGTCTGGGAAGGGAGGGGGCTGGTGTGGGAGGGGAGGGGGCAAGTGTGGGAGGGGAGGGGGCCGGTTTTGGAGGGGAGGGAGCAGGTGTGAGAGGGGAGGGGCAGGTGTGAGAGGGGAGGGGACAGGTGTGAGAGGGGAGGGGCAGGTGTGAGAGGGGAGGGGACAGGTGTGAGAGGGGAGGGGCAGGTGTCCGATGGAAGGGGGCAGGAGTGGGAGGGGAGCGTGCAGGTGTGGTAGGGGATGGGGCAGATGTGGGAGGGGAGGGGGCAGGTGTGGGAAGGGTGGGGGCAGGTGTGGGAGGGGAGGGGGCAAATGTGGGAGGGAGGGGGCAGGTGTGGAAGGGGAGGGGGCAGGTTTGAGAGGGGAGGGGGCAGGTGTGAGAGGAGAGGGGGCAGGTGTGGGTTGGAAGGGGGCAGGTGTGGGAGGGGAGCGGGCAGGTGTGGGAGGGGATGGGGCATGGGTGGCAGGAGAGGGGTCAGGTGAGTTTTGGGAGTGGGCAGGTGTGGGAGGGGAGGGGGCAGGTGTGGGAGGGAAGGGGGCAGGTATGGGAGGGGAGGGGGCAGGTGTTGGAAGGGAGGGGGCAGGTGTGGGAAGGGAGGGGGCAGGTGTGGGAAGGGAGGGGGCAGTTGTGGGAGGGGAGGGGGCAGGTGTGGGAGGGGAGGGGGCAGGTGTTGATATGAGGAGGTGCGGGAAGGTTTCCTTGATGATAGGAAGCGGATGTACACACCAACTGCTGCTTCACACACACACACGCACATACACACACACACACACACACACACACACACACACACACACATACACACACACACACATACACATACACACATACACACACACACATTCACACACACACACATATGCACACACACACACATACACACCACACACACATATGCACACACACCCACACACACACACATACACACACACACATACATACACACACACACACACATACACACACATACACACACACACATACACACACATACACACACACATACACACATGGTCAAGCACGTCAAGAAGTTAGAGAAAGTACAAAGGTTTGCAACAAGGCTAGTCCCAGAGCTCAGGGGAAAGTCGTACGAGGAAACGTTGAGGGAAATCGGACTGACGACACTGGAGGACAGAAGGGTCAGGGGAGACATGATAACGACATACAAGATACTGCAGGGAATAGACAAGGCGGACAGAGATAGGATGTTCTAGAGAGGGGACACAGGAACAAGGGGTCACAACTGGAAGCTGAAGACTCAGACAAGTCACAGGGACGTTAGGAAGTATTTCTTCATTCATAGAGTCGTCAGGAAGTGGAATTGCCTAGCAAGTGAAGTAGTGGAGGCAGGAACCATACATAGTTTTAAGAAGAGGTATGATCAAGCTCAGGAAGCAGAGAGAGAGAGGAGCTAGTAGCAAGCAGTGAAGAGGGGTACAAACACGTACCCCCCCCTCCCCTAACCACCTCTCCCCCTTCCCTAACCTCTACACCTTAGCCACCTACCCCTCCCCCAAACCACCTAACCCCTCCCCAAACCCTCTAAACCCCCCAACTACCTCCCTCCCTCCAATAACCATCCTTCCCCTCCCCTATAACCATCCATCCCCACTCTCCCTCAAACCATCTAACCCCCTCCCCCAACTATCTCTACCCCTCCAGTAACCATCCTCCCCCTCCCCCACAACCATCTATCCCCTCTCCTCCTAACCATCTATTCCCCTCTCCCTAACCACCCGTCCTCCCTTCTGTGGAGCAACGGGGGAACCTAGAACCAGGATGAGGACAAGGGGCTTCAAGGACGAATCTGGGAGGGAGGAATGGGAGGTAGAGCTCAAAAAAAGGGAGGAAGACTGGGGAAGGAGACTAGATGAGCTGGAAAGGAAGATGGAAGAGAGGTTAGCAGCAGAATGCAGAAGGTGGAAGCAACAGGCCACAGTAGCAGAAATCAAGATAGATTAGAAGAGGAGCTGAGACATCTGAAACAGCACAGAGACAAAGATATTACAGAGGTAGCATCTTCAATGGCTACATCAAACACAGACAACAGGTCTGAAGGAAGCATGGAAACTAAACTGTATGCAGAGGTCCTGTCAAACCCACATGGGGCCAAAACAAAGACAGGGAGCACACTAGGACAGAATGAGATGTTGGAAGACATTGAAGGAACTAGGACATGTGCAAGGACCTTACCAGATACCTGTGGGGGCCAGGAACAGGTGAGCAGGAAGAACAAACCAAGAAGCATAGGGGCCATAACTAGGGAAGGGACTGAAGGAAGGAACACTCCACGGGAAGGAACTAAAACACATCAGAGGATGCAATGGGAGTCACAGTGGGAGGTGGAAAGGAAGAGATCCGTGTTTGTCTATGGGCTAGACGAAGCTAAAGGGGAAACTTATGATGAAAGAAAGCAGGAGGAGAAAAAAGCGATTGAAGATAACATGAAGGTGATAGGCGAGGGGGACATGACTCAGGTGGCAAATTTTCGGAGAATTGGGTGGTTCACAAAGAAAAGGAATCGGCCTCTCAAAGTAATTTTCAAGGCAGAATCAACCCGAACCATGATCCTGCAGGAGAAAGCACGGCTGAGAGGCAAGCAGGAGTTCCGGAGTGTGTACCTCGATCGAGACAGAACACAGGACGAAAGGAAGACGATGAAAGAGAGAGTTCAAAAACGAAAGGAGAAATGGGAGGAAATGAAAAAGGAGAGCAGAATAACCCAGGATCAAATGGAAGGACAAGCTCACCCCCCAGAAACACTTGCAGAAGGACTCCAGCCACGACACCCCCAAGGCAACTGAGCAATCCAAACCTACCATCACATACCGATCCCTCTGTTTCCATCCCCTGCACCACAGTTACAGTATTAGAACAGAAGTTGAAGGTTTGGTACACAAATGCAGATGGATTAACGAATAAACATGAGGAATGGCAAGAAAGAATCAATGAGAAGTCCACAGGCATCATGGCAGTTACAGAAACAAAACTCACGGAGATAATAACAGATGCAATCTTCCCACCAGGATACCAGATCATGAGGAAAGATAGAAGGGGCAGGGGGGGAGGTGGGGTTGTTCTGCTCGTAAAAAACACATGGAAATTCGAGAAAATGGAAGGCATAGATGAGACGGGAGAAAGAGACTACATAACAGGTACACTTCAGACTGCGGAACACAAAGTGGTCATTGCAGTGATATATAATCCACCACAGAACTGCAGGAGGCCAAGAGAGGAATATGAAGAGAGCAACAGAGCAATGGTGGACACACTTGCTGAGGTGGCAAGAAGAGCTCATTCCAGCAGAGCAAAGTTGCTGGTTATGGGGGATTTCAACCACAGGGAGATTGACTGGGAAAACCTGGAGCCACATGGGGGTCCCGAAACATGGAGAGCCAGGATGTTGGACGTGGTGCTGGAAAACCTTATGCACCAACATGTTAAGGACACTACCAGAGTGAGAGGGGAGGATGAACCAGCAAGATTGGACCTTGTGTTCACTGGGCAGCTCAGACATTGAGGACATCAAGTATGAGAGTCCCCTAGGAGCTAGCGACCACGTGGTTCTGTGCTTTGAATACATAGTAGAGCTGCAAGTGGAGAGAATAACAGGAGTTGAATGGGAAAAGCCTGACTATAAAAGAGGGGACTACATAGGGTTGAAGAACTTCCTGCGGGAGGTCCAGTGGGACAGAGAACTGGCAGGAAAGCCAGTTAATGAAATGATGGAATATGTAACAACAAAATGCAAGGAGGCAGTGGAAAGGTTTATTCCCAAGGGCAACAGTAACAACGGGAAGACCAGAACGAGCCCCTGGTTTACCCGATGGTGTAAGGAGGCAAAAACAAAGTGCAATAGAGAATGGAAAAAGTACAGAAGGCAGAGAACACACGAAAATGGGGAGACCAGTCGCAGAGGCAGGAATGAGTATGCTCAGGTAAGGAGGGAGGCCCAGCGACAGTATGAAAATGACATAGCATCCAGAATCAAGATTGACCCGAAACTGTTGTATAGCCACATCAGGAGGAAGACAACAGTCAAAGACCAGGTGATCAGATTAAGGACAGAAGGTGGAGAACTCACAAGAAATGATCAGGAGGTATGTGAGGAGTTGAACAGGAGATTTAAGGAAGATTTGCAGTAGAGACAGGAAGGGCTGTGGGAAGACAGCACAGAAGGGAACATCAAGAGGGAATATACCAACAAGTGTTGGATGACATACGAACAACTGAGGAGGAGGTGAAGAAGCTCTTAAGTGACCTTGACACCTCAAAGGCGATGGGACCGGACAATATCTCCCCATGGGTCCTTAGAGAAGGAGCAGAGATGCTGTGCGTGCCTCTAACCACAATCTTCAACACATCCCTTGAAACTGGGCAACTACCTGAGAAATGGAAGACAGCTAATGTAGTCCCCATATTTAAGAAAGGAAACAGAAACGAGGCACTAAACTAGAGACCTGTGTCTCTGATATGTATTGTGTGCAAAGTCATGGAGAAGATTATCAGGAGGAGAGTGGTCGAACACCTGGAAAGGAACAAGATTATAAATGAAAACCAGCATGGGTTCATGGAAGGCAAATCTTGTATCACAAACCTCCTGGAGTTTTATGACAAGGTAACAGAAGTAAGACACGAGAGAGAGGGTTGGGTAGATTGCTTTTTCCTAGACTGCAAGAAGGCCTTTGACACAGTTCCCCTCAAGAGATTAGTGCAGAAGCTGGAGGATCAGGCGCATGTAAAAGGGAGGGCACTGCAATGGATAAGGGAATACCTGACAGGGAGGCAGCAACGAGTCATGGTACGTGAAGAGGTATCACAGTGGGCGCCTGTTAGGAGCGGGGTCCCACAGGGGTCAGTTCTAGGACCAGTGCTATTTTTGATATATGTGAACGACATGATGGAAGGAATAAACTCTGAAGTCTCCCTGTTTGCAGATGACGTGAAGTTGATGAGAAGAATTAAATCGGACGAGGATGAGGCAGGACTGCAAAGAGACCTGGAGAGGCTGGACATGTGGTCCAGTAACTGGCTTCTCGAATTCAATCCAGCCAAATGCAAAGTCATGAAGATTGGGGAACGGCAAAGAAGACCGCAGACAGAGTACAGGCTAGGTGGACAAAGACTACAGACCTCACTCAGGGAGAAAGACCTTGGGGTGACCATAACACCGAGCACATCACCGGAGGCACACATCAACCAAATAACTGCTGCAGCATACGGGCGCCTGGCAAACCTGAGAATAGCGTTCCGATACCTTAATAAGGAATCGTTCAAGACACTGTACACTGTGTATGTTAGGCCCATACTGGAGTATGCAGCACCAGTCTGGAACCCACACCTGGTCAAGCACGTCAAGAAGTTAGAGAAAGTACAAAGGTTTGCAACAAGGCTAGTCCCAGAGCTCAAGGGAATGTCGTACGAGGAAAGGTTAAGGGAAATCGGACTGTCGACACTGGAGGACAGAAGGGTCAGGGGATACATGATAACGACATACAAGATACTGCGGGGAATAGACAAGGTAGACAGAGATAGGATGTTCCAGAGAGGGGACACAGGGACAAGGGGTAACAACTGGAAGCTGAAGACTCAGACGAGTCACAGGGACGTTAGGAAGTATTTCTTCAGTCACAGAGTTGTTAGCAAGTGGAATAGCCTAGCAAGTGAAGTAGTGGAGGCAGGAACCATACATAGTTTTAAGAAGAGGTATGACAAAGCTCAGGAAGCAGAGAGAGAGAGGACCCAGTAGCGATCAGTGAAGAGGCGGGGCCAGGAGCAGAGTCTCGACCCCTGCAACCAGAATTAGGCGAGTACAATTAGGTGAGTACACACACACACACACACACACACACACACATGCATACACACGCATACACACACATACACGCACACACACATACACACTGGATCAGGGAATACTTGTCATTAAGACAGCAGCGAGACATGGTACGTGGCGAGGTGTCAGAGTGGGCACCTGTGACCAGCGGGGTCCCACAGGGGTCAGTCCTAGGACCAGTGCTGTTTCTGGTATTTGTGAACGACATGACGGAAGGAATAGACTCTGAGGTGTCCCTGTTTGCAGATGACGTGAAGTTGATGAGAAGAATTCACTCGATCGAAGACCAGGCAGAACTACAAAGGGATCTGAACAGGCTGCAGACCTGGTCTAGCAATTGGCTCCTGGAGTTCGATCCCACCAAGTGCAAAGTCATGAAGATTGGGGAAGGGCAAAGAAGACCGCAGACGGAGTACAGTCTAGGGGGCCAGAGACTACAAACCTCACTCAAGGAAAAAGATCTTGGGGTGAGTATAACACCAGGCACATCTCCTGAAGCGCACATTAACCAAATAACTGCTGCAGCATATGGGCGCCTAGCAAACCTCAGAACAGCATTCCGACATCTTAATAAGGAATCGTTCAGGACCCTGTACACCGTGTACGTTAGGCCCATATTGGAGTATGCGGCACCAGTTTGGAACCCACACCTAGCCAAGCACGTAAAGAAACTAGAGAAAGTGCAAAGGTTTGCAACAAGACTAGTCCCAGAGCTAAGAGGTATGTCCTACGAGGAGAGGTTAAGGGAAATCAACCTGACGACACTGGAGGACAGGAGAGATAGTGGGGACATGATAACGACATACAAAATACTGAGAGGAATTGACAAGGTGGACAAAGACAGGATGTTCCAGAGATTGGACACAGTAACAAGGGGACACAGTTGGAAGTTGAAGACACATATGAATCACAGGGATGTTAGGAAGTATTTCTTCAGCCACAGAGTAGTCAGTAAGTGGAATAGTTTGGGAAGCGATGTAGTGGAGGCAGGATCCATACATAACTTTAAGCAGAGGTATGATAAAGCTCACGGTTCAGGGAGAGTGACCTAGTAGCGATCAGTGAAGAGGCGGGGCCAGGAGCTCGGACTTGACCCCCGCAACCTCAACTAGGTGAGTACAACTAGGTGAGTACACACACACACGC
>NC_091297.1:45097851-45125351 GCF_038502225.1 Cherax quadricarinatus
GACCATATACAGAGGGCAGGACCATATACAGAGGGTAGGACCATATACAGAGGGCATAACCACGTACAGAGGGCAGGACCACATGCAGAAGGCAGGACAATATACAGAGGGCAGGACCATATACAGAGGGCAGGACCATATACAGAGGGCGGGACCATATACAGAGGGCAGGACAATATACAGAGGGCAGGACCATATACAGAGGGCAGGACCATGTACAGAGGGCAGAACCATATACAGAGGGCACTACCATATACAGAGGGCAGGACCATATACAGAGGGCAGGACCATGTACAGAGGGCATACAGAGGGGCAGGACCATATACAGAGACCATATACAGAGGGCAGGACCATATACAGAGGGCATATACAGAGGGCAGGACCATATACAGAGGGCAGGACCATATACAGAGGGCAGGACCATATACAAAGGGCAGGACCATATACAGAGGGCAGGACCATATACAGAGGGCAGGACCATATACAGAGGGCAGGACCATATACAGAGTGCAGCATATACAGAGGGCAGGACCATATACAGAGGGCAGGACCATATACAGAGGGCAGGACCATATACAGAGGGCAGGACCATATACAGAGGGCAGGACCATATACAGAGGGAAGGACCATATGCAGAGGGCAGAATCATATACAGAGGGCAGGACCATATACAGAGGGCAGGACCATATACAGAGGGCAGGACCATATACAGAGGGCAGGACCATATACAGAGGGCAGGACCATGTATAGAGGGCAGGACCATATAGAGGGCAGAGAGGGCAGGACCATATACAGAGGGCAGGACCATATACAGAGGGCAGGACCATATACAGGGCAGGGAGGGCAGGACCATATACAGACCATATACAGAGGGCAGGAAAATATACAGAGGGCAGGACCATATACAGAGGGCAGGACCATATATACAGAGGGCAGGACCATATACAGAGGGCAGGACCATATACAGAGGGCAGGACCATATACAGAGGGCAGGAGGGCAGGACCATATACAGAGGGCAGGACCATATACAGAGGGCAGGACCATATACAGAGGGCAGGACGACCATATACAGAGGGCAGGACCATATACAGAGGGCAGGACCATATACAGAGGGCATTATCATATACAGAGGGCAGGACCATATACAGAGGGCAGGACCATATACAGAGGGCAGGACCATATACAGAGGGCAGGACCATGTACAGAGGGCAGGACCATATACAGAGGGCAGGACCATATACAGAGGGCAGGACCATATACAGAGGGCAGGACCATATACAGAGGGCAGGACCATATACAGAGGGCAGGACCATATACAGAGGGCAGGACCATATACAGAGGGCAGGACCATATACAGAGGGCAGGACCATATACAGAGGGCAGGACCATATACAGAGGGCAGGACCATAGACAGAGGGCAGGACCATATACAGAGGGCAGGACCATATACAGAGGGCAGGACCATATACAGAGGGCAGGACCATATACAGAGGGCAGGACCATATACAGAGGGCAGGACCATATACAGAGGGCAGGACAAGATCATTATGAAATGAGAAATCTATTACCGAGAGGGAACTCAAATCTGGTGGAGCATGGAATTTCAGCGCAGTTTGCAACAAGGAAAATTAAATGGAAGAGGAAGGAAAGGCAGAGAGGGAGAAATGGGAAAAGGTGAGGCAACAGGGACCGGAACACATATTGCAGAAAGGGTTGAGCAACAGGAGGGGTAGTGGTACAGGAAAAAACCCAGCAGTCCACAGAGATGCCCAGCCTAGTACTCCCAGAAATGTAGTAAGCATTATGTTGAGAAAATAGTAAGAGATAGAAGAATCAGACTATGATACTCAGAGGCAGCTGGAATAACTAACAAGTGTGAAGCCACGAGAGGAAGAGTTAGAAGAAAACCCTGAAACAGTAGCTATAGGGGAGAACTATCATATAGTAAGAAGGATAAGGGCAACCAAAGGAGGAAGGAGAGGGTAGCGCTCATGGTCAGAGGTCACTGGAGATTTGAGGAACTAGCAAGCTTCTAAACAAGGGTGTTCAGAAATTATATAGCAGATACTGGAGTATCCAGAGAATCAAAAGTAATAGTGGCAGTGATACATAATCCACCAACAAACAATATAAGACCAAGGTAATGATTCACGCACTGTAAACAGTGACTGAGAGAGGACAGGAAAAGCAATGAAGCTAAACTGTTGATATTAGGAGATTTCAACCACAAAGAGATTTGACTGAAAACTGGGACACCCATGGAGGACAAAAAAAAATGGAGAGCAAAATTTATTGACAGAGTCATGAACTTTCTGAGCCAAGATGTAAAGGAAACAACAGGAGTGAGGGAAGATGAACCAGCGAGACTAGTTGGTGTTCGCTCAAAATGAATGTGATATAGTGGAAATTAATTACAAGGAACCAGTAGGAACCGGCTATCACGTGAGATGCTAAGTGCTGAATACCTGGTGGATATTACAACCCAGGATTCCAAATGGCCTGTTACCCCGGGTGTAATGGGAGCAAATAAACACAGTAGAAAAAGTTTAGACTTATATTATCCTTCACCAATTTATAACAGCAATATGTACACTATGTACAGTGATAAGTATAGTGCACTCCACGGTAAGCAAGGCAGAAATAGAAGCCACAAGATAGCAGACCGTGCTTCAACCAGCTCTAGAATGGGAATGACAAGGGCAGACAGGAGAGCGGTACCTACATAACCTCTGCGATTGCCAAAACCATCTCCTTATTGGCTAGAACCTGGTCACTAGTTGATCGACGGGGCCCCATCATCAACTCTTAGCAACCTGGTTCGCTGGTTGGGGGAGATAGCCTGTAAATGAGGGTGTGTACATGCGCCGAATAAAGGTTGCGTACTCTTTGCATGCCACACCCCCACCCCGAGAAGGGTCAGGATTAGGCTGCCACCTCCCAGTGGTAACCGTGCCGCCATGGCACAAAATAATGGGACCGCCTTTCCTCTCCACCATCCAACTCTTAGATAGAGCTCAGCTTTTCTCGTGACCAAAAGCCAAACCCTAAACTTAGAGTGAGACAGCAGTCAGACAGGCTAGCATAGGTCCAAGATACAGGCGGACGGTAGCCCGCATCCCCTCACAAAAAAAAAACCCACACCAGGGGATAAAAAAAAAGAGCGTGAAAAGGGGTTACCACAAATAACATCCTAACCTAAATAATAATATTATTAGACTCTAGATAAAGAGTCTGCCAACGTATTTTCTTTGCCGGCAATATATTTAATAGAAATATTGTAGGGCTGCAGGCTTAGCGTCCAGCGCATAAGCCTTGTGTTGTGGTTCTTCATGGCTTGGAGATATACTAGAGGATTGTGATCACTGTAGACTGTGACCACCCGAGTTGTCTGGCCCACATAAACATCGAAATGCTCCAAAGCCAGTACCAGCGCGAGGGCTTCTTTTTCAATGGTAGAATAAGCCCTCTGATGCGGCTGGAACTTGGCTGAAAAGTATGCTACAGGCTGCAACTCCTTGTTCCCGATTTGTAATAGTACTGCCCCAACCCCAGACTCACAAGCATCAACCTGTAATGAAAAAGGTTTGGAGAAGTCTGGAGACAAGAGAATGGGTACAGTACACAATAATCTTTTTGCTTTATTAAAAGCAGTGTTACAGTCTGACGTCCAATTAAAGGGAACTTTATGACTGGTAAGAGAGGTAAGAGGGGCTACAATATCTGAGAAATTCTTACAGAATCTTCTGTAAAATCCTATCATGCCTAGGAAACGTTGAAGAGATTTCCTATCATGAGGAACTGGATAATCTTTAATAGAAAGAACTTTAGCAAGTTTAGGTGCAACTTTACCACTACCTACTTCATGGCCTAGAAAAGTGACAGTGGCCTGGCCAAAGGAAGATTTAGATAAATTAACTATTAAATGGGAACTCTTAAAGGTCTCAAAAAGAGCCTTAAGTCTAAGTAGGTGTTGATCCCAAGTATCAGACACCACAACAATATCATCTAGGTACGCTGCCGTGCCTTCAAGTCCTTTAATAGCCTGATGGATAA
Source organism: Cherax quadricarinatus (assembly GCF_038502225.1). Lineage (NCBI taxonomy): Eukaryota > Metazoa > Arthropoda > Malacostraca > Decapoda > Parastacidae > Cherax > Cherax quadricarinatus. The sequence goes on from NC_091297.1 coordinate 45,101,906, forward strand.
GTTTCTGGAATGAAGAGGGGGAATTTTTCATTCCGAAGGGGGTAACTGTATTGATAATGACCTCCTGGAATTACGATGGCAGAGATTTCCTTCGCCTTATCTGTCAAAGGTACCTGATAGTAGCCTTTAAGGAGATCTAATTTGGACACAAAAGTAGCCTTACCCACAAAGTCAATTACGTCATCCAGACGAGGAAGAGGGTAAGCATCTGTAACTGTGACCTCGTTCACGTTACGGTAGTCTGTACACATACGAAACCCTCCATCAGCCTTCTTCACAAGGATGCACGGTGAAGCCCATGGACTAGACGACGACTCCACTAAACCATGCTTTAACAAAAATTCTACTTCCTGCTGAAGTAGCCTTTGCTTTTCAGGATTAGCTCTGTAGGGGGAGAGTTTAATTGGTTTAGAGTTTCCCACATCTACATCATGGTAACCTAACGTACATTTTTTCGGCACATCCGAAAAAATATTAGGATATGACTGTAGCTCAGTTAAATTTGTTGCTTGCGTTTCAGATAATCTCTCCATTAAAGGGCTAGGATCCTTGAGGAGGACAGAATTTGAAAGTTTAATATTAATTTCAGAGAGAGTGCAAAGAGTCAGAGTTGTCCTCAGAGGTAGAGGACAGATTCATTACTGGGACTTTATCTGGTGTATGGAAGTACTTTAACTGATTAATGTGGTAAGTTTTAGATTTTGAGGTCTTATCAATGGGAGCTACCACATAATTTACATCAGATAATCTACTTACAATCTGCATAGGTCCCGTAAATCTAGCTTTCAAGGTGTGGCCAGGTATAGGTTCCTGCACCAACACCTTGTCTCCTGGATGGAAGGAGCGGAATTGTGTACTTCTGTCATACCTCTGTTTCATCTTGCTTTGAGCTGTCTTTAGGTTAGCCTTGGCTAACTGACGTGCCACCTGCAACCTTGAAGACGGATTGTAGAGTGTTGAGCTAACGTCTTCTCCCATCCATCCTTCTTTGATCACCCGAAGAGGACCTCGTACATTGTGCCCAAAGATCAGCTCAAAAGGACTATACCCTGTAGACTCTTGCACCGTTTCTCGTACTGAGAACAGCAACAAAGGTAGTGATTCATCCCAGTCTGTAGGAAAGTGCATGCAAAAACTTCATCATTGTTTTTAATGTCTGGTGAAATCTTTCCAAGGCGCCTTGGGACTGAGGATGATAGGCAGTGGATAAGTTGTGGATTATCCCTAACCTAGTTAATACTTCCCTAAATGCTTTGGCAGTGAAGTTAGTACCTTGATCACTTTGAATAGTTTTAGGAATGCCAAAACAAGAAATGAATTTTGTTAAAGCTTTGAGAATAGCTTTAGTATTAATACTACGCATGGGAATTGCTTCAGGATATCTGGTTACTTTATCCATAATCGTAAATAAATATTGATTTCCAGACTTTGACCTAGGTAGTGGATCTACACAATCTATAATTAAATCTGCAAAAGGTTCTCCATCAGCAGGTATAGGTTGGAGAGGTGCAGGTTTAATGGAATGTCCAGGTTTTCCAACTTGCTGACATTCTCGGCAACACCTAATATGATTCTTCACATCTTTCTTTAATTTTGGCCAATAAAATTCTTTTGTGATTCTATACAAGGTTTTTGTAATTCCTAAGTGACCTCCTAATGACGTATTATGAGCTATATTTAATATTTGAGGTCTATACTTCGTTGGAACCACTAACCTGTCATACAATTGCCGGCCCTCTATCTCCTTACCAGTCTCAGTGCAGATCAAATAATAGTTTTTAACTTCATACTTGACCGGATGACCCAAAGAGGATTTACCCATGGCTGCCTCAAAAGCGAATTTTAAAGAAGGGTCCTTTCGTTGTTCCTCCCGGAAGGACAGTCCCTCGGGCATGGAAACAGACATCTGGCAATCCTGCAACCTGGGAATAGGAAGGCTTGATCAGGGTCTGTTCACTTGATTTACGAGGCTCCGGCCGGTGTGCCTCGTAAAACAACGTGGCTATTCCGAGATCGGAGTCGTCCAAGGATAGGTCAACGTTCTCTCCAGACAACCCTTGGGATGTTGCCCGAGTTATGGCCAACACCGGAGAAGAATTAATCATTATAGGTTCAGGACACGAACTAACAGTAGTAATGTTATTACCCAGTAATAACACTGCATCTTTCATGGGGAACCCTTTTGAGACACCTACAGTCAAGTACCCAGTGTAATATTTGCACTGTACATAAATTTTATGCAAAGGAACAGAATATATAGCTCCTCCAAATGCTTCCAATAAAACAGAGGAATTCAAAGAAGTGTTCTCTGAAAGGGGTAATATTCCCCCTCTTACAAGTGAGCAATATGCTCCCGTATCTCTAAAGGTCTTTACCTTAGTTGTTTCTGAGTTTTCCTGAAGGGAAATAAGACTTTTGCAATAATAAGGGGCCATACCTTTTTCTACTTCTCTAGGGGACATGTTACTAGGGATATTAGAGATTTTCCCAATGGGTTGGGGTTTATGGGGGCAGTTGGAACTGATGTGACCTACTTTATTGCACCTGAAGCAGACGACAGGTTTGCCCTTTACTCCCTGTTGACGTTGCAAATGGTGTCGTTCTGGCTGGTGTCTCTCTGGATACTGTTGTCGAGATGCACCATGAGTAGTTTGCCTCTCCGCAGGTGGACCATATGTTGAGAAGCGTGGCTCACCAGGTGACTTGGTTGGCTGACGTAGACGTTCTCCCTCCGGCTGGCACTTCATTCTCCAAGGTTGACGATCTCTGCTGATGCCAGGCTGTTGAAAAGAGAGACGGGACCGCTCGGACAAGGAGCGGTTAGTTTCGAAGGTATCAGCCAACCTGGCTGCCTCCAATGCAGTGGTTAAGTCACGATCCTGCAGAAAGACTAACCTCTGGTCCCACAGAATCCAGCAGGTTATCAATCAGAATAAGCTGCACCAGATCCTCAAAGGTAGAGACACCACTTGCTTTATACCAGCTGGTAAAAGCTTTGGTTTGCTGTCTCACAAAGTCGACTAGGGATTGACCAAGCTGCCGCCTGCTTAATTTAAATGCTTTTCTATATTTGGCTGGGATACATGTATATGCTCTCAACACTGTGGTCTTCACTACTTTATAATCAGAGAATTCAGCGTCATTTAATACTGACGTAAATTCCTGTGCCTTACCCGATAATGCTGTATGAACCAACGATGCCCAATGCTGTTCCGGCCACCTCAAGGCTCGAGCCTGATTTTCGAAGCTTTCGAAAAATTGCTCTGGTTCGGCCTCATTGAAGCGGGGAACAAACTGTACTGCTTTCTGTAAACTAAAATTTACAGAATGCGAAAACTGCCTCCTTTCTCTTTCCCTATCAAATTCTTCCCTTGCGAATGCTCTCTGTTCCCTAGTTTGCTCAAGATTGATTTTTGCCAGCTCAAGTGCCAACGACGCTGATTCACCCTGAGACAACCCAGCTGCACTATACTGACCATTTTGCTCCGTAGGTGTATCATCTTCCTCCTGCGAGAACATAGTAGTTTTTGCCCTAGCTCCCGTAGAGGGAGGAGTCTGATGTGCCATCTCTTCTTCTATAAGTTTGTCAGCAATCAGTGAACGCAGTTGTGCAGCTGTGAGAGTGCGTTTGTATGTAATGCCAATGGAACGAGCAATTTGCCAACAACGCTGTAGGGACAATTTAGGTAGGTTATGCAAAGTATATGCCGACACCAGACGTCTGACTCGTCTAGGTGGCATAAGTTATTCGCTATGCACAGTACGATTGCAGAATACCCCAACGTAACAAGTTACTTTGCAGAACACGCTTAGCTATGCACAGTACGATTGCAGAATACGCATACAAGCAAAGCTGACTGCAAAATTCTCCACACCGAACAGGCTAGTAACAACTAAGTCCAGCTCCAGCTCTCGGACAGGCTACCCATATTACAACCCAGGATTCCAAATGGCCTGTTACCCCGGGTGTAATGGGAGCAAATAAACACAGTAGAAAAAGTTTAGACTTATATTATCCTTCACCAATTTATAACAGCAATATGTACACTATGTACAGTGATAAGTATAGTGCACTCCACGGTAAGCAAGGCAGAAATAGAAGCCACAAGATAGCAGACCGTGCTTCAACCAGCTCTAGAATGGGAATGACAAGGGCAGACAGGAGAGCGGTACCCACATAACCTCTGCGATTGCCAAAACCATCTTCTTATTGGCTAGAACCTGGTCACTAGTTGAACGACGGGGCCCCATCATCAACTCTTAGCAACCTGGTTCGCTGGTTGGGGGAGATAGCCTGTAAATGAGGGTGTGTACATGCGCCGAATAAAGGTTACGTACTCTTTGCATGCCACAGTGGAAAAGGGAATGACGAATGAATGTGAAAAAGCAAGTAACAAAATGGGCTTACAGAAGATGGGACTATTGTAACATGAGAATTTTTCTGAGAGAAGTGGAATGGGAAAAGGAACTGAAAAGTATAATTGTACAAAAAATGATGCAGGTAATAAAGTCAAAGTTCCAAGAGGCAAAAATGAGAGTTGTACTAAGCATGAAGAAACTAAGCAGGAAGAACAAAAAGAGCCCTATTGTTAAAAAGAGCCTATTATGGTTTAACTAGGAATGCTGAGTGGCCAAACGAAGGAGCAAGAGAATGTGAAAAAAATATAAAGCAAGTCAAAATGCAGAAAACAGAGAGGCAAACAAAGGAACTAGAAATAAATATGCAAGAAGGAGGGAGGACCTTAAAGACAGTTTAAAAGACCAAAACAGAACTAAAGTTACCCCATAACCATGTAAGAAAAAAAGACCACTGTGAAGGAACAAGTGATAACATTGGGAAAGGAACACTAACAGAGACTGACAGATAGATCTGTCATTTCAGCAGAGCCTTCAACATAGGAGGGATGTGGGTGGCCTTACTGTTATGTACAAGGCCAATATTGTCAAAATACCACACTTGGATCCACTTCGAGGACAGCGTGAAACAAGCTTTTATGCCACAAGACGGGCAGAAAGCAGCAACTTCACTCTGGCTGTACCCTTCTCCAGAACATCACTCCATCTGAGATCATATATACCCAGGATGACTCGAGTATGGAACACATTCGTACAGCATAATGATGTCAACGAGATAAAGTCAGTTGATCAAATGAAAATGCTGGCAAACAGATGGCTCCAACTTCATCCTGTTCCCTACTTGTATGTCTCATAACAATAAAAATGCTTTTAAATAAGCTGATGTAGGTAACAGCTCTTAGCTTGCCAATGAAGTTAGGAATCCTTAACCTGTAAATAGCTGTCAATAAAGCTAGGGATCCTTAACCTTGTCAAACCGTGTAAAAAAAAAAAAAAAAAAAAAAAAAAAGTTTGTGAGGTGCTTAGCAAAAGATTCAAGTAAGTCTTCACAGAGGAAAGTGGAGAACCAGCAAAGAGCACCGCAGACAGCACAGACCAACAGGCACTGGAGAACATCAACACAGAAAAAGTGATAAAACCTTTACAAGAACATGATGTAACAAAAACAGTAAGACCAGATAACATATTTCCATGAGTACTGAGAGACGGGGTAAAATAACTATGTGATCCAATATCAAAGGTATTCAAGCAGTCGCTCCAGTCAAGACAACCGCCAGGATATTGGAAAATGGTAAATGTGGTTCCTATATATAAAAATAGGGCACCGACAAGAGGCCTTAAATTACAGTGAAATATCTCAAACATGCATACTGTCAAAAGTTCTGGAGTAGATAGTGCGGAAAAGAATATCGGGACAACTGGATTCTTTGCGAGCAAGAAACATGGACTTAGGGATGGAAAATTTGTCCTAAAATTTTGCTGAAAGTCAAAGACAGTCATAGTAATAAATCAAGAAGGAAGGTTGCGTGGCTTGTATTTTCTTGAACTATAGAAGAGCATTTGATATAGTATAACACCAGATTTAGTCCGAAAATTAGAAGAACAAGCTCTGCTTAAATACAGAATGTTCCAATGCTTCAAGGAGTACCTAGATGACAGAAGGCAGAGAGTAATATTAAGGGATGAGACATCCAAATGAGAAAGAGTAACGAGTGGGGTTCCTCAAGGATCAGTGTTAGGACCATTATTGTTCTTAAATATGAATGACCTACCTGAGGGGATTGAATCCTATGTGTCACTATTTGCTGACGATGTGAAACTAATGAGAAGAATAAGAACAGGATAGGACAGTGATTAACTCCAGAGAGACCTCAACAGACTTCACACAGACATAAACCATATAACGGCAGGGGCATATGCAAGATTAGAGAAAGTAAAAAGGATTGAAGAATTGGGAGAAGTGGGAGTAGCAAGAGAGAAAATGGAAATCCGATTATTTTTATGGGTAGGAGCATATACAGAGGGCAGGATAAGATCATTTTGAAATGAGTCTGCAGCGTCAGAAATAAGAAACCTACTACTGAGAAGGAAATCAAATCTGATGTTTCTCGAAATTTCAGCACAGTTTACATCAAGGAAAATCAAACGGAAGAGGAAGGAAAGGCAGAGAGGGAGAAATGGGAAAGGAGCAGGCAACAGGGACCACAATCTCAAAATAACATTCAGGAACGTAAATAAATAATCCTTCAGAACTTATACACAATATATGTTAACCCAATCATTGAGTTTGTGGCCCCAGCATGGAGCCCACACCTGGTCAAGCACGTGAAGAAACTGGATGAGATCCGAAGGTTTGTAACGAGACTATTACCAGAACTGAGAGGAATACACTATGATGAGAAGTTGAAATAACTAAACTTGACGACCTGAGAAGAGAGAAGGACAAGAAAAAAGACATGATTACGACGTACAAAATCTTAAGAAGAATTGGTAAGCTAGATAGGAACGGACCGAACTAAGAGAACCAGGATCAAGGGGACACAGGTGGAAGCTGAAGACACAGATGAACCATTTGGATGTAAGGAAATATTTCTTTAGTCTCAGGGTGGTTAAAAGTGGAATGACTTGGATGAGGCAGTGGTAGAGACAAACTCAATACACAGCTTCAAGAATAGATGTGATAATGCCCAAGAGGCCAGAAATCAGTGATTCCGATCAAGGAGGTCTATGAGGCGGGCCAAGAGCTAAGTGTCGACTCTCTTGCAAACACAAATCAGGGAGAAAAAATTATTGAGTACACATACGCACACACAAATCTATGACAATATGACAGCAGTAAGACAAGAGAGAGATGGGTGGGTAGATTGCATTTTTTTTTTTTTTTGACTCTCAAAGGCTTTTGACAGAGTTTCACACAAAAGATTAGTACAAAAGCTGGAGGAGCAGGCAGGTATAACAGGGAAGGCACTGCAACGGATCAGAAAATACCTGACAGGAAGGCAGCAGCGAGTCATGGTATGTGATGAGGTGTCGGAGTGGGCGCCTGTGACGAGCGGGGTTCCACAAGGGTCAGTCCTAGGACCGGTGCTGTTTCTGGTAAATATGAATTACATAACGGAAGGAATAGGCTCACAAGTGTCTCTATTTGCAGACGATGCCAAATTAAACTAAGAATAATAGCATTCCGACATGTCATAAGGAGTCGTTCAGGATTCTGTACACCATATACATCAGGCCAATATTGGAGTATGCAGCACCAGTTTGGAACCCACACCTGGCCAAGTACGTCAAGAAATTAGAGAAAGTGCAGAGGTTTGCAACGAGAATAGTCCTGGAGCTAAGGGGCATATCGTACGAGGAGAGGTTAAGAGAAAATGACCTGACGACACTGGAGGACAGGAGGGAAAGGGAGGACATGATAAGAAAATATAAAATACTAAGAGGAATCAACAAGGTGGACAGGAACAGGATGCTTCAGAGATAAGACACACCAACAAGGAAGTCACAGAGATGTTAGGAAGTATTTCTTCAGTCACAGAGTTGTCAGGAAGTGAAACAGTCTGGAAAATGAGGTGATGGAGGCAGGTACCGTACTTGGCTTTTTAGAAGAAGTATGATAAAGCTCACGGAGCAGGGAGGGAGTGACCTAGTAGTGACCAGTGAAGAGGCGGGGCCAGGAGCTATGAATCGACCCCTGCAACCACAATTAGGTGAGTACATACACACACACACCGACAGACTGGAAGCAGTGCAGTATGTCTCGGATCCAGAGGAGACATGATCATGCCGTACAAGATACTTAAAAGCAACCACAGATTGCAGACCAACAGACAAGTCTCCTCACACTTGTTATCTCTATTTGCCTAACATTCATTAGGAAGCTGGATGTTGGGAGACTGTTGTGGGTGGCATCCTGGGAGCGAGAGTGGTAACACACCTTACATAGAACTAGGACATAAAAGTAGCTGAGAGTTAGGTGAGGGAAGGTTCATCATGAAACAGTAGCTTTTGGTCTTCTGACCGAGGACTTCCGCTGGCTTCCCGGTCCACCCCCTTTAAAAATTAAGGTATAAGTTGATTACCAGATCTTACCCAGTAAACAAGCGGAGGAAGAGGTCAGCAGTTTACAGGTAAACAACGGTGCCAAATGTAAGATAAACCACACACAGTTTACTAAGTAATTATTTACTGTAAGAAAAGTTAAAATGAGTAATAAATAATACATTCGTCTCTCGACCTGCGGGGAGAGAGGACGCTTCTACAGGTTCTCTTGCACGCCACCTGGTGAGGAAAACATAGCATTAGCACCAAGATGGCGGACCGACTGTACCGGCGCATAAATACTGTCTGCATTGAGCTGGTTAGAGGATCTTTAAGCAACGCCACGATGAACGTTCTCCTGCCAAACATTATCAGGGACTGTTATGGCATCCCCAATGAAGAGCTGTATGGTGTGGCACTGAATGGTATGTCAAGGGTCTTCGTGAAGTTCATGAGGGCTGACTTCTATTCTACCGTCGTCGACGAATTTCAAGAAAGGCGGATGAGTATCAATACGGCAGTGGAAGTATGCTTGCATGATGTGTCTAAGTATTTTACTTGGGTGAAGGTACGGAATGTACCTTTTGAGGCAACAGACTACAGCCTACAAGAGGTGTTCAGTAGTTATGGGACTGTACACTCGACGAGCATGGGAATGTGGAGGGACGGCCCTTATGAGGGGATGCCGGAAGGATCCTTCACACTGAAAATGACCCTGAGGAGGCCGATACCATCTTATGTTACATTGCATAACCATAGGACACAGGTTTTCGTACACTATGCGGGGCAGAGGAAGACGTGCCGTTTATGTGACTCTTATGAGCACATGGTGGCACAATGCCCCAGGAGACAGGGCCCTAGGCGTCAGGAGACAGCTTCTGTGGATACGCCATTAGAAGCCGCGGACGTTATGACGGGTGAAGTGGAAAGCCGGGGTACAGGCCTATGGAGTGAGGAGGTCGACAGGGCAGAGGTGGTTTTGGAGACGTGTGTTACACTACCAGTGGAAACGGGGGGGGAGGGAATATCGCTGTCAGACAGACCGTTAGATACTGCAGAGTCAGCTCAGGACGGGATTTTGGAGGCTGTGCTGAAGGATTTTTTGGAAGAGTCGGAGCATGGTGTGGAAAGTGATGTGAGGTCAGGTGATGACAAGGTGATGGATGAACAGAAGCAGGGTAAGGAAGACTTGAGTGAGGTTCGAAAGGAGAGCAATGTGGTGGTGGAGGTCCATCAAGAAGATGTGGTTGCAGAAGAAATGTGTGTAGAGGGTAGCTCCCGCAAGAGATCAGCGGGGGCATCAGACATGGACGAAGTCCTCACACCAGCGCAGAGGCCTGGGAAGAAGATGTGGGCAGCTGTGGTAGCAAAGGCAAGTCCGGGAGGAGGGGGGGGCAATGGGAAGCTAGGTGGGAAGGGACAGGGAGGGGTTGGAGGGCAGGAACGAGGGATTGATAGAGAAGAACCGAGACCCATGAAAGGAGGACCAAGTAAGCCTCAGCGGCACCGGGGTAAGCCGCCATTCTTGTAAAATTCAGGTGTGTGTAACTTTCAATGTAAACGGTCTTAAAACCGAGGTCAAGAGGGTATGGTTAGAGTGGGTTTTGAGGAGATTTAGTATTGATGTCTGTTTTTTGCAGGAACATAACCATAGGTTAGGATGTGAGTTGTTGTTGAAAGGTTATAGGTTGTTTATATGTGATGCTTTGAGGTTGAAAGGAGGTGTGGCTGTGGCGGTAAAGGAGACCAGTCCTTTGCGTACCCTGGGTTGGGAGGAGGGGGGGTGGGAGGGTTGTCAGGGTGGATGGGTTTTGGGGGGCCAGGAGGGTTAGTTTTGTAGGTGTGTACATGCCAGCAACTAGTAACACTAGAGTGAAGGTGGATTTTGTACGCGAGGTTCTGGTATATCACTTGAGAGGTTTACCTGCTTTTACGGTGATTGGTGGGGATTGGAATTGTGTCATTAGGAAGGGTGATGTGGTTCCGAGGGGGGCGGGTTGTATTTTGGGGGTTCTGCGGGATGTTTTGCGAGATGTTGGAGTGGTAGATGTGGTGGGAAGTAGGGGATATGGAGTGGAGCACACTTTCATTCGTAGGGGATATGAGGCACGGTTAGATAGGATTTATGTTAGGCAGGGCATAGGTGTGGAGAGGGTGAGGACTATCGATGTGGGTTTTTCTGATCATCGTGCTGTTATAGCAGATTTGAGGGTAGATGGCATAGTGAGAGTTTATGCAGGATACTGGAAATTAAATGTAAGGCTACTTAGGGACGAGGGTGACCCTACGGGGTTTGAAGATTGGTGGAAATCCTTTTGGGAGACTAGGAATATGGAAATGGATTTGCTGGATTGGTGGGAAATGAGGGCTAAAGTTGAAATTGCGAAATTTTTTAAAGTACGGGGTAAGGAGATGGCTAGGTGGAGCTATGGCCTACAAAATTATCTTGAGGGTCAGTTAAATGACTGTTATGCAGAGGAACGGGTGGGGCGGAGTGAGGACATGGAACGTTTGCGAAATGGGTTGTCGGAAATTCACAATGAAAAATTTGAGGCAATTCGAGTTAGGGCAGGGTTGGAGGATGTCTTAAGAGGAGATAGGCCATCGGGTTTTGTATTAAGGAGGTTTAAGGAACGGCAGGCGAAGACCACCTTGGCGTATATTGAGGCAGGTACAGGGGGGGGGTGGCTTTGAGGAGGGTCAAGGCCTATCCACCACGGAAAATATTAGTTTGTATGCAGATTTTTGGTTTAGGGAGAAGTGGAGGAGGGTTGGCGGGGGAGTGGGTGAGGGACGGTTTGGGGATGAAGGGTTTAATAGGGTATTAAGTGAGCAGGACAGTGACAGAATCGAGGGTAGTATTAATGTAGAGGAGGTGGAGGAGGCAGTTTTTGGGATGTGCCAGGGTAAAACCCCAGGCATAGACGGAATACCAAACGATTTTTATAGGTACCATTGGGGGAGTGTACGGCATTGTCTGGTGGGGGTTTTGAGTTGTATGTTAAGAGTGGGAGGATGGGGAAATCACAAAGAACGGGTGTCACGGTTTTAGTGCCCAAAAAGAAGGAATGCCGAGTTTTGAATGATTACCGTGCGATTACGTTAATGTGCTCGGATTACAAGATTTTTGCTAAGGTTTTGGGCAACAGAATGAGGAAAGTGTTGGGTTTAGTGTTACATAGGGGACAGTTGGGAATTCCAGGAAGAAGGATGAGGGATGGACATGGTTTGATTAGGGATTTTCTAGAGAGTTGTACAGGAGGGGGAATACTAGGTTTAGATTGGGTGAATGCTTATGATTGCGTGGACAGAGATTTCTTAGGGGTTTGCTTAGAGAGGTTGGGGTTTCGGGAGGGGGTAGTGAGGTGGGTGAACACCCTGTATGATGGGGCAGAGGTGAGGGTACAGGTCAATGGGAGGTTGGGTGAAAGTGTACCAATGGAGAGAGGTTTGAGGCAGGGCTGTCCGATGTCACAGCTGCTCTTTGCGTGTGTGCAGAATCCTTTTGATGAGTCTGTTGAGAGGGTAATGAACAATCAGGAGATGGAAGGGGGGTGCAAAGGGGGCATCGTTGGGTATGTGGATGATACTACTGTTTTGCTAAGGGGTAAGGAGGAGTTAAGGAGGGTGGGTAGAGTGATTCAGATGTTTGGTATGAATACCGGAATGAGAGTTAATACGGTGAAATCAAGGTTACTAGAGGTCGGTAATTGGATAGGGGGGGGCTTGGGGATGGGGTTAGGATGGACAGTGGTTGACAGAATCAAGGTATGTGGGATATGGTATTTGGCGGAAGTGCAGGCATGCAGAAGGGTAAATTCGGAGTCTGTCACGGGTAAGGTTTTAAGTAGACTAGGAGGTTTAAGTGCGAGGGACTTAGCTTTACATCAGAGGGTAGTGGTGGTAAATTCACTTGTCTGTAGCAAGGTATGGGGGGTGGCAGAGGTTTTTCCCTTAGAGGTACGAGATATTGTGGAAATGCAGAGGAGGGTGCTGAAGTTTGTGTGGGGATTTGGGAGGGCATGGTTAAATAAGGAGGTAGTTATGACGGATGTTCGGAGAGGGGGTTTAGGTTTGTTGCCTTTAGGACTGAGAGTAATGGCTGTATATATCAAGTGGAGGTATATGAGGGAAGGGGGTGTGAGGGGCGCCAAAGTAGGAAGAGTTATGGAGGAGGCACGTAAATGGTGGAGTGGGAAGGAATTGAGGGTTTGTGAAGATATGTTGAGATTTTTATTGACAGTGCAACAGGTGGATAAAATCAAAGTGAAACGGTTGGTGAGGGTAGTGAAAGGTCAAGGAATTATGCAAGGGGTAGCCGTGTATCCAACGTATGATTGGGGGGTTATTTGGAAAGATTTTAGTAAGCTTCGGATACCGGCTAGAGTAAGAGAATTAGTATATAGGTTTATCATGGGGATTCTGGCTTCCAAGGAGGTGTTACGTAGTATGGGGTTTGTGGAAGAGGCTTTTTGTCAGTTTTGTGGTGATGTTGAAACGGCGTTTCATGTGGTTTTTTTTTGTACCTCCTTGGAGGGGGTGAGATCATGGATGGGTGGGGTTATCAGACTGTTGGGGGGGGGTCGTTTGCCGCTTTTAAGGGCTTTACTACTAGATGTAAGGGGAGTGCCTAGGGATGTTGGAAGGGCTATAATGTATATCATAGTGGATTATCTGGACATTTCATGGGGAATGAGGGGATTAAGGGGTGATATGAGGATAAAAGCGTTGGCGGCCAGATTCTATAGGACGAAGTGTAGGAATAAGTTGGTTTATGGGGCGTCTTGGGAAAAAAGTTTCCCGGAAGGTTATAGGAACCTCACTGTGGGTTCCCTTAGGCGGGGTCCCTGAGGAGGGACAAAGGAGTGGTCTCTTTATGGGGGGATGTAAAGGGGGGGGGTTTGTTTTTGGTTTTATCTGGAACTGATGTAGTGTGTAAGAGGAAGGTAGTGAGAATTAGGTATGGATGGAACGCCATGTTTCACGAGAATGTTTGTCATAGTGAGATGTAAGTGTGGTTTCCAGGGTTATATTTCTAAGCCTGATGGTTATGTTCACTGGGTTAAAATTTCCTTGAAAGCCAGGATACCGAGCCCTTAGGATCTCGTTTTTAAGTAATTAGATTGGCACGTTGGTATCAACACAAAATTTTTCTGAGATGCGTATCAGTTCTTTTGGGACTGGCAAATTACAGCAGCCTTATCCTTATTACTACTCTAGTCTTACGTTTAACTTTTATTGTCAGATGAAGGTTCTATGTGAAAAAATTTAAGTGTATGTATAGGTTTTGGGTCTATACCATGTTTTTATGGGGTTAAACCAACAAAGTCTTGTGGACAAGATTTTCGGTTTATATACATATGTGGGAGGTATAATTATGTATAGGGTTTGGTTATAAACCCTTTAATGTGCCGAGGTTTGTTATAAATACTTGTTTTGGATTCTTTTATTATTGTATTTTACATGCATGTTGTTCTGTTTTCTGTATCAGCATTATTGTATTAGAGGGTTAACATATTAATAATAGTAAAATACTGTTTCTCTATGGTTATTGTGTAAGGAATCATATGTTCCTTCCGGGTTCCTATTGGTTAGGATCTAATGTACCATAACTTAACCAATAATCTGTACCCTGTCATAGCGGGTATGTTAGGGTTTTGTTTTGTTTTGTAGAGGTTATGGTAGTTTTGGTTAATCTTGTGATGTTGTACATTTGTATGATGTTTTTGTTGTAATAAGACATGTCAGGTATTCATTTTATATTGTTAAACTTTGTAAAGTTTCTTTTTGGTGTGTTTTCTTTGGGTACAATGGCTTGGCGGCAACTATTAATGACTGATAAACTTTAGTGAGGTTTGTCTTAGCGTGTATTGTTTTGCTATAACAAGATGTTATAATACTTGTTCCCGCAAGGAATAACCTGGTACTAGTAGAACAAAAGAATGTTTTGTATTCCTGTACTTTATTATGCATCCTCTGTACTTTTGAAAGGTTTCTAATAAAAATATATAAAAAAAAAATAAATAATTATGATCAACAATTAATAATTGAGATGAGTAATAATGAGCTAAGATGAACAAAAATAAACTGAATTGACCTATAACGAATTACTCATCATTACTCAACAAAGACCTGAGTAATGAAGAGTTAAGTAGAGTAACAAACAGTTTAAATGAGTAATGAAGGTGGAACACCTCAGATGAATATTAATGCATGAGAGTACATGCATTGGAGTACAAGTATGAGAGTACATGCATGGGAGTACAAGCATGAGAGTACATGCATGGGAGTACATGCATGGGAGTACATGCATGGGAGTAAAAGCATCAGAGTACATGCATGGGAGTACAAGCATGAGAGTACATGCATGCGAGTACATGCATGGGAGTACATGCATGGGAGTATATGCATGGGAGTACATGCATGGGAGTACAAGCATGAGAGTACATGCATGCGAGTACATGCATGGGAGTACATGCATGGGAGTAAAAGCATCAGAGTACATGCATGGGAGTACAAGCATGAGAGTACATGCATGCGAGTACATGCATGGGAGTACATGCATGGGAGTATATGCATGGGAGTACATGCATGGGAGTACAAGCATGAGAGTACATGCATGCGAGTACATGCATGGGAGTACATGCATGGGAGTAAAAGCATCAGAGTACATGCATGGGAGTACAAGCATGAGAGTACATGCATGCGAGTACAATCATGGGAATACATGCATGGGAGTATATGCATAGGAGTACATGCATGGGAGTACAAGCATGAGAGTACATGCATGCGAGTACATGCATGGGAGTACATGCATGGGAGTATATGCATGGGAGTACATGCATGGGAGTAAAAGCATCAGAGTACATGCATGGGAGTACAAGCATGAGAGTACATGCATGCGAGTACATGCATGGGAGTATATGCATGGGAGTACATGCATGGGAGTAAAAGCATCAGAGTACATGCATGGGAGTACAAGCATGAGAGTACATGCATGCGAGTACATGCATGGGAGTACATGCATGGGAGTATATGCATGGGAGTACATGCATGGGAGTACATGCATGGGAGTACAAGCATCAGAGTACATGCATGTGAGTACAAGTATGAGAGTACATGCATGCGAGTACATGCATGGGAGTACATGCATGGGAATATATGCACGGGAGTACATGCATGGGAGTACATGCATGGGAGTACAAGCATCAGAGTACATGCATGGGAGTACAAGTATGAGAGTACATGCATGCGAGTACATGCATGGGAGTACATGCATGGGAGTATATGCATGGGAGTACATGCATGGGAGTACATGCATGAGAGTACAAGTATCAGAGGACATGCATGGGAGTACAAGTATGAGAGTACATGCATGCGAGTACATGCATGGGAGTACAAGCATGAGAGTACATGCATGCGAGTACATGCATGGGAGTACATGCATGGGAGTACAAGCATCAGAGTACATGCACGGGAGTACAAGTATGAGAGTACATGCACGAGAGTACATGCATGGGAGTACATGCATGGTAGAATATGCATGGGAGTACAAGCATGAGAGTACATGCATGGGAGTACAAGTATGAGAGTACATGCACGGGAGTACATGCATGGGAGTACATGCATGGGAGTACAAGCATCAGAGTACATGCACGGGAGTACATGCATGGGAGTACAAGCATCAGAGTACATGCACGGGAGTACATGCATGGGAGTACATGCATGGGAGTATATGCATGGGAGTACAAGCAAGAGAGTACATGGGAGTACAAGTATGAGAGTACATGCACGAGAGTACATGCATGGGAGTACATGCATGGGAGTACAAGCATCAGAGTACATGCACTGGAGTACATGCATGGGAGTACAAGCATCAGAGTACATGCACGGGAGTACATGCATGGGAGTACATGCATGCGAGTATATGCATGGGAGTACATGCATGGGAGTACATGCATGAGAGTACATGCACGGGAGTACATGCATGGGAGTACATGCATGGGAGTACATGCATGGGAGTACATGCATGGGAGTACAAGCATGAGAGTACAAGCTTGAGAGTACATGCGTGGGAGTACAAGTATGAGAGCACATGCACGGGAGTACATGCATGGGAGTAAAAGCATCAGAGTACATGCATGGGAGTACATGAAAGGGAGTACATGCATGGGAGTACATGCATGTGAGTACATGCATGGGAGTACACATGCATGGGAGTACATGCATGGGAGTACATGCACGGGAGTATATGCATGGGAGTACATGCATGGGAGTACATGCATGAGAGTACATGCATGGGAGTACATGCATGGGAGAACATGCATGGGAGTACAAGTATGAAAGTACATGCACGGGAGTACATGCATGGGAGAACATGCATGGGAGTACAAGCATCAGAGTACATGCACGGGAGTACATGCATGGGAGTACAAGCATCAGAGTACATGCACGGGAGTACATGCATGGGAGTACATGCATGGGAGTATATGCATGGGAGTACAAGCATGAGAGTACATGCATGGGAGTACAAGTATGAGAGTACATGCACGGGAGTACATGCATGGGAGTACATGCATGGGAGTACAAGCATCAGAAAACATGCACGGGAGTACATGCATGGGAGTACAAGCATCAGAGTACATGCTCGGGAGTACATGCATGGGAGTACATGCATGGGAGAACATGCATGGGAGTACATGCATGGGAGTACATGCATGGGAGTATATGCATGAGAGTACATGCACGGGAGTACATGCATGGAAATACATGCATGGGAGTACATGGATGGGAGTACATGCATGGGAGTACAAGCATGAGAGTACAAGCATGAGAGTACATGCATGGGAGTACAAGTATGAGAGCACATGCACGGGAGTACATGCATGGGAGTACATGCATGGGAGCAAATGCATGGGAGTACATGCATGGGAGTACATGCATGGGAGTACATGCATGGGAGTACATGCATGGGAGTACATGCATGGGAGTATATGCATGGGAGTACATGCATGGGAGTATATGCATGGGAGTAGATGCATGGGAGTATATGCATGGGAGTACATGCATGGGAGTACATGCATGGGAGTACATGCATAGGAGTACATAAATGGGAGTACAAGCATGGGAGTACAAGCATGAGAGTACAAGCATGAGAGTACATGCATGAGAGTACATGCATGAGAGTACATGCATGTGAGTACATGCATAAGAGTACATGTAGGGGAGTATATGCATTTGAGTACAAGCATGAGAGTACATACATGAGAGTACATGCATGAGAGTACATGCATGGGAGTATATGCATAGGAGTACATGCATGAGAGTACATGCATGGGATTACAAGCATCAGAGTACAAGCATGAGAGTACATGCATGGAGAGTACACGCACGGGAGTACATGCATGGGAGTACACGCATGCTAGTACATGCATGAGAGTACATGCATGGGAGTACATGCATGAGAGTACATGCATGAGAGTATTTGCATGGGAGTACATGTATGGGAGTACAAGCATGAGAGTACAAGCATGAGAGTACATGCATGGGAGTACATGCATGAGAGAACATGCATGAGAGTACATGCATGGGAGTACATGCATCAGAGTACATGCATGGGAGTACATGCATAGGAGTACAAGCATGAGAGTACATGCATGAGAGTACATGCATGAGAGTACATGCATGAGAGTATTTGCATGGGAGTGCATGCATGAGAGTAAAAACATGAGAGTACAAGCATGAGAGTACATGCATGGGAGTACAAGCATGAGAACACAAGCATGAGGGTACGTGCATGAGAGTACAAGCATGAGAGTACAAGCATGAGAGTACATGCATGGGAGTACAAGCATGAGAGTACAATCATGAGAGTACATGCATGGGACTACAAGCACGAGAGTGCAAGCATGAGAGTGCATGCATGGGAGTACAAGCATGAGAACACAAGCATGAGGGTACGTGCATGAGAGTACAAGCATGAGAGTACAAGCATGAGAGTACATGCACGGGAGTACATGAAAGGGAGTACATGCATGGGAGTACATGCATGTGAGTACATGCATGGGAGTGCACATGCATGGGAGTACATGCATGGGAGTACATGCACGGGAGTATATGCATGGGAGTACATGCATGGGAGTACATGCATGAGAGTACATGCATGGGAGTACATGCATGGGAGAACATGCATGGGAGTACAAGTATGAGAGTACATGCACGGGAGTACATGCATGGGAGAACATGCATGGGAGTACAAGCATCAGAGTACATGCACGGGAGTACATGCATGGGAGTACAAGCATCAGAGTACATGCACGGGAGTACATGCATGGGAGTACATGCATGGGAGTATATGCATGGGAGTACAAGCATGAGAGTACATGCATGGGAGTACAAGTATGAGAGTACATGCACGGGAGTACATGCATGGGAGTACATGCATGGGAGTACAAGCATCAGAAAACATGCACGGGAGTACATGCATGGGAGTACAAGCATCAGAGTACATGCTCGGGAGTACATGCATGGGAGTACATGCATGGGAGAACATGCATGGGAGTACATGCATGGGAGTACATGCATGGGAGTATATGCATGAGAGTACATGCACGGGAGTACATGCATGGAAATACATGCATGGGAGTACATGGATGGGAGTACATGCATGGGAGTACAAGCATGAGAGTACAAGCATGAGAGTACATGCATGGGAGTACAAGTATGAGAGCACATGCACGGGAGTACATGCATGGGAGTACATGCATGGGAGCAAATGCATGGGAGTACATGCATGGGAGTACATGCATGGGAGTACATGCATGGGAGTACATGCATGGGAGTACATGCATGGGAGTATATGCATGGGAGTACATGCATGGGAGTATATGCATGGGAGTAGATGCATGGGAGTATATGCATGGGAGTACATGCATGGGAGTACATGCATGGGAGTACATGCATAGGAGTACATAAATGGGAGTACAAGCATGGGAGTACAAGCATGAGAGTACAAGCATGAGAGTACATGCATGAGAGTACATGCATGAGAGTACATGCATGTGAGTACATGCATAAGAGTACATGTAGGGGAGTATATGCATTTGAGTACAAGCATGAGAGTACATACATGAGAGTACATGCATGAGAGTACATGCATGGGAGTATATGCATAGGAGTACATGCATGAGAGTACATGCATGGGATTACAAGCATCAGAGTACAAGCATGAGAGTACATGCATGGAGAGTACACGCACGGGAGTACATGCATGGGAGTACACGCATGCTAGTACATGCATGAGAGTACATGCATGGGAGTACATGCATGAGAGTACATGCATGAGAGTATTTGCATGGGAGTACATGTATGGGAGTACAAGCATGAGAGTACAAGCATGAGAGTACATGCATGGGAGTACATGCATGAGAGAACATGCATGAGAGTACATGCATGGGAGTACATGCATCAGAGTACATGCATGGGAGTACATGCATAGGAGTACAAGCATGAGAGTACATGCATGAGAGTACATGCATGAGAGTACATGCATGAGAGTATTTGCATGGGAGTGCATGCATGAGAGTAAAAACATGAGAGTACAAGCATGAGAGTACATGCATGGGAGTACAAGCATGAGAACACAAGCATGAGGGTACGTGCATGAGAGTACAAGCATGAGAGTACAAGCATGAGAGTACATGCATGGGAGTACAAGCATGAGAGTACAATCATGAGAGTACATGCATGGGACTACAAGCACGAGAGTGCAAGCATGAGAGTGCATGCATGGGAGTACAAGCATGAGAACACAAGCATGAGGGTACGTGCATGAGAGTACAAGCATGAGAGTACAAGCATGAGAGTACATGCATGGGAGTACAAGCATGAGAGTACAAGCATGAGAGTACATGCATGGGAGTACAAGCATGAGAGTACAATCATGAGAGTACATGCATGGGACTACAAGCACGAGAGTGCAAGCATGAGAGTGCATGCATGGGAGTATAAGCATGAGAACACAAGCATGAGGGTACGTGCATGAGAGTACAAGCATGACAGTACATTAATGAAAGTACATGCATTGTAGTACAAGCATGAGAGTACAAGCATAAGAGTACAAACATGAGAGTACAAGCATGAAAGTACATGCATGGGAGTACATGCATCAGAGTACATGCGTGGGAGTACATGCATGGGAGTACAAGCATGAGAGAACATGCATGAGAGTACATGCATAAGAGTACATGCATGAGAGTATTTGCATGGGAGTACATGCACAGGAGTACAAGCATGAGAGAACATGCATGGGCGTACAAGCATGAGAGTACAAGCATGAGAGTACATACATGAGAGTACATGCATGGGAGTACAAGCATGAGAGTACAAGCATGAGAGTACATGCATGAGAGTACATGCATGGGAGTACAAGCATGAGAGTACAATCATGAGAGTACATACATAGAGCTACAAACAAGAGAGTACAAGCATGAGAGTGCATGCATGGGAGTACAAGCATGAGAGTACAAGAATGAAAGTACATACATGGCAGTACAAGCATGAGAGTACAAGCATAAGAGTACAAACCTGAGAGTACATGCATGAGAGTACATTCATGGGAGTACAAGCATTAGAGTACAAGCATGAGAGTACATGCATGGGAGTACAAGAAGGAGAGTACATGCATGCGAGCACAAGCATGAGAGTAAAAGCATGAGAGTACATGCATGGGAGTACAAGCATGAGAGTACAAGCATGAGAGTACATGCATGGGAGTACAAGCATGTGAATACAAGCATGAGAGTACATGCAAGGGAGTACAAGCATGAGAGTACATGTATGAGAGTACATGCATGAGAGTACATGCATGAGAGTACATGCATGAGAGTACAAGCATGGGAGTACATGATTGAGAGAACAAGCATGAGAGTACATGCATGAGAGTACATGCATGGGAGTATGTGAATGGGAGTACATGCATGAGAGTACAAGCATGGAAGTACATGCATGAGAGTACATGCATGAGAGTACATGCATGGGAGTACACGAATGGGAGTACATGCATGGGAGTACTTGCATGAGAGTACATACATGAGAGTAAATGCATGGGAGTACAAGCATGAGAGTACAAGGATGAGAGTACGTGCATGATAGTACATGCATGAGTACATCCACAGGAGTACATGCATGGGAGTACATGCATGGGAGTACAAGCATGAGCGTACATGCATGAGAGTACGTGCACGAGAGTACATGTATGAGAATGCAGGCATGAGAGTACATGCATGGGGGTACAAGCTTGAAAGTACAAGCATAAGAGTACATGCATGGGAGTACAAGCATGAGAGTACAAGCATGAGACAATATGCATGGGAGTGCAAGCATGAGAGTACAAGCATGGGAGTACATGAATGGGAGTAAAAGCATGAGAGCACAAGCATGAGAGTACATGCATGAGAGTACATGCCTGAGAGTACAAGCATGAGAGTACATGCATGAGAGTACATGCATGGGAGTACATGCATAAGAGTACAAGGAGTACATGCATGAGAGTACAAGCATGAGAGTACAAGCATGAGAGTACATGCATGGGAGTACAAGCATGAGAGTACAAGCATGAGAGTACATGCATTGGAGTACTAGCATGAGAGTACAAGTATGAGAGTACATGCATGAGAGTACATGCATGAGAGTACAAGCATTGGAGTATATGCATGGGAGAGCATGCATGAGAGTACATGCATGAGAGTACATGCATGAGAGTACAAGCATGAGAGTACAAGAATGGGAGTAAAGGTATGGGAGTACATACATGAGAGTACATGCATGAGAGTGCATGCATGAGAGTACATGAATGAGAGTACAAGCAAAGGAGTACATGCATGGGAGGACATGCATGAAAGTACATGCATGAGAGTACAGGCATGGGAGTACAAGCATGGGAGTACATGCATGAGAGTACATGCATGAGAGTACATGCATGAGAGTACATATATGAGAGTACATGCTTGAGAGTACATGCTTGAGAGTACATGCATGAGAGTAGAAGCATGGGAGTATATGCATGGGAGTACATGCATGAGAGTACATGCATGAGAGTACAAGAATGGGAGTACAAGTTTGGGAGTACTTGCATGAGAGTACATGCATGAGAGTACATGCATGAGAGTACAAGAATGGGAGTACAAGTTTGGGAGTACTTGCATGAGAGTACATGCATGAGAGTACATGCATGAGAGTATATGTAGGAATATACATGCATGGGAGTACAAGCATGAGAGTACAAGCATGAGAGTACATGCATGGGTGTACAAGCATGAGAGTACAAGAATGAGTACAAGCATGAGGGTACATGCATGAGAGTACAAGCATTAGAGTACATGCATGGGAGTAAAAGCATGAGAGTACAAGCATGAGAGTACAAGCAAGGAGAGTACAAGCATGAGAGTATGTGCATGTGAGTACAAGCATGAGAGTACATGCATGAGAGTACATGCATGAGAGTACATGC
Source organism: Cherax quadricarinatus (assembly GCF_038502225.1). Classification (NCBI taxonomy): domain Eukaryota; kingdom Metazoa; phylum Arthropoda; class Malacostraca; order Decapoda; family Parastacidae; genus Cherax; species Cherax quadricarinatus. The sequence continues at coordinate 45,124,812 of NC_091297.1, forward strand.
ATGGGAGTACAAGCATGAGATAAAAAACATGAGAGTACATGAATTGGAGTACAAGGATCAGAGTACAAGCATGAGAGTACATGCATGGGAGTAAAAGCATGAGAGTAAAAGCATGAAAGTACATGCATGAGAGTACAAGCATGGGAGTACATGCATGGCAGTACAAGCATGAGAGTACAAGCACGGAATACAAGTATGAGAGTATGTGCATATGAGTACAAGCGTGAGAGAACATGCATGAGAGTACATGCATGGGAGTACAAGCATTAGAGTACAAACATGAGAGTACATGAATGGGAGTACAAGCATGAGACTGCAAGCATGAGAGTACATGCATGAGAGTACATGCATTGGAGTACAAGCATGAGAGTACAAGCATGGGAGTACATGCATGGGAGTACAAGCACGAGAGTACAGGCATGGAATACAAGCATGAGAGTACAAGCATGAGAGTACATACATGGAAGTGCAGGCATGAGAGTGCAAGTATGATACTAAATGCATGAGAGTACGTGCATGAGAGTACATGCATGAGAGTAC
>NC_091297.1:45132851-45155351 GCF_038502225.1 Cherax quadricarinatus
ACACACGCACACTCACACACACACACACACACACACACACACACACACACACACACACACACACACACACACACACACACACACACACACCACACACCAAAAACACACACAGACACATTCTCACACACACACACGCACACACACACACACACACACACACACACACACACACACACACATACACATACACACACACACACACACACACACACACACACACACACACACACACACACACACACACACGCACACATGGACGAGACTAAATTTTCAGAGAATAGGGGGGTACTTGAAGGGGAGAAAACGACCGATCAGGCTGATTCTCAGGACAGAAACAGTGCGGAACAGGATCCTCTAAGAGAAACCACGGTTGAAGCACTCGGAAGAGTACAGAATGACAGCAGCTGAGGGAGAGGGCAAAAAAGCGAAAGGATCTAGGAAAGGAGACAAGGACGGAACCAGGAGAGGTCAATCAGAGCTGGACAGAGCAGCAAGGGCAAGCACACACAGAACCATTCTCAGAACCCCACAACATATCACACCATCCCAACACTACAATCAACAATCCATACTCACAGCTTCCACCCAACACCCAGCTAAAGAATCCCACAGTATGCTATCAGGTCTCCCACCCTCACAAGCCCCCCCAATCCAGTGTTGGAGAGTAAGCTGAAGGTATGGTACACAAACGCTGATGGAATAACAAATAATGGGAGGAGTGGCACGAAAGAGTCAAAGAGGCATCACCGGACATCATAGCTCTCACAGAAACCAAGCTTACAGGTATGATAACAGATGCCATCTTTCCAACGGGATACAAGATCCTGACGAAAGACAGAGGGAACAGAGGGGTGGAGGAGTGACACTTCTGATCAAAAACCAATGGAGTTTTGATGAGATGGAGAGAGAATACAGTGGAGAAGCAAGCGATTACATAGCAGGAACGCTTCACTCTGGAGGTCCTAAAGTGGTAATTGCAGTGATGTATAACCCACCACAGAACAGCAGGAGGCCAAGGCAAGAGAATGATGAGAGCAAAAGAACAATGATCAACACACTGGCTGCAGTGGCCAGAAGAGCTCATGCATGCAGGACAAAGCTCCTGATTATGGGTAACTTTAACCACAAGGAAATCGATTGGGAGAACTTGGAGCCACATGGGGGCCAAGATACATGGAGGGCTAAGATGATGGAGGTGGTACTGGAAAACTTCATGTACCAACAAGTAAGGGACACTACAAGAGAGAGAGGAGAGGTTGAACCAGCAAGACTGGACCTAGTATTCACATTGAGTAGGGCAGATATTGAGGACATCACATACGAAAGACCCCTTGGGGCCAGCGATCATGTGGTTTTAAGCTTTGAATACACAGTAAAGCTAAAAGTGGAGAGGGAAGCAGGAAGGCCAGGGCGAATAAAGCCAAATTACAAGAAAGGGGACTACACAGGAATGAGGAACTTCCTGAACGGGGTTCAGTGGGACAGAGAAATGGCAGGGAAGCCAGTTAATGAGATGATGGAATATGAAACAACCAAGTGCAAGGAGGCTGAGGAGAGGTTTGTACCCAAGGGTAACAGGAATAATGAAAAAGCCAGGATGAGCCCATGGTTCACCCAAAGGTGCAGGGAGGCAAAAACCAAGTGTGCTAGGGAATGGAAGAAATATAGAAGGCAAAGGACCCGGGAGAATAAGGAGAGCAGTCATAGAGCCAAAAATGAATATGCACAGATAAGAAGGGAGGCCCAAAGACAATATGAAAACTACATAGCAGCGAAAGCCAAATCTGACCCGAAGGTGTTGTACAGCCACATCAGGAGGAAAACAACAGTCAAGGACCAGGTAATCAGGCTAAGGAAGGAAGGAGGAGAGACAACAAGAAATGACCATGAAGTATGTGAGGAACTCAGCAAGAGATTCAAAGAAGTGTTTACAGAGGAGACAGAAGGGGCTCCAGGAAGACGGAGATGTGGGGTGCACCACCAAGTGCTGGACACAGTACACACAACCGAGGAAGAAGTGAAGAGGCTTCTGAGTGAGCTAGATACCTCAAAGGCAATGGGGCCAGATAACATCTCTCCATGGGTCCTGAGAGAAAGAGCAGAGGTGCTATGTGTATCCCTAACAACAATATTCAATACATCTATCGAAACAGGGAGATTGCCTGAGGCATGGAAGACAGCAAATGTAGTCCCAATCTTTAAAAAAGGAGACAGACATGAAGCACTAAACTACAGACCAGTGTCACTGACATGTACAGTATGCAAAGTCATGGAGAAGATTATCAGGAGAAGAGTGGTGGAACACCTAGAAAGGAATGATCTCATCAGCAGCAGCCAACATGGTTTCAGGGACAGGAAATCCTATGTTTCAAACCTACTGGAGTTCTATGACATGGTGACAGCAGTAAGACAAGAGAGAGAGGGGTGGGTGGATTGCATTTTCTTGGACTGCAAGAAGGCGTTTGACACAGTTCCGCACATGAGATTAGTGCAAAAACTGGAGGACCAAGCAGGGATAGCAGGGAAGGCACTACAATGGATCAGGGAATACTTGTCAGGAAGACAGCAGCGAGTCATTGTACGTGGCGAGGTGTCAGTGTGGGCACCTGTGACCAGCGGGGTCCCACAGGGGTCAGTCCTAGGACCAGTGCTGTTTCTGATATTTGTGAACCACATGACGGAAGGAATAGACTCCGAAGTGTCCTTGTTGGCAGGTGACGTGAAGTCGATGAGAAGAATTCATTAGATCGAAGACCAGGCAGAACTACAAAGGGATCTGGACAGGCTGTAGATCTGGTCCAGCAATTGGCTCCTGGAGTTCAACCCCACCAAGTGCAAAGTCATGAAGATTGGGGAAGGGCAAAGAAGAACGCAGATGGAATACAGTCTAGCGGGCCAGAGACTACAAACCTCGCTCAAGGAAAAAGATCTTGGGGTGATTATAACACCAGGCACATCTGAAGCTCACATCAACCAAGTAACTGCTGCAGCATATGGGCGCCTAGCAAACTCAGAACAGCATTCCGATATCTTAATAAGGAATAGTTCAGGACCCTGTACACCGTGTACGTTAGGCCCATATTGGAGTATTTAGCACCAATCTGGAACCCACACCTAGCCAAGCACATGAAGAAGCTAGAGAAAGTGTAAAGGTTTGAAACAAAACTAGTCCCAGAGCTAAGAGGTATGTCCTACGAGGAGAGGTTAAGGGAAATCAACCTGACGACACTGGAGGACAGGAGAGAGAGGGGGGACATGATAACTACATCCAAAATACTTAGAGGAATTGACAAGGTGAACAAAGACAGGATGTTCCAGAGATGGGACACAGCAACAAGGGGACACAGTTGGAAGTTGAAGACACAGATGAATCACAGGGATGTTAGGAAGTACTTCTTCAGCCACAGAGTAGTCAGTAAGTGGAATAGTTTGGGAAGCGATGTAGTGGAGGCAGGATCCATACATAGCTTTAAGCAGAGGTATGATAAAGCTCACGGTTCAGGGAGAGTGATCTAGTAGCGACCAGTGAAGATGCGGGGCCAGGAGCTTGGACTCGACCCCTACAACCTCAACTAGGTGAGTACAACTAGGTGAGTACACACACACACACACACATACACGCACACAAACACACACACACACTCACACACATACACACACTCACACACACACACACACACACATACACACACAAAAACACACACACACACACACACACACACACACACACACACACACACACACACACACCCACACACACACACACCCACACACACACACACACACACACACACACACACACACATACACACACAGTGATGTATAATCCACCACAGAACTGCAGGAGGCCAAGAGAGGAATATGAAGAGAGCAAGAGAGCAATGGTGGGCACACTGGCCGAGGTGGCAAGAAGAGCTCACTCGAGCAGAGCAAAGTTACTGGTTATGGGCGATTGCAACCACAGGGAGAACGACTGGGTAAGCCTGAGTCCACACGGGGGTCCCGAAACATGGAGGCAAGATGATGGATGTGGTATTGGAAAACCTCTTGCATCAACATGTTAAAGGCACTACCAGGGAGAGAGGGGAGGATGAACAAGCGAGACTGGACTCTGTGTTCACTCTGAGTAGTTCAGACGTTGAGGACATCACATATGAGAGGCCCCTTGGAGCTAGTGATCACACGGCTCTGTGTTTTGAATACAGAGTAGAGTTACAAGTGGAGAGGGTAACAGGAGTTGGATGGGAAAAGCCAAATCATAAAAGGGGGGACTAGACAGGTATGAGGAACTTCCTGCAGGAGGTTCAGTGGGAGAGAGAATTGGCAGGAAAGTCAGTAAATAAAATCATGGCATATGTAACAACAAAATGCAAGGAGGCAGAGGAAAGGTTTGTTCCCAAGGGCAATAGAAATAATGGGAAGACCAAAGCGAGTCCTTGGTTTACCTGAAGGTGCAGGGAGGCAAAAATTAAGTGCATTAGAGAATGGAAAAGGTACAGGGGGCAAAGGACCCTGGAAAATAAAGAGATTAGTCGAAGAACCAGAAACGAGCATGCACAGATAAGGAGGTAGACCCAATGACAGTACGAAAACGACATAGCATTGAAAGCCAAGTCTGACCCAAAACTCCTGTATAGCCACGTTAGGAGAAAGACAACAGTCAAAGACCAGGTGATCAGGCTGAGGATAGAATGTGGGGAACTCACAAGAAGCGATCAAGAGGCATGTGAGGAGCTCAACATGAGATTTAAGGAAGTATTTACAGTGGAGACAGAGAGGCCTCTAGGTGGACAGAACAGAGGGAGACACCAACAAGGAATATACCAACAAGTGTTGGATGACATACGCACAACTGAGGAGGGCATCGACACCATGCCTAACCCTTCAAGGGTAGGGTAGGTGCCTGAGCCCGAGCCTTTAGCTCATAAGACTGTCATTCCCATTAGCCCCCTTGAGGCGGGGATGGCAGACCAGAGAGGCCTAGCTTGTGGCTAGGCCTGGGGACAGTTGGTCCCAAAGATGAGGAGGTACTTGTGCCTCCTCCCATGGGAGACTTAGGTCTCAGACACTCCCTAAAGAGGGAGCCAAAGCCGGGCCACCACTTGGAAAAGGCCCGGGCCGGGAGAATACCGGCTAATCTTTAATAATAATAATAATAACTGAGGAGGAGATGAAGAAGCTGCTAAGGGACCTTGATACCTCAAAGGCAATGGGACCAGATAACATCTCCCCGTGGGTCCTTAGAGAGGGAGCAGAAATGTTATGTGTGCCACTAACCACAATCTTCAACACATTACTTGAAACTGGGCAACTACCTGAGGTATGGAAGACAGCATATGTAGTACCCATATTTAAAAAAGGAGACAAACAAGAGGCACTAAACTATAGACCAGTGTCACTGATGTGAATAGTACGCAAAGTCACAGAGAAGATTATCAGGAGGAGAGTGGTGGAGCACCTGGAACAGAACAAGAGTATAAACGCCAGCTAGCATGGACTTATGGAAGGCAAATCCTGTGTCACAAACCTACTTTAGTTTTATGGGTTGATTGCATCTTCTTGGACTGCAAGAAGGCCTTCGACACAGTTCCTCACAGGAGGTTAGTGTAGAAGCTAGAGGATCAGGCACGTATAACAGGAAGGGCACTGCAATGGATTAGAGAATACCTGACAGGGAGGCAACAACAAGTCATGGTACATGATGAGGTATCACAATGGGCACCTGTGACAAGTGGGGTCCCACAGGGGTCAGTCCTAGGACCAGTGCTATTTCTGGTATATGTGAATCACATGATGGAAGGGTTAGACTCAGAAGTGTCCCTGTTCGTAGATGATGTGAAGTTAATGAGGAAAATTAAATCAGATGAGGATCAGGCAGGACTTCAAAGAGACCTGGACAGACTGGATACCTGGTCCAGCAACTGGCTTCTCGAATTTATCCCCGCCAAATAGCTACAATAATATGTAAATGCTGCTGGTGAGGCTAGTACACCCAAAAGGGATGAAAATGAAATTTGCTTAGAAGCTCCCACACCTCCGTATGCCCTCGGATGGCGACCCAACAGCTGGCTGCGCCATTCCTGTAGGGTTGGGTGGTCCTGCGATTTAAAGTTTCATGTGGTTCTCGCTTGCCATGAGGCAGGCCATTTCAACAAGGGTTCGATCCCGTGGCTAGTCGCAGTGTTGTTATTGATATATATATATATATATATATATATATATATATATATATATATATATATATATATATATATATATATATATATATATATATATATATATATATATATATATATATATATATATATATATATATATATATATATATATATATATATATATATATATATATATATATATATTATTGTGACCACGAGCGAGTGGTATTGATCAATAACACTGCAGTAGCCAAGGACTGGAACCCTGCTCTTCCTCATTTACATCAATGATCTTCCAAATATATCCCAACACCTGAAACCCATTCTCTTTGCTGAAGACACACTTATGTCATCTCCCACCCTAATCTTGGCACCCTCAACGCCATTGTTAACGAGGAGCTGCTCAAAATATCGACTTGGATGACAGCCAGTAAACTTACACTTAACACTGGCAATGTTTGGTAGCAAAGCAGGTGTTGCGCAACTTAACATTAAGATCGACAACACTCTAATTGCCAGACATAATGAGGGCAAATTCCTAGGCCTGTACCTCGACAACAACCTAAATTTCAGCACCCATATCCAACACATAACAGAAAAAGTATCCAAAACGGTGGGGATCCTCTCCAAGATACGATACTACATACCGCAAACTGCCCTTCTCACACTATACCATTCACTTACATATCCATACCTCACCTATGCTATCTGTGCTTGGGGTTCAACTGCAGCAACACACCTAAAGCCAATAATAACCCAACAAAAAGCTGCAGTAAGAATAATCACTAAATCCCATCCCTGGCAACACCCCCCCCCCCCACTCTTCATAGATCTAAACTTACTCCCTGTTCAGTACATCCACACTTACTACTGTGCAATCTATATCTACAGGACCTTAAATTCCAATATTAACCTTGACCTCAAACGCTTTCTTGATAGTTGTGACAGGACCCACAGGCATAACACCAGACACAAACATCTCTATGACATTCCCCGTGTCCGACTAAACCTTTACAAAAATTCAATGTATTTCAAAGGACCTAAAATCTGGAACACCCTACCTGAAAACTCTAGAACTGCAGACACATTCATCACTTTCAAAACTACAGTTAGAAAACATCTTATCTCCCTGATCCACCCCGACAACTAACTACATGATAACCACCTGGTGGTTCACAATTACACTCACTCACCCATTGACTATAAACCCAGAAATACTAATCTTAAAATAATAAATCCTAACTAGTCATAAGTTTGCCTATGATACTCCAATATAGACACCTTGTATTGTGCCAAAACAAAAGCATTCACATTGCTAAACTCATAAATTATGATGTAGTCACTTAGCCTTAATACCATAATCTGTAAGGATTTAATGTTAAGATTTAATCTAAGTCTGCTCAAAATGCCTAGCCATGCTAGGTGTCCTAGTGGCCCCCTCTATAATTAGTAATTTATAACATGTAAACCACACAATACCCAAAACCTGTAAACTCCACACTGTAACCCTTATAGAGAATAAACCTGAATTGAATTGAATTGAATTGAATGCTGCTTTGGCCTGCCTCATGGTGGGCGAAAACACATGACGCCCTAATCCACTGGACCATACGATCCTTAAAAGTAGCGCATCCAGCTGCACTGAATGTTGTACTCGCTACCCAAACCAAGGACCACAGGGTGACCAGCTTCCTCTTTCAGAGACTCAGTGTTGCGATCCAGAGAGGAAATGCCTGCAGCATTCTGGGCACGTGGCCCACCGCAGGGGAGCTGGACCAAGTATTCGAGATGTAGCTCTGAGTTACCTATGTTGTTTTACTTTCTGTTGCATTTTTGTGAATGTTTGGCCAATGTATTTTGTCTTTAAATAAAACATACTTGAAATATAAGGGGTGGTAGAAGAAAATTCTCAAACAGCTTCAGGGAGAACCTTGAGTTTTCCCTGAAGCAAGTTTATTCTTTCTCTGAGGATGAGGGTCCCCAGGACAGTTCTAGAGGTGGTACCTCCATATATATATATATATATATATATATATATAATATATATATATATATATATATTTATATCTACATATATAATATATATATATATATAAGTCGAGCCGAATAGGCAGAACTTGCCATCTTGGCTTACATAGCAACGCTCATCTTGCCATATAGGACAAGTGAAAATTTGTGTATGCAATGATGTCGCCAAAATCATTCTGAACCTAACGAAAAAAATATATTTCACTGTGTTTGTTTAGTATTAAATTATTGTAAACAAATCTAAAATATATTTAGTTGGGTTCGGCTACAATAAATTGTTCTTGTTATAACAAGGTTAGGTAAGTTTTCAAAGTTGCTTTTGGTGCAAAATTATAAATTTTTACATAAACATTAATGAAAAAAATATATCTTTAAACGTAAAAGAGAAAATTTTAGAAAGGACTTAATTTTAAACGAGTTCTTGCTAATTGACCAGTTTTACATATTCGGCACGACATATATATATATATATATATATATATATATATATATATATATATATATATATATATATATATATATATATATATATATATATATATATATATATATATATATATATATATATATATACATACATACACATATACATATATATTTTTTATTATCACACTGGCCGATTCCCACCAAGGCAGGGTGGCCCGAAAAAGAAAAACTTTCACCATCATTCACTCCATCACTGTCTTGCCAGAAGGGTGCTTTACACTACATTTTTTAAACTGCAATATTAACACCCCTCCTTCATGTCATATCATATCATATCATTCTTATACAAATTAACATTATTTAAAAACTGTAGCAAATTCTTCGATTTTCTTTTAGTAAATTTGTGCCAAACTTAGATACCAGGTTCTTACGATGTTCTTACATGTAATCTGCTACAGTCTAAGATATAATGTTGGAGAGTGTTTATCTCACTCTACACACTGTCTTCTTTCCTCTCGTGGTGTTGCTACAAGAGTCTGCCTCATACACTGAGTGAGTCGTGGCCACTCCACTATTTCCATCTCTCACAGGTGTTTTATGTTTAAGCAATTGTAACGTTACTGTGGTGCTGGACACTTTTCTGTCTCTCAGCATAATTCACGGACTTCCTCGTCTGGATTTCTGTTGGAGTGTAATGTGTTTTTTAAATGTGTTATTATGCCGAGCTGTTCATCTAACCATAATTTTTAAAGGGGTGGAGGGGTAAGCCAGCGGAAGGCCTCGGTCAGATGGCCAATTGCTCTGCGCCAAGAAACACTTGCCCTGTTTCCAAACAAACCTCACTTAACCTAACCTGTTCATCAGTGTTGGCGATGGCTCAGTTTGCGCTGTTGGAATCTGTGACTTTCTGGTTCTGGGCCGCGTTATCTCTCATACCACCGTCTGGTATGAGCTGAGATATCTCTACCATTATCTGTCTCTCCTCCAATGGAGGACTTATCTGTCTCCCTCTCAGCTTAGTATTTAACTGCAAGGAGCTTGAGTTACTGATGTTTTTATATTCAGTTAGAGGACTGCTGAGTTAGTGTTACTGTTGCTCCCTTACCTACTCTCACCCTGACTCTCACCCTTCACCAACCCTCTCCTTCACGCCCTCACTTTTCGCCCCACCTTTCACCCCTCACCCATCTTCCCTCACCATGCATATATCACCCCACATTTTCTCACCACCTCTCCCACCCCTCTTTGAACTCCTTACGCTCTCGCTACGCCTAATACCCCTCTCTCACACCCTTCCCTAAGCCTTCCCTCACTCCTTCACACCCTTCCCTCACCGTCTTACACCCTTCCGTCACCCACTCACACCTTCCCTCACCCCCTCACACCCTTCCCTCGCCATCTCACACCCTTCTCACACCCCCTCACACCCTTCTCTCACCCCCTCACACCCTTCTCTCATTCCTTCACACCCTTCCCTCACTCCTTCATACCCTTCCCTCACCCTCTCACACCCTTCCCTCACCCACTCACACCTTCCCTCACCCTTTCACACCCTTCCTTCGCCATCTCACACCCTTCTCTCTCACCCCCTCACACCCTTCCCTCACCCCCTCACACCCTTCCCTCACTCCTTCACACCCTTACACACCCTTCCCTCACCGTCTTACACCCTTCTCTCACCAACTCACACCTTCCCTCACACCCTCACACCCTTCCCTCGCCATCTCACACCATTCTCTCACCCCTCACCCCCTCACACCCTGCCCACACCCCCTCTCACACCCTTCCCTCACCCCCCTCACACCCCTTCCCTCACCCTCTCACACCCTTCCCTCACCCTCTCACATCCTTCTCTCACTCCCTCTCACACCCCTCTCTCACACCCCTCACACCCTTCCTCCACTCCCTCACACACTTTCCTCACCCCTTCACCCCCTTCCCCCACCCCTCACACCCCTTCCCTCACCCTCTCACACCCTTCCCTCACCCCCTCACACCTTTCCCTCACCCCCTCACACCCTTTCCTCACTCCCTCTCAAACCTTTCCCTCACCCACCCACACCCTTTCCTAACTCCTTCTCACACCCTTCCCTCACCCCCTCACACCCTTCCCTCACTCCCTCTCACACCCTTTCCTCACCCCCTCACAACCTTCCCTCTCTCTCACACCCTTTCCTCACCCCCTCACACACTTCCCTCACTCCCTCTCACACCCTTCTCTCACCCTCTCACAGCCTTCCCTCACTCCCTCTCACACCCTTCCCTCACCCTCTCACACCCTTCCCTCACTCTTTCTCACACCCTTCCCTCACCCTCTCACACCCTTCTCTCACCCACTCACACCCTTCCTCACCCACTCACACCCTTCCTTCACTCCCTCTCACACCCTTCCCTCACCCTCTCACACCCATCCCTCACCCACTCACACCCTTCCCTCACCCACTCACACCCTTCCCTTCCCTCACTCCCTCTCACACCCTTCCCTCACCCTCTCACATTCTTTCCTCACTCCCTCTCACACCCTTCCCTTACCCTCTCACAGCATTCTTTCACTCCCTCTCACACCCTTCCCTCACCCTCTCACAACCTTCCCTCACTCCCTCTCACACCCTTCCCTCACCCACTCACACCCTTCCCTCACTCCCTCTCACACCCTTCTCTCACCCTCTTACAGTCTTCACTCACTCCCTCTCACACCCTTCCCTCACCCTCTCACACCCTTCCCTCACTCCCTCTCACACCCTTCCCTCACTCTCTCTCACACCCTTCCCTCACTCCCTCTCACACCCTTCCCTCACCCCCTCTCACACCCTTCCCTCACCCCCTTCTCACACCTTTACTTCACTCCCTCACACCCTTCCCTCACTCCCTCTCCCGCTCTTCCCTCACCCCCTCTCACACCCTTCTCTCACCCCCTGTTACACCCTTCCTTCACCCCCTCACACCCTTCCCTCACCCCCTTTCATACCCTTCCCTCACCCCTTCTCACACCCTTCCTTCACCCAATCACACCATTCTCTCACCCCCTCACACCCTTCCTTCACCCCCTCACACACTTCCCTCACCCCCCTCACACCCTTCCCTCACCCCTCACACCCTTCTCTCACCCCCTCACACCCTTCCTCACCCCCTCTCACACCCTTCCCTCACCCCCTCTCACACCTTTACTTCACACCCTCACACCCTTCCCTCACTCCCTCTCACACCCTTCCCTCACCCCCTCTCACACCCTTCTCTCACCCCCTGTCATACCCTTCCTTCGCCCCTCACACCCTTCCCTCACCCCCTCTCACACCCGTCCCTTACCCCCTCTCACACCTTTACTGCACCCTCTCACACCCTTCCCTCACCCCTTCTCACACCATTTCTTCACCCCCTCACACCATTCCCTCACCCCCCTCACACCCTTCCCTCACCCCCCTCACACTCTTCCCTCACCCCTCACACCCCTTCCCTCACCCCTCTCACCCTTCACTCACCCCCTCACACACTTCCTTCACCCCCTCACACCCTTCCTCACCCCCTCTCACACCCTTCCCTCACCCCCTCTCACACCTTTATTTCACCCCCTCACACCCTTCCCTCACTCCCACTCACACCCTTCCCTCACCCCCTCTCACACCCTTCTCTCACCCCCTCTCACACTCTTCCTTCGCCCCCTCACACCCTTCCCTCACCCTCTCTCACACCCTTCCCTCACCCCTTCTCACACCCTTTCTTCACCCCCTCACACCATTCCCTCACCCCCCTCACACCCTTCCTTCACCCCCTCACACCCTTCCCTCAACGCCTCACACCCTTCTCTCACCCCTCACACTCTCCCCTCACCCCCTCACACCCTTCCCTCACCCTTCCCTCACTCTCTCTCAGACCCTTCCCTCACCCTCTCACACCCTTCCCTAACCCACTCACACCCTTCCTCACCCACTCACACCCTTCCTTCACTCCCTCTCACACCCTTCCCTCACCCTCTCACACCCATCCCTCTCCCACTCACACCCTTCCCTAACCCACTCACACCCTTCCCTTCCCTCACTCCCTCCTACACCCTTCCCTCACCCCCTCTCACACCCTTCTCTCACCCCCTCTCACACTTTTCCTTCGCCCCCTCACACCCTTCCCTCACCCTCTCTCACACCCTTCCCTAACCCCTTCTCACACCCTTCCTTCACCCCCTCACAACATTCCCTCACCCCACTCACACCCTTCCTTCACCCCCTCACACCCTTCCCTCAACGCCTCACACCCTTCTCTCACCCCTCACACTCTTCCCTCACCCCCTCACACCCTTCCCTCACCCTCTCACACCCTTCCCTCACTCTCTCTCAGACCCTTCCCTCACCCTCTCACACCCTTCCCTAAGCCACTCACATCCTTCCCTCACCCTCTCACAGCCTTCTTTCACTCCCTCTCACACCCTTCCCTCACCCTCTCACAACCTTCCCTCACTCCCTCTCACACCCTTCCCTCACCCACTCACACCCTTCCCTCACTCCCTCTCACTCACTTCCCTCACCCTCTTACAGCCTTCCCTCACTCCCTCTCACACCCTTCCCTCACCCTCTCACACCCTTCCCTCACTCCCTCTCACACCCTTCCCTCACTCCCTCTCACACCCTTCCCTCACCCTCTCACAACCTTCCCTCACTCCCTCTCACACCCTTCCCTCACCCACTCACACCCTTCCCTCACTCCCTCTCACTCACTTCCCTCACCCTCTTACAGCCTTCCCTCACTCCCTCTCACACCCTTCCCTCACCCTCTCACACCTTTACTTCACCCCCTCACACCCTTCCCTCACCTCCTCCTCTGCACCTTTACTTCACCCCTCACACCCTCCTCACTCCCTCTCACACCCCTCCCTCACCCCTCTCACCACCCTTCTCTCACCCCCTGTCATACCCTTCCTTCTTACCCCCTCACCACCCTTCCCTCACCCTTCCTCACACCCTTCCCTCACCCCCTCTCACCCTTCCTTCACCCTCTCACCCTTCCCTTCATCCCCTCTCACACCCTTCCCTCAACCCCTCTTACACCTTTACTTCACCCCCTCACACCCCTTCCCCTCACTACCTCTCACACCCTTCCTCACCCCCTCTCACACCCTTCCCTTCTCACCCTTCTCACACCATTTCTTCACCCCCTCACACCATTCCCTCACCCCCCTCACCCTCTCACACCCTTCCCTCACCCCTCACACTTCCCTCCCTCACCCCCTCACACCCTTCCCTCACCTTCTCACACCCTTCCTCACCCTTTCCCCTTTCTCACACCCTTCCCTCACCCTCTCACACCCTTCCCTCACCCCTCACACCCTTCCCTCCACCCTTTCTCACACCCTTCTTTCACCCCCCTCACACTCCTTCCCTCACCCCCTCACACCCTTCCCCTCACCCTCTCACACCCTTCCCTCACCCTTCCTCACACCCTTCCCCTCCTCCTCTCACACCCTTCCCTCACCCCCTCACACCCTTCCCTCACCCCCTCCCCTCACCCTCTCACACCCTTCCCTCCTCACCCCCTCACCCTTCCTTCACCCTCTCACGCCCTTTTCTCACGCTTTCTCACACCCTTCCCTCACCCCCTCACACTCTTCTCTCACCCCCTCACACCCTTCCCTCACCCTCTCACACCCTTCCCTCACCCTTTCTCACACCCTTCCCTCACCCTCTCACACCCTTCCCTCACCCCCTCACACCCTTCCCTCACCCTTTCTCACACCCTTCTTTCATCCCCTCACACTCTTCCCTCACCCCTCACACCCTTCCCTCACCCTCTCACACCCTTCCCTCACCCTTTCTCACACCCTTCCCTCTCCCTCTCACACCCTTCCCTCACCCCCTCACACTCTTCTCTCACCCCCTCACACCCTTCCCTCACCCTCTCACACCCTTCCCTCACCCTTTCTCACACCCTTCCCTCACCCTTTCTCACACCCTTCTGGCCACAAAATAGAGCGAAACACCAACGTCAAAGACCTGGGAGTGATCATGTCGGAGGATCTCACCTTCAAGGACCATAACATTGTATCAATCGCATCTTCTAGAAAAATGACAGGATGGATAATGAGAACCTTCAAAACTAGGGAGGCCAAGCCCATGATGACACTCTTCAGGTCACTTGTTCTATCTAGGCTGGAATATTGCTGCACACTAACAGCACCTTTCAAGGCAGGTGAAATTGCCGACCTAGAAAATGTACAGAGAACTTTCACGGCGCGCATAACGGAGATAAAACACCTCAATTATTGGGAGCTCTTGAGGTTCCTAAACCTGTATTCCCTGGAACGCAGGAGGGAGAGATACATGATTATATACACCTGGAAAATCCTAGAGGGACTAGTACCGAACTTGCACACGAAAATCACTCACTACGAAAGCAAAAGACTTGGCAGACGATGCACCATCCCCCCAATGAAAAGCAGGGGTGTCACTAGCACGTTAAGAGACCATACAATAAGTGTCAGGGGCCCGAGACTGTTCAACTGCCTCCCAGCACACATAAGGGGGATTACCAACAGACCCCTGACAGTCTTCAAGCTGGCACTGGACAAGCACCTAAAGTCAGTTCCGGATCAGCCGGGCTGTGGCTCGTATGTTGGTTTGCGTGCAGCCAGCAGCAACAGCCTGGTTGATCAGGCTCTGATCCACCAGGAGGCCTGGTCTCAGACCGGGCCGCGGGGGCGTTGACCCCCGGAACTCTCTCCAGGTAAACTCCAGGTAAACACCCTTCCCTCACCCTCTCACACCCTTCCCTCACCCTCTCACACCCTTCCCTCACCCTTTCTCACACCCTTCCCTCACCCTTTCTCACACCCTTCCCTCACCCTCTCACACCCTTCCCCCACCCCCTCTCACACCCTTCCCTCACCCCCTCACATCCTTCCTTCACCCCGTTACACCCTCCCTTCACCCCCTCTCACACCCTTCCCTCACCCCTTCTCATACCCTTCCCTCACCCCCTCACACCTTCCCTCACCCCCTTTCATACCCTTCCCTCACCCCCTCACACCTTCCCTCACCCCATCACACCTTCCCTCACCCCCTCACACCTTCCCTCACCCCCGGGGGATGGTCACCACCTGTGGTAAAGCTACACACATGTTATTGCGCATTTCTCTGATATTGCTGCTGCTCCCTCCTCCCCCATCCCCCCTCCCCCCATCCCCCCTCCCCCCTCTCCCTGTCTCCCACTGGCTGCCCTCCTCTCACTAGGGTTCTAACACCCTGGTGGGGAACCCTTGGGCCTCGGTGTGTTGTAGGGGGTTGTGGTGGGGGAGGGGAGGGTTACCCGGTCCCCACACCCCTGCCTTAATAAGCAGAGCAGCCAGTGTCTGCCACAGCAGAATCTTTCCAGCTGTTGTAGGGCCCCCTCCACCACCCCCTCCCCTTGCTGTGGACGGGAATAGGGGGTGTAAGATTACACACTGTGTTATCTCTGAGTAGTCAGTAACGTAGCCGGATAAGAGCAGCCTGTGTTATCCTCCCTGTGGCCGGTGTTACCTAACTTCTGTTACTTGTTAATGTGTTGGTGGTAGTTTTGGTTGCTCGGGGGGGGGGAGTGGGAGTGGGAGGGGGAGTACTGTGGGGAGGGGGGTTGAGTGTTCGCTTCTGTCTTCCGCCTCATTTTTGTAAATATTGCCAACTGTAACCCTTTTGAGGCCTAGCTCCTGGGCTTTTTGTGTATCCATATGTTCTTGCGCTACCGTCCACAGGATGGATATGGTGTGCACAATAAACTAGCAACTTCGGTGGCAAAATCTAATCTGATTACTGGCACATTAGCTACCATCTTGTTGCACTCTCACCAACCCATTGTTATCAAACCTTGTTTCTTGGGTGGCACTGAAAAAAGGTTGGGAAAATATTCTTGTTAGTGTGTCTGGCTTTAGAAAAAGACTTGCCTAGTATGAGCCAGTAGGCCTCCTGCAGTATTCCTCCTTTCTTTTGTTCTTAATTAAGTAGTAGTTCCGCTTTCCAGCGTCGGGGTAAAGCCCTTTCTCTCGTCTCTGTGGCTCGTTCTCGTCTTTATCTTCCAGCTTTGCTCCCCTCGTTCCACGCTTCCTCCTGGGAACTTCCCTTGTTATACTCTCCTCACTGCTCGACACAACAGGCGTCTTGTTTATACCTTTAACAATGCGTCTTTGACACGTCTTCAGAATACATCAAGGTGTCCTCGGGAACCACTCTACAAATTTAGACTAACGTATGTTAAAATATATGAAGATTTTTCCTAAATAAGCGTATCTCGTTGGTTTGTGTGTCTGGTGATAGGTTCTCACATACATGGTGATGCGTCTTGCGTATGTGTGCGACGCGCAGCTTCTCTCCCCGCAATCTCCACTCTTTATTTCTTATCACCAGGATCCCAGTGTCGTAACATTAACGTATATTATCCTGCTGAAGAGAAGCCCAGAATGGGATCGAAATATACAAATCAATTAATCTCTTGAGTCTCTGTCCCCATGTGGGTTTTTATTGAATACTGACAATTGTTCATTACACTTCAGTTATTCATATCGTTATTATTCACCCAATAACCATCCTGTGACGGTGGTCAAAAGATTCCAGAGGCATCTAACGTGTTCAGGGACTGCTGGAGCAACAAGTTCTGACAGCTACACACAACTACACTGGTAATGAACTATTTACACTACTGATGATACTGAAGGAAAGAAACATCTTGCGCAACAAGCTTTCATTGCTACGTTTCTCTCTGCAGACAGCTTTATGAAGCAGTCCAGGAGAGCGAGACGGTGTGACAGTTAAAGAAACGACTTTCCTTCAGAAGGATCCGTCTATGTTATCAGCTGTTGATCAGCCAGATATATATGCAGCAGTTAGGAATTGTTATTCCACGGAGTGACCACCTTGTATTATGGCTGACGGAGTGACAACCTGTTAAGATTGACAGTCTTCTATTAAGACTGAGGGACTGTCAGCCTTCTATTAAAACTAAGGGACTGGCAACCTTATACTAAGGCTGAGGGACTGATAGTCTTCTATTAAGGCTGAGTGACTGACAGTCTTTTATTAAGGATAATGGGCTGACAGCCTTCTATTAAAGCTGAAAGACTGACATCCTTCTATTAAGGCATAGGGATTAACAACTTTCTATTAAGGCTTAGGGACTGACAACCTTCCATTAAGGCGGAGGGACTGACAGCCTTTCATTAAAGCTTTGCAACTGACAACCTTCTATTGAAGCTGAAGGACTGACAGCTCTCTATTAAAGCTTAAGGACTGACAATCTTCTACTAAGACTGAAGAACTAACAGTCTTCTATTAAGACTGAGGGACTGATCGCCTCAAAATTACCTCTCCATTTGTGTTTGCAAGTCGTGAGTCTTATAATCGCCTGTATTCAACTGACGACGGCTGCTGTGCAGGCGAAACGTTTCGACACTGAAGATACTGCGCACGTGTGACTCATTAGGATCTAACATGTTGATCTTCAGTAGGTACCCATTAAGAGTTAACATGTTGATCTCCATTAGGTACTCATCAGGAGCTAACATGTTGATCTCCAGTAGGTGGTATAAACCTTGGTAATAAATACCGACAAGTTGGTTTAGAAAGACACGTAAGCAAACACTATAACATATTTATTAGAAAACGTTTCGGTCCTGGAACCTTGATCACTTCTAACATACAGAGGTTGAAAGACATTATATATATAGGCGGAGAGTGAGATGTGACGCACGTGACCTGAGGAATGTCATAAGAACATAAGAATGGAGGAACACTGTAGAAGGCCTACTGGCCCATGCGAGGCGAGGGTAGACGATGAAATCACGTGACTCCTGTGTTGTTGGGTTGGTGCTGCTTAAGTATCATGTATGCCAATGTTTTTGAAATTTTGTAGTTTCCAGTGTTGCGTTCTATAGTGTCGGTGACGGTGATTAGTGAGGCTTCTAGGCACCGTCGGCGTCTGAGGTCTGGTTCGGTGAGAACGAGTTGTGCCTCGTTCCAGTTCATCAAATGCCCCGTGGAGTCTCTGTGGAGGACACAGGCGTACCTTACATCGTCTCTGTTAGAGGCATTTCGATGCTCATTCAGGCGGACTGCAAGATCTCTGCCTGTCTCGCCTACATATTTCTTGGGACAGAACCCACAGGGGATAGTGTAGACGCCTGCTGTAGAAGTTAGAGGTGTGGGGCTGCGTTTAGTAGTGAGGTCTTTGATAGAGGATGTGTTTATGGTGGAAACGTTGATGTTACTCATACCAAGTGCCCGGCGAGTATTCGTGGCAACATCGCCACATGGGAGTACTATGAACTGTTTAGGGGGCTGTTCCATGGGCGGTTTGTTGAGGATAGCTTGTGCCTTGAGTCTGCAATCTCGGATGAAGAAAGATGGGAACTGAAGACGTGTAAAGGCTTGTGTTATGTAAGCGCATTCTTCTTCCAGAAAACAAGGGCTGGAGATGCGAAGGGCTCTCAAGAAGAAGCCAATGAGGACTCCTCTCTTAGTGCGGGTATCTTGGTGTGAATAAAAGTGTATAAGATCGTCCTTGTTGGTAGGTTTTCTATACACTTTGAAGAGAAGTTTGTCACTGTCGGGAGATCTGCACAGTAGAACGTCGAGGAAAGGAAGTTTGCCATCATTTTCGAGTTCAAGTGTAAACTTTATTGATGGTTCAACTGCATTGATCTTGTTGAGAAGGGCCTGGATATTGAGACGTCTCGGATAGAAAACCAATATATCATCAACGTATCTTAGCCAGGTAACGGTGTTGGGAATGAGGGTGCTGAATTTCTCTGTCTCCAAGTTTTCCATGAAGAGGTTGGCAAGCACAGCACTGAGCGGGCTGCCCATTGCCATCCCAAAGCATTGTTTGTAACAGTTGTCCTGATACTTGAAGAAGTTGAAATTAACACACAGTTCCACTAGATTGATGAAATCTAGAAGAGGTAAAGGGAGGTCGTGGTTTTCAGTGAGCCTCTGTCTCAGAATGTTGATTGCAGCGTCAGTAGGAACGTTGGTGAAGAGGGCTGTGACATCGAAGGAAGCCATGCTTTTGTTTTTGACATTCAGGTTGGAGATTCGGGAGAGAAGGTCACCTGAGTGTTTGAGGTGGGCTTGACTGATAGTGCCCAGAAGCGCTGAAAGGTATTTGGCAAGGTGGCCGGCTAGTCTGTGTGGTGCACTCCCTATGCCCGAAGTGATAGGCCGTAGTGGGATGCCAGGTTTGTGTGTCTTGGGAAGGCCATACAGGCGTGCTGGTTTCGGTTGACCTGGTAAAAGTTTAAGTAGTTTTTTGCCTTGTTCTGATTTTCGTAAGATGCTACGAGCCTTTTGAAGGAAAGTCTGGGTACTTTGAAGTAGCACTGATTCCGATACAGGCTGGTATGTGTTGGCATCGTTGAGAAGATTTAAGACTTTATTGTTGTAGTCGACAGTGTTGAGTAACACCACACCACCTCCTTTGTCAGCGGTTGTAATGACGATATCATCGTTGTTGGCCAAGTTCCTGAGTGCTTGGATGTATCTTCTGGGAATGACCGGTCTTGAAGGCTCAGTAGCTGCAGCAGTGATGATTCCTTGGACAAAGCCCAACCTACCAACAAGGACGATCTTATACACTTTTATTCACACCAAGATACCCGCACTAAGAGAGGAGTCCTCATTGGCTTCTTCTTGAGAGCCCTTCGCATCTCCAGCCCTTGTTTTCTGGAAGAAGAATGCGCTTACATAACACAAGCCTTTACACGTCTTCAGTTCCCATCTTTCTTCATCCGAGATTGCAGACTCAAGGCACAAGCTATCCTCAACAAACCGCCCATGGAACAGCCCCCTAAACAGTTCATAGTACTCCCATGTGGCGATGTTGCCACGAATACTCGCCGGGCACTTGGTATGAGTAACATCAACGTTTCCACCATAAACACATCCTCTATCAAAGACCTCACTACTAAACGCAGCCCCACACCTCTAACTTCTACAGCAGGCGTCTACACTATCCCCTGTGGGTTCTGTCCCAAGAAATATGTAGGCGAGACAGGCAGAGATCTTGCAGTCCGCCTGAATGAGCATCGAAATGCCTCTAACAGAGACGATGTAAGGTACGCCTGTGTCCTCCACAGAGACTCCACGGGGCATTTGATGAACTGGAACGAGGCACAACTCGTTCTCACCGAACCAGACCTCAGACGCCGACGGTGCCTAGAAGCCTCACTAATCACCGTCACCGACACTATAGAACGCAACACTGGAAACTACAAAATTTCAAAAACATTGGCATACATGATACTTAAGCAGCACCAACCCAACAACACAGGAGTCACGTGATTTCATCGTCTACCCTCGCCTCGCATGGGCCAGTAGGCCTTCTACAGTGTTCCTCCATTCTTATGTTCTTATGACATTCCTCAGGTCACGTGCGTCACATCTCACTCTCCGCCTATATATATAATGTCTTTCAACCTCTGTATGTTAGAAGTGATCAAGGTTCCAGGACCGAAACGTTTTCTAATAAATATGTTATAGTGTTTGCTTACGTGTCTTTCTAAACCATCTCCAGTAGGTACTCATCAGGAGCTAACATGTTGATCTCCAGTAGGTACTCATCAAGAGTTAACATGTTGATCTCCAGTAGGTACAAATTAAGAGTTAACATGTTGATCTCCAGTAGGTACTCATCAGGAGTTAACATGTTGATCTCCAGTAGGTACTCATCAGGAGTTAACATACTGATCTCTAGTAGGTACTCATCAGGAGTTAACATGTTGATCTCCAGTAGGTACTCATCAGGAGCTAACATGTTGATCTCCAGTAGGTACTCATCAGGAGCTAACATGTTGATCTCCAGTAGGTACTCATCAGGAGCTAACATGTTGATCTCCAGTAGGTACTCATCAGGAGCTAACATGTTGATTTCCAGTAGGTACTCATCAGGAGCTAACATGTTGATCTCCAGTAGGTACCCATTAAGAGTTAACATGTTGATCTCCAGTAGGTACCCATTAAGAGTTAACATGTTGATCTCCAGTAGGTACAAATTAAGAGTTAACATGTTGATCTCCAGTAGGTACTCATCAAGAGTTAACATGTTGATCTCCAGTAGGTACTCATCAGGAGCTAACATGTTGATCTCCAGTAGGTACTCATCAGGAGCTAACATGTTGATCTCCAGTAGGTACTCATCAGGAGCTAACATTCTGATCTCTAGTAGGTACTCATCAAGAGTTAACATGTTGATCTCCAGTAGGTACTCATCAGGAGCTAACATACTGATCTCTAGTAGGTACTCATCAGGAGCTAACATACTGATCTCTAGTAGGTACTCATCAGGAGCTAACATGTTGATCTCCAGTAGGTACTCATCAGGAGCTAACATACTGATCTCTAGTAGGTACTCATCAGGAGCTAACATGTTGATCTCCAGTAGGTACTCATCAGGAGCTAACATACTGATCTCCAGTAGGTACTCATCAGGAGCTAACATGTTGATCTCCGGTAGGTATTCATCAGGAGCTAACATGTTGATCTCCAGTAGGTACTCATCAGGAGCTAACATGATGATCTCCAGTAGGTACTCATCAGGAGCTAACATACTGATCTCCAGTAGGTACTCATCAGGAGCTAACATGTTGATCTCCAGTAGGTACTCATCAGGAGCTAACATGTTGATCTCCGGTAGGTATTCATCAGGAGCTAACATGTTGATCTCCAGTTGGTACTCATCAGGAGCTAACATGTTGATCTCCAGTAGGCACTCATCAGGAGCTAACATGTTGATCTCCAGTAGGTACTCATCAGGAGCTAACATACTAATCTCCAGTAGGTACTCATCAGGATCTATTTTGTTGATCTCCAGTAGATACTCATCAGGAGCTAACATGTTGATCTCCAGTAGGTACTCATCAGGAGCTAGCATACTGATCTCC
>NC_091297.1:45157851-45197851 GCF_038502225.1 Cherax quadricarinatus
AACTACTACCTGACAAGCCAAGATTGTAATCTACTCCCTCTTTGAAAGCATACAGCTTAGCCAATTTATCAGTTCTATCATGCATCTGAAGACCAATGTGAGATGGAATCCACAGCATGTGCACTCTGACTCCACTGTCCACAATCCTACCATACCTGTGTCTGGCTTCTGACACAAGCATGCCACAATTTATGCTACTGTGTGGCGAAACGTTTCTTCAATAAAAATACCCAAGTCTTGTACATGTGTCTAATTTATCATGTCTGAACCTTGTTGCCTCCAGGTACTGTCTGGAGAGCCCTTCATCTCATGGGTTGTCTGGCCAGTTACTTCCCTCCCCCTCTGGATTTATTTTAAATGTCTTTTGAGTTGGTCTAGTAACTTGCCGGGTAGTGTAGAGACAGGTGAGATATACGACCGTTGACTAGCTTCGTCTTTATTGGAATAATGGGATTCACAGTGGGCAGTGTGAGGTGTGATGGAGCCAGTCCATGGAAGGAAGCTCTTACCAGGTAGGCTGGGACATGGCTGGGATGGCACCCTGCATTCTGGTGAGAACTCAGGAAAACTAGGCCTACAACAACTCGCTCTAAGGGGGACTATGAGAAGTAGCAGTATGCTTACTATCTACATTTTGCTCGGCCACACAGCCCATGTCGTCTCGACACGACACTACAGGTGGGCAGAAAGAAAAAAAAAGGAAATTAATCCCTGCAGGACTGCCTTTGGCTTACCCCAAAATTTGCATAATTCTAGCAGGCCTCAAGAACTCTCCCATACAAAAGGCGGAAGAGAAAATTGCATGCTCAATCAGCTTAGAGGAAGATGGAGCCAGCACTGGAACCTAAATCTTCTTATATACAGGTTGTTCACAGAGTTGCATCGGTCATAAGGCTTGTCTGCACATCGAGGGACACTGAGCCATCCTCACATCTGTAAACTATGACTGACAGTAGCATTTCCTAGGGTATGACATGTGACATAAAAGGGCGGCACTACCAGGGCCTGGTAGTGCCGCCCTTTTATGATACTTGTTGATGAACTTCTCTGAGGTCGAGAAGTTCATCAACAGGTCGACAGAAGTTCTCTCCCAGGGTTCCTTTGTAATGGGATACTTGAGAATGGGATTAGGACCAGTGTCGGTACCTTCGTATTGCAGATAAACAATACACTTGTGCATGTACTTAGTATTTTCCACTGCCATCTTAGGCCAGAAGTATTTCATTTGTGCCTGTCTGATGCTGCGGTCTTTACCTGGGTGCACTGCTCCTGGGACATCATGAATCAGCTTCAGAGTTGCTGGTACTAGGGATTCTGGTATCACCAACTGGAGTATGGTTCTGTCACGATCCGACAGCTTTGCCACACGGCACTACACTCCTTGGTTGATCACTAAGTCCTTCAACGGTACAGGTGACTTGACCTGCAGGTCAGCAGCCTCCTTGGTCAGGAATCGAAGGACTGGTGACCACACAGGGTTCTACTGTTGGGCTCTCTCTAGATCCTCGACGGAGAACGGGTTGTCTGCACTAACAAAATCTATATGCCTTGACAAGGCATCAGCAATGACATTTTGCTTATCCGGAAAATAACAGATTTCTGGGTTGTAGTCGTTGAAAGTGAGAGACCACTGAGCATGCTTTCCTGAGTGATTCTCATTTGCAAAGAGAGACAATTGAGGCAGGTGGCCTGTGTACAACTTGATAGGATACTGGTAAATAATTTCTCAGAAATGACTCAAAGCCCATACGATGGCTAAGGCTTCTAGCTTTTTCACTGAGTAATTGACTTCAGCTTTGGTAAGAATACGACTAGCATAAGCTATTGGCTGCTGCTTACCACTGGACTCTTGTGACAAGACCAATGCCAACTTTTGCTGGCATCCGTCGTCAAAGTAAATTTTGGTGAAATCAGGAAATCTAAGAACTGGGGCTGATGTTAACTTGTTCTTAAGTGAAACAAAGGCTCTTTCCTAATTGCAAGTCCACTCAAAGAGCACATTTTTCTTGAGAAGCTGAGTCAAAGGTGTAGCTATGGTGGAAAATTTGGTAATGAAGGTGCAGTAGAATCTGGCTAGGCCTGTGAAGGAGCAAACAGCATCTGCCATCATAGGTCTAGAGAATTTCTGCACAGCCGAGATTTTTGACTCGTCTGTCTTTATGCCATTCTGAGTCACTACATGGCCCAGAAACTTTATTTCTTCCTTAAGAAATTAACATTTCGAGAACTTTACTTAGAGATTAGCCTCAGCTAGTTTTTCCAGTACCCACTCAAGTTTTACGAAATGTGTAGACACATCCTGGGACATCATAAGATCGTCTAGGTAGACCATTAGGGTGTCACCTTGGAGAGTAAGGAAAATCGTCGTTATCAAATGACTTAATGTGATAGAGCTTCCCCGTAAGCCAAAAAGCATCCTTCTGAACCAATAATGACCAGTAGGTGTAGAGAATGTGGTCAATTCTTTACTCTGGTCATCAAGAGGAATCTGCCTAAAACCTTGGAGAAGGTCGAGAGTCAAAAAAACTTTGTTATCACCAATGTCCTGCAATAGCTCATTCAGAACTAGCAATGGAAAATTATTTGGAATCATAAATGCATTTAATTTCCTGTAATCAATTACAAGATGCCATGTTCCATATTTCTTGGGAACAAGGATGAGCAGAGCATTCCACAGAGAAGTCAACTCCTCAATAATTCCATCACGGAGCATCTTAGTAATGAGCTCTTCAACAAAGACTCTTTGCACATAAAACAGTCTGTAGGCGGGCACATAGATAGGTTTCATGCCTTTATCAAGGGGAATACGGTGAGAAATAAATGGGGTCAAACCCGCAGGTTCACTGTCTAGTGCTACCGCAGATCAGGCAGTATTAAGAACCTTGAGAAGTTTTGAAACTTCTTTGGGGTGGCCTGTCATTGCAAGATCATCCTCCAGCACTGGCTGGGTGATGGAAGTTTCAGTAGCAGACTCACCTGGGAGGACTGCACTTGCAAACTAGTCTATTGGTACTTCGCCTTCCAGTCTCAATGGGGGAAGGAATCTGACGAAGTCGACCATTGAGGTGCTCTTCCTCAGGGTGAAATTCCAACTGTAAATGTTAACGACAAGAACTTGCAGCTTACCACATTGTACAGTATTAAAGGATGGTTCAAGAGAGAAACCCTTGACTTTGCATATATCACTATCGACTAGCATGTGTTCTCCTTTGAAAGCTCTGTTCACATACACCAGTCTCTTTGGAGGTGTGAGTTCATATTCACCGCTGCAACCATTTATCATCTATTGTCTATGGTCAGTACACTGAGGTCAGTGGTCACAGTACGCTGAGGTTAGTGGTCACGTGTGGTCATACCTGCCTAAGCTTTTGGGAGTTAGCGTGGGCTGTTACCAAGCACCATGGCTTGTTGTAGTGTTTTAGAATCTCAGGTTCAAGTGTTGAAGAAGGAGATTCTACTTCTTCAGGAGGAAAATAGGAAGCTGAAGCTTCGCATAGATGAGTTTGGGAGTGAGTGTGAGAAGGATTTAGCTGGTAAGGAGGAAATGGTCACCAGCAGTGATAGTGGCAGCCGCTTTAAGTGGCAAGTGGTTTACAGTTCAGGAAGAAGGAAGATGAGGAGAGTTAATAGAGAAGATGTGAAGGTAGGAAATCGATTCTCTGTTCTCCAAGACGAGTGTACTTCAGTGGTTAGTGAGGTCGAAGGTACCACTGATTTCCCTGCTAATCAAGGTAAGAATATTTTAATAGTAGGCGATTCTCAGGTAAGATATATGGACCGTGCATTTTGTAACAGAGACAGAAAGGTCAGACAGAGAGTGTGTCTTCCTGGAGCCAGTGTTGGTGACATAGTCAGCAGGTTGGATAATATTATGGCAGGTAATGGGAACAAGCCCATTATCTGTCATAGTGCTGGGGGTAATGACACTGGGAAGGGCAGGAGAGAGGAGCTGCTGGATAAGTACAGGTCAGCCATAGAAGTAGTTAGGTCTAAGGGAGGGATCCCAGTCATCTGTAGCATCTTGCCTAGAAAGGAAGTGGGCAATGAATGGATGTCTAGGGCAATTGGTATAAATTGCTGGCTAGACAGGTACTGCAAGGAACTTGCAATCCCATTCATTGATAACTGGAACCTATTCTTTGGCAAACGTGATATGTATGCAAGGGATGGGGGTTCATCTCTCTGGGGATGGAGTGGTTGCATTAGCCAATTTGATTGAGAGGGTAATTGATGACGTGTCTAGGAATTTAAACTGATAGATTATAGAGGTATGGGTATTTGTGGGAAACAATCAGGCTGCAGCATTAGGGTTAAAAACAGCAGTTATTACCGGGATACCTCAGGGATATGTTTAAAAGACAATATTCAAAATAAAGTTGCTAGCAATGGTAAATCAATTGATCAACAAACAAAGAGAGATAGTAGAGGGCAACGAGTGACTAGCTCCCTTAAGATTTACTATACAAATAGTAGGAGTCTAAGAAATAAGATAGATGAGCTAAGATTACTTGCAAGTGTAGGTAATATAGGTATTATTGGTATAACAGAGACCTGGTTCAACCTGAAAGATAGAGAAATGCCTTCTGAATGCACCATACAGGGTTATAAACTATTCCACACTGATAGGATCAACAGGAAGGGTGGTGGAGTGGCGATCTATGTTAGAGAAAATTTAAATTGTTGTCTAAGACATGATATAAGATTAGAAACATCGAACACAGAATCTGTTTGGCTACAGTTTCTCGAGGGACGTGACAAATTAATTTTGGGTGTGATTTATAGGCCCCCAAACCTTGATAGGGACGAAATTCATAAGGCATCTAGATATGAAAATGTTGTGATAATGGGAGATTTTAACTTTAGACAAATTGATTGGAACAATATGACAGGAAATCTTGAGTCTAGTGACTTTCTTGATACGGTTCAGGATTGCTTTTTACAACAGGTTGTGACAGAACCAACTAGAGGAAACAATCTGCTTGACTTGGTTCTTGCCAACAAAGATTCACTAATTAATAATCTTGAGGTTAACGATGAGCTTGGGGAAAGTGATCACAAATCACTTAGTTTCAGTATATCATGGAATTACTCAGATAACTGCAATAAAATCTCTGGCCCAGATTTTCTCTTGGCCGAATTCATGGGACTGAAAAATTACCTGGGTGGGCTAAATTGGGATGTCCTGACTATGGGTCAGGTAGGTGATCTTGGTTGCCAATATGACGTTTTTCAGAGCATAGTTCTAGCTGTCCAAACAACTTTTGTTCCGAGTAGGGAAATTAGATCTAACAAAAATGATCCCAGATGGATGAACAATGGATTAATACATCTCATTGGTCAAAAGAGAGGCATATATAGGCGTATCAAAAGAGGGGATGGGCAGTTAAGAAATCAGTATGTTCAATTAAAGAGAGAAATAAAGAAAGGAATAACAAAAGCAAAAAGGGATTATGAGGTTAAGGTCGCAAGGGATTCAAAGACTAACCCAAAAGAGTTCTTTCAGGTATACAGAAGTAAGATTAGGGACAAGATTGGCCTACTTAAGAGTAACTTTGGTCAGATCACTGACAGTGATAAGGATATGTGTGAAATTCTCAATACCTACTTCCTCTCAGTTTTCACCCAGGAAAATACTAGCGATATTCCTGAAATAATAGATTATGTAGAACAGGACAATAATAAACTATGTACGATTGTGGTAACTAGTGACATGGTCCTCAGACAAATAGAGAAACTAAAACCTAACAAATCCCCAGGCCCTGATGAACTGTTTGCAAGGGTGTTAAAGGAATGTAAAGAGGAACTCAGCATACCTTTTGCTAATCTTTTTAACATATCACTACAAACTAGCATAGTGCCTGATAAGTGGAAAATGGCAAATGTAATACCTATTTACAAGGCAGGTGACAGGTCCTTGGCTTCGAACTATAGACCAATGAGCTTTACCTCCATAGTGAGAAAATTTATGGAATCAATAATTGCCGAAGCAATTCGTAGCCATCTTGATAGGCACAGATTGATTAATGAATCTCAACACGGTTTTACAAAGGGGTGTTCCTGTCATACGAATTTACTAACTTTTTTTACTAAGGTGTTTGAGGAGGTAGATCATGGTAATGAATATGATATTGTGTATATGGACTTCAGTAAGGCTTTCGATAGAGTTCCACACCAGAGGCTATTGAGGAAACTTAAGGCACACGGAATAGGAGAAATTTTTCCTGGGTAGAGGCATGGCTGACAAATAGGCAGCAGAGAGTTTGCATAAATGGGGAGAAATCAGAATAGGGGCACGTCACAAGCGGTGTTCCTCAGGGGTCAGTGTTGGGCGCGTTGTTGTTCACAATTTACATAAACGACATAGATGAGGGAATAAATAGCGACATAAGCAAATTTGCTGATGGCACCAAAATAGGCCGTCCAATTCATTCTAATGAGGACACTAGAGCACTCCAGGATGATTTGAATAGACTGACGCAGTGGTCGGAGAAGTGGCAGATGCAGTTTAATATTGACAAATGCAAATTCTAAATGTTGGACAGTTAAATAACCATGCCACATATAAACTAAAAAATGTAGATCTTAATACTACTGATTACAAAAAGATTTAGGAGTTCTGGTTAGAAGTAATCTAAAAGCAAGACAACAGTGCATTAGTGTTCGCAATAAAGCTAACAGAATTCTTGGCTTCATATCTAGAAGTATAAATAATAGAAGTCCTCAGGTTGTTCTTCAACTCTATATATCCTTGGTTAGGCCTCATTTAGACTATGCTGCTCAGTTCTGGTCACCGTATTACAGAATGGATATAAATGCTCTGGAAAATGTACAGAGGAGGATGACAAAGATGACCCCATGTATCAGAAATCTTCCCTATGAGGATAGACTGAGGGCCCTGAATCTGCACTCTCTCGAAAGGCGTAGAATTACGGGGGATATGATCGAGGTGTATAAATGGAAAACAGGAATAAATAAAGGGATGTAAATAGCGTGCTGAAAATTTCCAGCCAAGACAGGACTCGCAGCAATGGTTTCAAGTTGGAAAAGTTCAGATTCAGGAAGGATATAGGAAAGCACTTGTTTGGTAATTGAGTTGTGGATATGTGGAACAAGCTCCCGAGTACAGTTATTCAGGCTTAAACGTTGTGTAGTTTTAAAAATAGGTTAGATAAATACATGAGTGGGTATGGGTGGGTGTGAGTTGGACCTGACTAGCTTGTGCTGCTGGGTCTGGTGCTGTGCTCCTTCCTTGAGTGGAGGTGGCCAGACTGGGTGGGTCATTGGGCTAATCCGGGGGGCACAAGGACCTGCTCTGCATGGGTCAGTAGGCCTGTTGCAGTGTTCCTTCTTTCTTATGTTCTTATGTTGTAGTACTGCATGTGTAGATCTGGTAGTAGGAATGAATGATACTCTTCAGATACTTCTTACCTTATTTGGGGTCTTGTACACAGGCAGTGTGTTAAGCTTGCTCTCTGAGGGCCATGCCAGGACCCCCAGCCTGCAAGAGAGTGACGGAGTAAGGCTTGTTGTCTGAGTGACGGTGGCTGCGACAGTGAGAACAAGGCAGGGTGGTGCAGGCTGAGCTTGGTAGGCCTGCAGATGTCAGCACCAGCATGGCAACTGGGCATACAGATTTCAGTTAAAAAATCTCTCTCTTGTAATCTAATTTATTATCTGCACTTCTTTCTCTTTCTCCTCCTCGACTCCCACTTCTACCATATATTCAGCACTAAGCACTGTGAGGTCTCCAACGCTTTGTGGTAGTCAGCATTCCATATTGTCCATGTCAGATTCACCTAAGATGAAACCAGGTCAAGTGGAGATGGTTCATCCCTTACTTTCACTCTTGAGGATTTTTTAACTTGTTAGATTATTACGAACACAGGTAATAATGGCCTATTGACCTGGTCGTAACGGGTTCAAGTGAAATAAACACAGCAGTAGTATTTAACTTATATTTTCCTTCACCAAAGGTTTATATACAGATATGTACACTTTTGTACACTATTTACAGGAGTTGGATATAAGTGTTCCACACAGTGATAAGGCAAAGACAGAAGCCCGAGAGAGAGAGAGCACCATGCTGCAACCAGCTAGAGGCGAGTCTGGCAAATGCTGACCACGAGTGATACCACATCGTCTCAGCACTTGGCAGGCTCGTCTGTGATTGGTCAATGAACCAAGGTACTGATTTAACGATGGGGCCCCTAAAGATCATTAACCCCTTAGCACCCGGTTTACTGGTTGGGAGGCAGCCTATACGGGAGTGTGTACATATGCCGAATAAAGTGTAACATACTCTTTGTATGCCACACCCCCACCCCAAAAGGGCTCTAATGGCCAGGACTAGGCTTCCACCTCCATGGGTAGCGTGCTGCCATGGCACTGAACAATAATGGAACTGCCTTTTCTCTCAACCATCCAACTCATTAGATAGAGCTCAACTTTCTCGAGACATAAAGTCAAACTCTAAACTAGAGTGAGACAGTAGACAGTAGGGCTAAGGTAGGTTCAAGACCCCTGCAGATGGTAGCAGAATATCCCCTCACTAAACCCCCCACCACCACCATTAAATATTATGTATATACAAAAGGGGAGGGGGAAAGAGCTAGGCTACCCATATCGTCACTAATACATCCTAACCTAACACATCCTAAATTTAAATACGGGAAAGAGAATCAGCCAGCTTATTATCCTTGCTGGTAATGTGGACAATTTTGATATTGTATGGCTGCAGGCTGAGACTCCAACGCAAGAGGCGTGTGTTGTGGTTCTTCATGGAGTTGAGAGAGACAAGAGGGTTATGGTCACTGTACACTGTGACCACTTGGGACGACTGCCCCAAGTAGACCTCAAAATGTTCTAATGCCAATACCAGAGTGAAGGCTTCTTCTTCAGTTGTGGTGTAGGTCCTCTGGTGAGGTTGATACTTGGCTGAGAAGTAAGCTACAGGCTGCAAGCACTCTGTCCCAGATGTTTGTAAAAGTACTGCCCCAACCCCTGACTCACAAGCACCAACCTGTAATGTAAAGGGTTTCAAAAAATCAGGAGACAGAAGACTGGATGCAGAACAAAGTATTCTTTTGGCTTTGTTAAAAGAGTCTTGGCACTCTGGGGTCCACTGAAATGGAGTTTTGTGACTGGTAAGTGAGGTTAGGGGGCTACAACATCTGCAGAGTTCTTGCAGAATCGCCTATAAAACCCTACCATATCTAAGAAACGTTGGAGGGATTTCCTATCATGAAGTACTGGATAATTTTTAATGGGAAGAATTTTAGCAAATTTAGGGGCCACTTTACTACTACCTACTTCATGACCCCAAAAAATAACAGTAAATTGGCCGAAGGATGACTTACATAAATTAACAGTTAACTGGAAACTCTGAAATTTCTCAAAGAGAGCTTTAAGTTTGTATAAATGTTGGTCCCGAGTATCAGACACCACTACAGTATCATCTAGGTAAGCTGCCATGCCTTCAAGTCCTTTAATTGCCTGATGGATCAGCTTCTGGAACGATGCCGGCGACTTCTGCATCCTGAAGGGAGTTACTGATTATTGATAATGACCTCCTGGAATGACAAAGGCAGAGATTTCCTTTGCCTTATCTGTCGAAGGTGCCTGATAGTAACCTTTAAAAAGGTGTAATTTAGACACAAAAGTGGCCATAACCACAAAGTCGACTACATCATCCCACTGTGGCAGAGAGCAAGCATCTGGAATAGTGACCTCATTCACTTTATGGCAGTCTGTACACATTCGAAAACCTCCATCAGACTTCTCAACAAGATGCATGGTGAAGCCCACGGACAAGACAACTCCTCCACTAACCCGTGTTCTGACAGGAATACTACTTCCTGCTGAAGTAGCCTCTGTTTTTCAGGATTAGCTCTGTAGGGGGAGAATTTAATAGGTTTAGAGTTTCAACATCTACATCATAATATCCTAATGCACATTTTTTCAAAACATCCAAAAATATGTAAGGGTAAGATTGTAGGAGCGTAGTTAAACCTGTTACTTGATTCTTAGACAGCCCCATCATTAACAGGTTAGGATCCTTAAGGAGGACAAAATTGGAAAGCTTTACTTGAATTTCGGGAATAGTGTGCAAGGAGTCAGGGTAGTCTACAGTCTACTGGGACTTTATTTGGAGTATTATGTGCTTTAATATGAGTTATGTGGTATGTTTTACTCTTTGAGAAATTATCAAGGAGAGCTACCACATAATTTACCTCAGTTTACTTACAATTTGCATAGGTCCCGTAAATCTAGCTATTAAGGTGTGGCCAGGTATATGTTCCTGCACTAGCACCTTGTCTCCTGGATTGAAGGAGCAAAACTTTGAGTTTCTGTCATACCTCTGTTTTATAGTATTTTGAGCTGTTTTAAGTTAGCCATAGCCAACTGACGTGCCACCGGAAACTTTGAAGAAGTGTTGTTGAGTGTTATGCAGGTGTCTTCTCCCATCCATCCTTCCTTGACCACTCGCAGAGGACCTCGTACGTTGTGCCCTAAGATTAGCTCAAACGGACTGTACTCTGTGAACTTCTGCACAGTTTCTCTAATTGAGAACAACAGAGGGAGTGATTCATCCCAGTCTGAAGGAAAATTCATGCATTAAGTTCTCATCATGGTTTTTAATGTCTGATGAAATCTTTCCAAGGCGTCTTGGGACTGAGGATGATAGGTAGTGGATAATTTATGAATTATTCCTAGCCTAGTTAATACTTCCCTAATCGCTTTGGCAGTAAAATTAGTACCCTGGTCACTCTGAATAAACTTGGGAATGCCAAAGTGGGAAATAAATTTAGTTAGGGTTTTAAGAATAGCTTTGGTATTGATAGTGCGCATTGGGACTGCTTCTGGGTATCTAGTAGCTTTGTTCATAATAGTGAATAAGAACTGGTTCCCAGACTTTGACTTAGGTAATGGACCCACACAATGATTAACTCTGCAAATCGTTCTTCGTCTGCAGGTATGGGATGGAGTTGTGCAGGTTTAATGGGGTGTGCAGGTTTAATGGGGTGTGCAGGTTTAATGGGGTGTGCAGGTTTAATGGGGTGTGCAGGTTTAATGGGGTGTGCAGGTTTAATGGGGTGTGCAGGTTTAATGGGGTGTGCAGGTTTAATGGGGTGTGCAGGTTTAATGGGGTGTGCAGGTTTAATGGGGTGTGCAGGTTTAATGGGGTGTACAGGTTTTCCTACTTGCTGACATTTCCTACAACAGCTGATGTGATTTTTAACATCTTGCCTTATCTTTGGCCAGTAAAACTCTTTCAATATTGTATACAAGGTTTTGGTAATTCCTAAGTGCCCTCCTAACTAGGAATTATGAGCTATATTTAATATTTGCCATCTAAACTTTTTAGGAACTACCAGTCTATCTGTCTTTTGCCTTCCCTCTACCTCCTTACCAGTTTCTGTGCAGATTAAGAAGTAATTTTTAATTTTATGTTTGACTGGGTGATCTGAGGAGCATTCATTCACGGCTGCCTGGAAAGCGAAATTCAAGGAAGACTCTTTTCGCTGTTCTTCCAGAAAGGACAACTCCCTCAGGCATGGACTCCCTCAGGCATGGACTCCCTCAGGCATGGACTCCCTCAGGCATGGACTCCCTCAGGCATGGACTCCCTCAGGCATGGACTCCCTCAGGCATGGACTCCCTCAGGCATGGACTCCCTCAGGCATGGAGACAGGGATTTACATTGAGATTCTTTATTTCTCTGTAAAGATTACAATGTGGAGTTCACATGTTATAAAGTATTAATTACAATGAGTGGTTGTACATATTGTAAAATATTATTACATTTATGAAATATTAATTACAAAGAAGGCCACTAGTATGCCTAGGTAGGCCTAGCATTTCAGGCAGACTAATACTAATTCTTACTTTATATTGACACAGGTTATGGAGCATACTGATAATAAAGTTAGGTAATTGTAGTGATTAACTAGATTTACAAAAGTGAGGTAGTTCAAAACATTTAAGAAATTAACCAATTGTACATCTAGTAATGGGAATGGTCTGGCATGATACATAGTTCACATTAAAGCTCCAGTGTTTTAGGCAAACTTATGACTAACAAAAAAGGCACAATATCATTTACAAAGTCAGTGTGACTTTGTAAATGGCCCAAGTCGGACCGAAACGTCGCCGTAATCTCCTCTCTTCTATGTGCAGGTTATTTGTGTAAACTTATGACTAGCTTAAAAATTATGAAGCAGCAGCTATATTCGGAATATTATGTTTACAGTTTTTTGTGTAAATTAGTGGGAATCACAGATATCATATAAGTGTATATTGTTTTAGATATAAGAACACAAGAGCATAAGAACACTGCAGAAGGCCTACTGAACCTTACTAGGCAGGACCTTATCAAAATGACCTCTACCCAAAGCTACCCAAGAATTTACTCCCGTACCCAATGACACCAATCAAACCCAGCCCCTCCCACTCATATATTTGTCCAGTCTCTTCTTAAAGCTACCCAAGGTCCTAGCCTCTATCACCCCACTGGGAAGATTGTTCCACGCATCTACAACTCTGTTAGAAAACCAGTACTTACCTATGTCCTTTCTAAATCTAAATTTATTCAACTTAAATTCATTATTTCTGGTTCTTACCTGGTTCGACACTCTCAGTACTTTATTAATATCTCTTTTCTTTATGCCCGTCATCCACTTATACACTTCAATGATATCTCCCCTCATTCTACGCCTCTCCAGAGAGTGGAGATTTAAGACTTTAAGTCTATCTTCATACGGGAGGTTCCTTACACAGTAAATCATTTTAGTCATTCTTCTCTGTATGTTCTCCAATGAGTCTATATCCATCCTGTAGTAAGGAGACCAAAACTGAGCAGCATAATCTAAATGAGGCCTCACTAGTGATGTATAGAGCTGTAAAATAACTTTTAGACAACTGTTACTTATACTTTTTGAGATAAATCCAAGTAATTTGTTAGCTTTGTTGCGCACACTAAGGCACTGCTGTCTTGGCTTTAGATTTCTGCTTACCATGACTCCCAAGTCTTTTTCACATTCTGTATGATCAAGCTCTACTTCACCTAGATTATAGCTTCGAGGGTTATTTTCATTTCCATGGAATAGGACCTTACACTTATCCACATTGAACTTCATCTGCCATTTTTCAGACCAAGACATTAAATTTGTCCAAATCCCCCTGGAGTTCATTGCTATCCTCCTCAGAGTGAATTATATGGCCTGTCTTTATATCATCAGCAAATTTGCTCATGTCACTCGTAATCCCTTCATCAAGGTCATTAATGTAAATTATGAACAAGAGAGGGCCTAAAACTGATCCTTGTGGAATGCCACTAGTGACTAATCCCTATTCAGATTTGACCCCATTAATGGAAACTCTCTGCTTTCTATTCGTAAGCCATGCCTCTATCCATGCTAGAACTTTACCTCCTATGCCATGAGCTGCCACTTTTCGTAAGAGTCTCTTGTGAGGTACTCTATCGCAGGCTTTACTAAAATCCAGATAAACAATATCATATTCTCTATCACTGTCAACTGCCTCAAATGTTCTATTGAAGAACGTCAGTGAATTTGTCAGGCGGGAACGACCTCTCGTGAACCCATGCTGAGATTCATTTATCAAGTTATGCTCTTCAAGGTGACTTCTAATAATGTCAGCTATAATTGATTTTAATAACTTGCCCACTATAGATGTCAGGCTTATTGGGCGGTAATTTGAAAGAATGGACTTATGTGCAAGATACGGTGGCATTCATGTGGTTAGCTACCGGTGGGGTGTGTTAGGGAGATGAGATGGTTTTTAACGGTAGTTTTGAAAATGGTGGTTGAGTCTGCAGTTCTGGAGTTTTCAGGCAGGGAGTTCCAGATTTTAGGTCCTTTTATGTACATTGAATTTTAGTATAGATTTAACCAGACACGGGGAATCTCATAGAGCTGTTTGTGTCCGGCATTATGGCTATGGGTCCTGTCACAACTATCAAGAAAGTGTTTTAGTTCAGGGTTAGTATTGGAGTTTATGATTCTGTAAATGTAAGTTGCACAGAAGCAAGTGTAGATGTTCTCAATAGTGAATAAGTTTAGGTCTTTGAAGAGTGGGGGGGGGGGGTTGCCTAGCATTGGATTGCGTGATAATTCTTCCTGTGGCTTTTTGTTGGGTTATTATTGGCTTTAGGTGGGTTACTGCTGTTGATTTCCATAGCACAAATGGCATATGTGAGGTAGGGATAGAAAAGTGATTAGTATAGTCTGGGAAGGGCTGATTGTGGCACGTAGTAACGTATCTTAGAGAGGATCCCAACCGTTTTGGATACTTTTTCAGTTATGTGTTGGATATGGGTGCTGAATTTCAGGTTGCTGTCAAAGTGTAGGCTCAGGAATTTGTGCAACATCTGCTCTGTTACCAAACAGACTATAGAAGGTTTAGTCAGTGTTAAGTGTAAGCTTATTGGCAGTCATCCAGGTTGATATTTTCAGGAGCTCTTCGTTAACTATGGTGTTGAGTGAGGCAAGATTTGGGTTGTAGATGACATAAGTCGTGTCGTCAGCAAAGAGAAAATATGCAGTGCATGGCCTCTTATACCACAATGGTCAAGTTTGTGGCGTAGGATGCCGTGGGCTACTGTGTCAAAAGCTTTTCATAGGTCAAGAAAGAGTCCTAATGGATATTCCTTATTTTCCAGTGCAGTGTAGAGCAGGTCTAGCATTTTTACAGTTGCATCGTTTGTACTTTTATTTTTCCTGAAGCCAAATTGGCAAAGGTTGAGTATGTTTTGTGCTGTTATGAACGAATATAGTCTTTTGTGCACGAGTTTTTCGAAGATTTTGGATAGCAACGGTAAGTTTGATATTGGCCCTTAGTTGTTTACATCTGAGGGGTCACCACCTTTGTGTATTGGTGTAACTCTTGCTGTCTTGAGTAGTATCCGGAAAGTGCTAGTTTCTCGAGATTTATTAAAAGTAATGAAATAGCAGGCGATAGGACATGAGCCGCTCGCTTGTACAATGATGATGGGACTTGAGACAGATTCCCTGATTTATTTTTAAGTGACTTGATAATCGAGATGACTTCGGAGGGCTCGGTAGGTGCAAAGATAGAAGGAGGATGGGAAGTTCTTATTTAAGTAGTCACTTGCTCGGTACCTGGGATTTTACTGGCGAGGTTTGATCCTATGGTTCAGAAGAAATCATTTACCTTTTTAACTGTATCAAAAGGCTGTAATTGTGCTTCATTCGGTTTAGTTAGGACAATATCCCTAGTTTTTTCAGTTTGTGGGTTTCTAGAATTTGTGAGTGTTTTCCAGGACATTTTTTTTATATCTTCTTTTGTTTCGTTGAATCTGCTGGAATAGTGCAATTGCTTGGCCTTTCTTATTAGTTTGGTGAGAACTTATGAATAGTGTTTAATAATATCTTTGTGCATTAAGCCTGTCTGTATTGCTTTTCATACTGATGTTCTTATCAATGGATCTTAGTATGCTGTTAGTTAGCCATGGACAACCTAGCCGTTTATTTGTAATCTGTTTCGTTTTATAGGACAATGTTTATTGTATAGTCTAAGTTATTTATTAAGAAATATGTCTGTCCAATCATCAATACCATCGGCTTTGGAGAATTCTGTAGGCCAGTCAACAGTCTCGAACTCTGCTGTGAAGTTACTTACTGAGGCCTCGTCATGGAGTCTAAATGAAACTTTGTTGTATTCCAGTAGTGGTTTATTAATGTTTGTTAAGAGGAAGGTTGGGTAGTGGTCAGTAGTGCTGTCTGTGATTATCCTTGATTTAAAGGGAGGGGGGGCTAGTATATTGGTCCATATGTGGTCAATTATGGCTGCACTTGTCTCAGCCAGGTTGGTTTAGTTATTGTTGGTATGAGAAGTGTGTTGTTCATATTGTTGATGAAATCAGTTTTAGTCTGTACCTGGCAATCCTGCAACCCTGGAATAGGAAGGCTTGATCTGGGTCTGTTCACTAAATTTACGAGGTCCTGGCCAGTTTTCCTCATAAAACAAATTGTCTAGTCCTAGATCAGAGTCGTCGAAGGATGGGTCAGCATTCTCAACAGACATCCCTTGGGATTTTGCCCGAGTTATGACCAACATCGGAGAAGGATTAGACATTATAGGTTTTGGACACTTTGTGGAATTAAGAATGTTATAACAGTAATAGCATCTTTCATAGGAAATCCATCAGAAACACATACAGTCAAATATCCAGTGTAATATTTACTCTGTATGTATGTTCTATGTAAAGGGACAGAAAATACTGCTCCTCCAAATGCTTCTAAAAGAACTGATAAGTGCAATGAAGTTTGTTCAAAGAGGGGAAGTACTCCCTCTCTTATAAGGGAACAATAAGCCCCAGTATCCCTAAATGTTCTTACTTCAGTTTTCTTTGAATTCTCCTGAAGGAAAATATGGTAAGTACTCTAGTATGGGGCCATACCACACTTTACTTCTTTGTTCATCTCAGATGGGAGGATTCTCATTTTACCTAACGGTTGGGGTTTAGAAGCAGTTAGGCTTAACATGACTGGGTTTATGGCAACAATAGCAAGTTACCTTGGGTTTTACTTTGATTCCCTGCTGATATTGTGGTTGGTATCAGTCTGTGTACTGACTTCGTTGTTCACCATGTTGAGCATGAGTTTGACGTCACTCATCAAGTTGACCATAAGTTTGATGTCGTGGCTCACCAGGTGACTTAGTTGGTTGGAGTCGTCGTTCACCTTCGTCCTGCCACTTCATCCTCCAGTCAGGAACTCTTCTCTGACGATCTCTACTCATGCCAGGCTGTTGGGAGGAAAGATAAGATCGCTTGGACAAGGAGCGGTTAGTCTCAAAAGTCAGCCAACCTGGCTGATTCCAATGCAGTGGTCAACGAATGATCTTCAAGAAAGACTCGAACCTCTGGTCCAACAGATTCCAGCAGGTTATCCATCAAAAGCAGCTGGACTAAATCAGAAAAATTTGCGACACCACTGTATTTGTACCATTTGGTGAAGGCTTTCGACTGCTGCCTTACAAAGTCTACATGAGACCGACCCAGCTGACGTTTGCCTAATTTGAATTCTCTCCTGTATTTGGCAGGAATACACTGATAAACCCCAAGAACTGTGGTTTAAACCACCCGATAGTTGACAATTTCCTAGCTATTCAACACGGATGTGAACTCTTGTGCCTTACCATACAACGCGGTATGCACCAATGCTGCCCAATGCTCCTCAGGCCACCTTAATGTTCGAGCCTGGTTTTCAAATGCCTCGAAAAACTGTTCAGGCTCAACTTCAACAAAGCGAGGAACTAGCTTCACTGCCTTTTGCACACTAAAGTCATCCACAGTTTGTTTAAATTGCCTCCTCTCCTTCTCTCTATCACGCTCCTCCCTAGCAAATGCTCACTGCTCCCTGGATGTTTCAAGATTGAGTTTGGCTATCTCATGTGCCAATGAAGTGGACTTGCCTTGAGACAAACCCAGTGCACCTGCTGTTTCACGAGACTGCTGGTCTGATTGCTCTGGTGTTTTTCCTTCCACATTACGATGGAACCTGAGTGAAGATCGGTGATTAACAGCTCCTGTAGCGGGAGATACCTCAGTTTAGTGCACCATAGTTGCTTCAGCCCTCAACTTCTCATGAATAATGTCACGAAGCTGCACAACAGTGAGAGTTCAATGATGCTCTACACCAATAGAATGAACAATTCACCAACAATGCTGTAGAGGTAGTTTGGGCAGATTTAGTAGAGTGAATTCAGACACCAACTTCCTGACTCATGTAAGTGGCATTAACCCCAACCTATCACGCTGTTTACAATACACGCAACAAGCAGCAATGCGCAGTATGACTATGGGATGCACACACAATAGCAAGGCTGACATGCAATAACAAAAACAATTGCAAGACTGACATGCAATAACGGAAGCGATGGCTAAGCTGATATGCAATGCCAAGTGATAGCAAGGCTATCTGAACGATACTAAAACTAGCTTCAGCTTCTCAACGATATTAAGACCAGCTCCAGCTCCAGCTCCCAGACAGGCCTCCATATTACGAACACAGGTAATAATGGCCTGTTAACCAGGTCATAACGGGTTGGAGGGAAATAAACACAGCAGTATTATTTAACTTATATTTTCCTTCACCAAAGGTTCATATACAGATATGTACATTTGTGTACCCTATGTACAGGAATTGGACATATGTCTACCACACAGAGATTAGGCAAAGATAGAAGTCTTAGAGAGAGAGAGAGAGAGAGAGTGCACCGTGCTTCAAAAAGCTAGAGGTGAGTCTGGCAAATGCTGACCATGAGCAATACCACATCATCTCAGCACTTGGCAGGCTCATCT
Source organism: Cherax quadricarinatus (assembly GCF_038502225.1). NCBI lineage: Eukaryota > Metazoa > Arthropoda > Malacostraca > Decapoda > Parastacidae > Cherax > Cherax quadricarinatus. The sequence goes on from NC_091297.1 coordinate 45,176,198, forward strand.
GTGATTGGTCAATGAACCAAGGCACAGATTTAATGATGGGGCCCCTAAAGATTGTTAAAACCTTAGCACCCGGTTTGCTGGTTTGGAGGTAGCCTATATGGGAGTGTGTACATATGCTGAATAAAGTGCAATGTACTCTTTGCATGCCACATAGAGAAAAAAAAATCATTGCTGCCTCCATCAGTTTTCAAGTTCATGTTTCTGACTGTCCATGTGGACAGTCGTCTGTGTGTGTGTGTACTCAGCTAGTAGTACTCACCTACTTGTGGTTGCAGGGGTCAAGTCACTACTGGTCACTACTAGGTCACTCTCCCTCCTCTATGAACTTTAATATACCTCTTCTTAAAGCTTTGTATGGATCCTGCCTCCACTACATCACTTCCCATACTATTCCACTTCCTGCCACTGAAGAAATACTTCCTAACATGCCTGTGATTCACATGAGTCTTCAACTTCCAACTTTGACCCCATGTTGCTGTGTCCCGTCTCTGGAGCATCCTGTCTCTATCCAGGATGTCGATTTCTCTCAGTATTTTATATGTCGTTATCATATCCCCCCTATCTCTCCTGTCCTCCAGTGACATCAAGTCAATTTCTCTTAATCTCTCCTTGTAGGATAAACCCCTTAGCTCCGGGACTAGTCTTGTTGCAAACCTTCACACTTTCTCTAGTTTCCTTATGTTCCTGACTAGGTGTGGATTTCAAACTGATGCTGCATACTCCAATATGGGCCTAACATACACAGTGTACAGTGTTCTGAACGATTCCTTATTAAGATGTTAGAATGCTGTTCTTATGTTTGCTATGCGTCCGTATGCTGCAGCAGATATTTGGGTGATGTACGCCTCAGGAGATGTGCCCGTTGTTATATTCACCCCAAGATCCTTTTCCTTGAGTGAGGTTTGTAGTCTCTGGCCCCCTAGGCTGCACTCTGTCTGTGATCTTCTCTGCCCTTCTCCAATCTTCATGACTTTGCACTTGGTGGGATTGAACTCCAGGAGCCAGTTGCCAAACCAGGCCTGTAGCCTGTTCAGATCCCTTTGTAGTTCTGCCTGATCATCGTCCAGTTGAATTCTTCTCATCAACTTCACATTATCTGTAAAGAGGGACACTTCGGGGTCTATTCCTTCCGTCACATCGTTCACAAATACCAGAACCAGCACAGGTTCTAGGATTGACCCCTGTGGAACCCCACTCATTACAGGCGCCCACTCTGACACCTGGCCACGTACCATGACTCGCTGTTGTCTTTCTGACAGGTATTCCCTGATCCATTGCAGTGCCTTCCCTGTTTTCCCTGCCTGATCCTCGAGCTCTTTCACAAATCTCTTTTGTAGAACTGTATCAAACGCTTTCTTACACACCAAGAAAATGCAATCTACCCATCCCTCTCATGTCTTACTGTTGTCACCCTGTCATAGAACTCCAGTAGGTTTGTGACACAGGATTTCTCATCCCTGAAACTATGCTGGCTGTCGTTGATAAGCTCATCCCTTACTAGCTGCTCCACTACTCTTCTCCTGATAATCTTCTGTATGACATTGCATACCATACATGTCATTGACACTGGTCTGTAGTTTAATGCTTCGTGTCTGTCTCCTTTTTTTTTAAAAATTATGACTACATTTGCTGTCTTCCATATCTCAGGTAGTCACCTTGTTTCGATAGATGTGCTGAAGATTGTTGTTAGTGGCACACATAGCACCTCTGCTCTCCCTCTCAGGACCCATGAGGAGATGTTATCTGGCCCCATCACCTGTGAGGTATCTAGCTCATTTAGCAGCTTCTTCACTTCTTCCTCTGTTGTATGTATTGTGTCCAACACTTGATGGTGTACCCCGCCTCTTCATCTTTCTGTAATCCCGTCTGTTTCCTCTGTGAACACTTCTTTGAATCTCATGTTGAGCTCCTTACATACTTAGCAGTCATTTCTTGTGATCTCCCCTCCTTTCCTCAGCCTGATTACCTGGTCCTTGACTGTTGGTTTCCTCCTGATGTGGCTGTACAACAGCTTTGGGTCAGATCTGGCTTTCACTGTTATGTCATTTTCGTATTGTCATTGGGCCTCCCTTCTTACCTTCGCATATTGATTTCTGGCTCTATGACTTCTCTCCTTATTCTCCTGGGTCCTTTGCCTTCTATACTTCTTTCATTCTCTAACACACTTGGTTTTGGCCTCGCTATACCTTTGGGTGAACCAAGGACTCATCATGGCTTTCTCATTATTTATGCTACCCTTGGGTACAAGCCTCTCCTCATCTTCCTTGCATATTGTTGTCACATATTCCATCATCTCATTTACTGACTTCCTTGCCAGTTCTCTGTCCCACTGAACCCCTTGCAGGAAATATTTCATGACTGTGTAGTTCCCTCTCTTGTAGTTTGACTTCATTCATCCTGCCCTTCCTGCTTCCCTCTCCACTTGTAACTCTACTATGTATTCAAAGCTCAGAACCATGTGATCACTGGCCCCGAGAGGTCTTTTATATGTGATGTCTTCAGTGTCTGCACTACTCAAGGTGAATACTAGATCCAGTCTTGCTGGTTCATCCTCTCCTCTCCCTCTGGTAGTGTCTCTTACATGTTGGTACATGAGGCTTTCCAGTACCACCTCCATCATCTTAGCCCTCCACGTTTCTGGGCCCCCATGTGGCTCCAGATTCTCCCAGTCTATTTGCATGTGGTTGAAGTCACCCATAGTCAGCAGCTCTGCCCTATTCGCACGAGCCCTTCTGGCTGCTTAAGCCAGTGTGTCAACCATCACTCTATTACTCTCATCATACTCTTGCCTGTTGTTCTGTGGCGGGTTATACATCACTACAGTTATCACCATGGGACCTCCAGACTGAAGTGTTCCTATTATGTAGTCTCTTGTTTCTCCTCTGTCTCTTCTCTCCACCTCATCACATCCCATTGTTTTTTGATAAGCAGTGCCATTCCTCCACCCTCTCTGTTCCCTCTGTCTTTCCTCAAGATCTGATATCCCATTGGAAAGATGGCATGTGTTATCATTCCTGAGAGCTTGGTTTCTGTGAGAGCTATGATGTCCACTGATGCCTCTTTGACTCTTTCATGCCACTCTTCCCACTTATTCATTATTCCTTCAGTGTTGGTGTACCATACCTTCAGTTTCTTCTCCAACACTATGTTCTGTGGGTTCTGTGAGGGTGAAAGATCTGGCAGTGTGCTGTGGAATTCAACAGCATAGTGTGGGGTGGGGACGGTATGTGTGGATTGTGGTTTGTGTTGGGATAGCATGTTTAGTTGTGGGGTTCTGAGGGTGGTTCTGTGTGTGCTTGCACTTGTTGCTGTGCCCTGCTCTGGTTGTTCTCTGCTGATTCTGTCCTTGTCTCTCTCCCTAGCCCCTTTCACTTTTGTGCCCTCTCCCTCAGCTGTTGTCATTATGTTTTTGTTCTGTCTCGGTCTAGGAACACCCTCTTGTATGCTGGCGATTCCTTCAGCCATGGTTTCTCTTGCAGGATCCTGTTTCGCTCTGTTTCTGTCTTGAAAATCAGACTGACCATCTGATTTTTCCCCTTCAAGTACCCCCCAGTTCTCTGAAAATTTACTATCTCACTTATGTCCTAGCCTGTTAGTTTGATGACGTTTTCAATCTCCTGTTTTTCTTCCTGCTGTCTTTCATTGTGTGTCCCCCCTAGCTCTCCTGAATCCCATGAATAAACACTGACTTCTCCCTCTCCTTCTCCCATTGCCTTTCCCTCTGTGTCTCTGGGTCCCATTTGTACATGCCCATTGTCTCTCTTATCTTTTCCTGTAGCTCTTGGTGGCATAGTCATGCCTCTGCAGGTGACCTATCCCCCTTTCCACCTTCTCCCCCCTCCCTTACTACTATTCCTGCTCCCAGCTGCTTTCCCCTTTCATTCCTCGGCACTGCTTGGTGAACTGATAGGGCCTTCCTTCCCATTGGGCTCCTCGTTCAGTAGGGGTGTACCAGCTTCAGATGTTATGTCTCCTCTGGGCAATAGTCCTGTAACTCTTCAGCTTATTTACCTCATATTCTAGGGCCCTTATCCTGGTGTGTGTGTGTGTGTGTGTGTGTATGTGTGTGTGTGTGTGTGTGTGTGTGTGTGTGTGTGTGTGTGTGTGTGTGTGTGTGTGTGTGTATACTCACTGACTGACTGACTGACCCCTGTGGAACCCTGCTCGTCACAGGCGTCCACTGTGATGCCTCGCCACGTACCATGACTCATGTGTGCATGTGTGTGTGTATGTGTACGACCTAGCTGTACTCACCTAGTTGTGGTTGCAGGGGTCGATTCATAGCTGTGTGTGTGTGTGTGTGTGTGTGTGTGTGTGTGTGTGTGTGTGTGTGTGTGTGTGTGTGTGTGTGTGTATGTGTGTGTGTGTATGTGTGTGTGTATGTATACACAAATAACCCGCACATAGTAGAGAGGAGCTTATGACGACGTTTGGGTCGTGGTAAGCTCCTCTCTTCTATGTGCGGGTTATTTGTGTATTGTCCCAGGCACGGTATTGTGCATTTTTTTTATTTGTGTATGTATATGTGTGTGTGTGTATGTGTGTGTGTGTGTTTGTGTGTGTGTGAGTGTGTGTGTCAGCATAGTTGCTGATCCCCTGTATATTTATGTTATCTGAGTATCATAGTACCATCCATTTGTTTTACATAGTTGACCCCTTGCTAGGCTCAAAGACTAGCTTGTGTGACGTCACATGATGCCACATGCCTGGTCACAGACCGGGCCGCGGGGGCGTTGACCCCCGGAACTCTCTCCAGGTAAACTCCAGGTAAACATGTGGGCACTGCACTCCCAGCCTCCTCCTTACTCCACCCTTAGGTCTGTGACAAGGCAACATGGCAAGGATGGGCTCCCCCTTTCACACTCTGCTAATATAAGTGTTACCATCCACAAGCGTGTTTAACTCCAACCATCATATCTCCACGAACTCTCCCAACAAATGGTGTCAGCAGTGAGCGCGTAAATTTGATATTTATGCAGATGTACGGAGATTAATTTCTGTCAGCGAAGTGTCGACCGCATGCTAGCCTAGCAGCCAGTTACCCCAAGCAAGGGTCCACTAGTCTGTTTGCTTCCTGCTTCCTGGTCAGTCTTTGTCTTAGTGTTTTATTTGCTTATTTGCATTACTTCCGATGCATTGACCAGGGTTTGCAAATTATGCCAAGCTGCCAAGCCAGTCTGTGGGGGGAGTCAAGCCTTACACCATCCAGCCTGTCTTAAGTACCAGCCTTGCCTGCTAGCCAGCTTTCCACCCCTGCTGTACTCATCATTACAAGTTCTCAAGCCAGTCTGTGTGACAGGTTAAGCCAAGCAAGCCAGCCAACTAACCCAGGTGACTAAGTACTCAAGCAAGCCACTTGAGTTCCAGCCTTCACCATCGCTTGTGCTTCCAGTTCAGGACGTCCTGAGTGCTTATACCATCTTTGAGGTGTTGTGGTATTTTGTGGGTTTTTAAGCCAGCTTGGCTTAGAATATTTTCGTGCCTAGTGTGGGTGTCCCCAGAGCACATGGGTTACGCCATTTATCCAGTAGGCCTAGCCACCACACAGTGTCCCAGTACACTGCCTCAACCACCCACACCTTCCCACTACCATTGTTTTTCATCCTTATATCGGGTCCTAACACCTTATTTTATGGCTCACATAGCGGGTCAAAACACAAGATTGTTTTATCGTACCTGAGCGCGAACGAGAAAAGCCTTGCTATGTGAGTTCCTCGAGTTTAAGCACTAAAACTTCGAGAAATCGCTGAGTAGTGGAGTACCGCGCCAGCTACAACCAACCTTCCTCCATCATCATCGCCCTCAATTCTTCTCTGACGTCGCCCCACTGATAATAATCTTTTTATAGAGACATTTGCAAGTGTTGAGATTATTTTATTCTCAGTGATTTCTTAGTGGCATTTCTTAGTAACATTCAGTGACTCTTGATTACATCCTGTTGCAATATTTGTTTTTTATTCTTTCAGTGTTTAAATTTTCGTGCTTTATTTTTATGTCTGTTGTGTTGTGTTCCTCTTTTTTTATATACTTGAAGTAAGTACTTTTCCGTTTTTCCCTGTTGTGTGCACTATATAAACAGTATAAACTTGTGTTTACGCTTCACAATTATCGTGTGTTCACAGTACTGTGTTCCTTGTCCAGTAAGTTATGAAGTAAAGTAATTCAGTAACTGTTATCTTATATTCTGCATCACAACTCAGTGTTGTCTCAGTTATTTTTTTTTTTTCCAGCATTTGTGTTCTTGCTGATTTTTTGTTAATTCATTTCCCATTTTACTGTGTGTTGAACATTCTTTTGTGCTAATTCTTTTCATTTAGCCAGTGTCTAATTTGTTCTATCTCCACAGACAATAGTGCCATTATTTTGTTGAAGCAAGACAATTATTTCCAATTTATGTCAACAAGACCCTATCGCAAGAAAATTATTATAATACTGTATTGTGCATATATTGATGTGTTGTGTTCCTGTCTCATTGTAAGTGTTAACCTTTTTCTGTTTTGTAATTTTCGCCCTTTATTCTTCTTCATATTTTATTGAACAAATTCACTCTTAGTACAATTTTTAACTTCTTTTTTTTAAATAAAGCATTCTTTGCTTGTTCAGTAAGTGTTGCTTAAGCTGCAATTAAAAGTTAAAGTGTTCAATCAGTTCATTCCTTGATAATTTTCTTTATTGTTTGTGTAAACTTCATTTTCTTGTGTGTACAATTTTGTTTATTACTGCAATGTTGACTCATTCTGCAATAACTCTTGTGCAAGTATTGTGCTGCCATTAAATTTTTCTTTCAGAAAATTTTTATGTAGTGTTGTGCAGTAATTTTTGATTAGTAATTATTATTTGCAATATTGCTACAGTTTATTTCAGTGTAATATTCTGTGATTCCAGTTTTACATTTCTGAGTTCTGTGTATAATATTTTATTCTTTGTGTGCCACTTTATTTTAATTTTTTTTCAGAGAATTGCTTTCCCAGTCTATTTTAATTTTGCACAAGATTTATTGATTCCATTTTATCATTTTTGATTGATTTATCTTTTATTGTTGAATTTCTTTATTGAACTGAGAGTAAAGACAACTCACTGTGCCATTAATTCAAATTAAAGTAAATCTGAGTAAGTTTGATTTGAGTAAAGTACAATTTCTCTTGATTATTGAAGTGTTGCTTATCCAGTTGAGTGTTTTATGTGAGTTTTCCTTGCTCTACAGTGTCACTTGTCATTTTTCTTTACTTATGCAGAATAGTAAAGTATTTTCTTCCCATTTAAGCATATTGTGTCATATTCTCTCTGTTATTCCTGCTTTTATGTCCTTAAGTAAGTTCCCTGAGAAGATGTCCCAGTCACTTTTGCTTGTTCACTTAGTGTATCATGCCAGTCAAAGTAAACATGAATCAGTCCACAGTACCAATATTCCCTTACTGACTGAAAGACAATACCTAGTCCTTGAGCAACATGTTTGTTCTCACAGCTTGTATCTGAGATTTGTTAAAGTGCTGCGAAATGTGAAGTTCAGATTAAGTTCCTATAGATCCGTGAATTACTTATTAATGTAGCCGAGTGGCCAGGCACTAGTAATACTGTCACTCCTGTCTGGATTCCAGCCACAATATCGTGCACGCAGGATAGTGTACAGTTACCTTGGGTTTCAGAGGAACCTCAGATAACCCTGGGTGCTGAGACTACTATCCCTGCGATGGCGACTTGTTAAAGTAGTCGTTCCTTCCAGGGGACGCTTTGTGAATAACGTTACTTGTAATGAGTTATGCCATCTCTTGCTGATGTCACAAGCCGTTGCAGAAAGATGTTTCTATGGCTAGTGTACTCACTTCAGCGTTGTTGTTGTTTCTTGTGTTCCAGATGGTGATACTACCCTCATTGCCAGCAATCCATGCAGTGTAAAAAGTTGTTTCTCGAGCACTCTTCACGTGTTATTAATGTTTATAAGACCAGTCTTTTTATAGCTGATACCTTGTGTCACTGTGTGCGACTCAGAATGAATACCAGTGTCGTAGACTGTGTTCATTTCTTTTCCCCTGTGCTTGCAGTGAGAGATAGTAGATCCATTCTCCCTTGCTCATATTTCGTGTTATAGCATTACTTTTTTCAACCTGGGAGAGTCATCCACTTCTCCGAGTTTGTTCATTCCTCCAGTAAGAAAGAACAGATCCCATGTGGTCTTAGCTCAAAGTGTTTTTAGAAGAATCTATGAGACACTTCGTAAGTCAACAGCAGAATTTACAAAAGTAACTAATAGCCGTGCTAAGCCAACCAAAGTTAAAGTGGGTTCAAAAGTAAAGCTGACTAACTTCAACAAAACATCTGCAATGCCTAAGCTCGATCAAAAGTTTGTTGGTCCTTTTCGAGTAGTTGAACATATCAATGGCAATAATTATAAGGTTAGAGAAATTAGTACTGGTCAGTATAAAGAATCGCATTTAGATCATATGAAGCTAGTATGCGATGTTCAGGATGACATTTCTACCCAGACTAATGTGACAGATGCTGACAATCCTCCTGACTCTGTACCCTCTACCTCTAACACTCAGTCAGATGATCAACCTGAATGTCGTTATTCTTTGCATGCACGAGAAGTAACGAGAAACCACAAAGTATCTTTTGTAGATACCTGTTCAGATCTCCCTCAGTCAAGGCATTTGTTAGCCATTGCAAAGGAATTCGATCGTCCCAAAGTTGATAACCATTCTGCATATGTAAATCTTACCCTCGCAGAGTTGGGTTTACATGTACATAGCCTGTATAATTAGATGTCCAAGATGAATGAAGTTGTCAACTGTGTGTTTATTATTTATTAGCTGATCAGTTTTCAGAAATATTGTTTTATTCACATTTCCTTCGAATTCTGAGATTTAGCAGTAATGATGTGAGCGTGCCAGATCTGTCTTTGCTGTTAATTACTTTCGCCTTTGTAAATATATATTTATTCCTCAGAATCCGTAGAGTGCATGAATACAGATCAATTGATCAATTCCATCCTTTATTATACTATGATTCGTTCTTATAATTCATAAAGTATTATGATACCACCCACTACGATACAATCCATTAGTTCTAAGTTACATATGTCTTTGCTATTGTATAGAATCAGCCCAGCGCCACCTGCCTGTTCAGCCTATAGCATAGCATTGCTTGTCAAGACGACATACGTAACATGACCAAGCTGTCAGCATAGTTGCTGATCCCTTGTATATGTATATGTTATCTGAGTATCATAGTACCATCCATATGTTTTACATAGTTGACCCCTTACTAGGCTCAGTGACTAGCTTGTCTGACGTCACATGATGCCACATGTGAGCGCTGCATTCCCGGCCTCCTCCTCACTCTACCCTTAGGACTACGACATGGCAACACGACAAGACTAATATAAGTGTTACCACCCACAAGTGCGTGTTGCAACCTCTGAATGGGTTGCAATGATTATTATGTATATATATAATTATTACTTTTTCATTTAATTTTATATTGCTTATATTTGCGATAATAGCTAAATCGTAAATGTATTGCTTTATATTGTTATTTGACTTATGTTGTTAGGATGTAACATTAAGTGCTCAGTTCAAGTCTTGATTGTCAAACTACTGTAATTATCGCTTGTAGCTCGTTAGACTGCCGGCTTCTGAGCTGCAGTTGTACATGTAGCTATCAGGTGATCGAGGGGGGGTGTCCTCACCTCGCTTAAAGTATTCAGTCTGCTCTAGACTCTCTTGGAGGTTGGACAGATTGTCTGTCTCATTATTCTTGTTAGTTCTGTAGAACTCTGTTCACAGAACATTGTATAGACTTAGTGATTTTCGACGTTGTACTGAGGTTGTGTATCTCATAGACACTCTGAGTAACTCAGGTCCTGAACTATAGCTTATGACCTAATTTGTACTGGTTTCTGTGTATTATCACAGTCGGGGATTTTCTTATGCTGAACTTAGATTCAGTAGTATGGGAGTTTTGTGATTTTGTGGAGGATCTGCTGATGGTCCCTACTTAGTGTCGTTATATTATCTCCTTGTTCCTGATTCTGTGTCGCAGTTGCTTGTTGTACTGCTATTGGGCTTAGCATTCTTTTTTGTTCAAGCAGACTGTTCTGGTTGCCAGTCGGTTAAGAAGTTAGTTTATGAGAGGACTTTGTCAGTCACTTGTTTAAGTCTAGTCGAGTCGTGAGACATAGTGAACTACTTAGAGCACTTACACACATACACACTTACTTGTACATATTTGTAATATCTTATTAAATGTTGATGTACCTGACGGTACTTAAGAATTATAAATGTGATATGTGCTTTCAGCACAATAATATTGTAATTGAGAGAAGTGATGTTATGAGAGAAGTGATGTTATTTTGATTATTGTGATTAATTTAATTTAATTTAATTTGATAATATACCTCTAGACTTAATAAATTTATTAAATTTTAATTTCTCTAGTTAGTAGCCTACCAGTTGTAATCCTGAAGCACTATTGAATAATACTGAATTTTAATGGATAATTGGACAAGGATACTGACTACTTGTTACGAAAACCCAGTAACAGGCTGAATGCTAGAAGGGCAGTCCTTTCTAGTATTCACTGGAGATCTCTAAGCTTTTAGAATCGCGTTTTTTGTAACAGTGCGTTTTACACCAACCATGATATCTCCACAAACCCTCCCAACATGAGTGAGTGTGTGTGTGTGTGATCCATACATAGCTTAAAGCTATGTATGGATCCTGCCTCCACTACATCGCTTACCGAACTATTCCACTTCCTGACTACTCTGTGGGGGAAGAAATACTTGTTCCTGTGTGTGTGTGTGTGTGTGTGTGTGTGTGTACTCACCTAGTTGAGGTTGCAGGGGTCGAGTCCAAGCTCCTGGCCCCGCCTCTTCACTGGTCGCTACTAGGTCACTCTCCCTGAACCATGAGCTTTATCGTACCTCTACTTAAAGCTATGTATGGATCCTGACTCCACTACATCGCTTCCCAAACTATTCCACTTCCTGACTACTCTGTGGCTGAAGAAATACTTCCTAACATCCCTTTGATTCATCTGTGTCTTCAACTTCCAACTGTGTCCCCTTGTTACTGTGTCCATTCTCTGGAACATCCTGTCTTTGTCCACCTTGTCAATTCCTCTCAGTATTTTGTAAGTCGTTATCATGTCCCCCCTATCTCTCCTGTCCTCCAGTGTCGTCAGGTTGATTTCCCTTAACCTCTCCTCATAGGACATACCTCTTAGCTCTGGGACTAGTCTTGTTGCAAACCTTTGCACTTTCTCTAGTTTCTTTACATGCTTGGCTAGGTGTGGGTTCCAAACTGGTGCCGCATACTCCAATATGGGCCTAACGTACACGGTGTATAGGGTCCTGAACGATTCCTTATTAAGATGTCGGAATGCTGTTCTGAGGTTTGCCAGGCGCCCATATGCTGCAGCAGTTATTTGGTTGATGTGCGCTTCAGGAGATGTGCCTGGTGTTATACTCACCCCAAGATCTTTTTCCTTGAGTGAGGTTTGTAGTCTCTGGCCCCCTAGACTGTACTCTGTCTGCAGTCTTCTTTGCCCTTCCCCAATCTTCAGGACTTTGCATTTGGTGGGGTTGAACTCCAGGAGCCAATTGCTAGACCAGGTCAACAGCCTGTCCAGATCCCTTTGTAGTTCTGCCTGGTCTTTGATCGAATGAATTCTTCTCATCAACTTCACGTCATCTGCAAACAGGGACACTTCGGAGTCTATTCCTTCCATCATGTTGTTCACAAATACCAGAAACAGCACTGGTCCTAGGACTGACCCCTGTGGGACCCCGCTGGTCACAGGTGCCCACTCTGACACCTCGCCACGTACCATGACTCGCTGCTGTCTTCCTGACAAGTATTCCCTGATCCATTGTAGTGCCTTCCCTGTTATCCCTGCTTGGTCGTCCAGTTTTTGCACTAATCTCTTGTGTGGAACTATGTCAAACGCCTTCTTGCAGTCCAGGAAAATGCAATCCACCCATCCCTCTCTCTTATCTTACTGCTGTCACCATGACATAGAACTCCAGTAGGTTTGTGACACAGGATTTCCCATCCCTGAAACCATGTTGGCTGCTGTTGATGAGATCATTCCTTTCTAGGTGTTCCACCACTCTTCTCCTGATAATCTTCTCCATGATTTTGCGTACTATACATGTCAGTGACACTTGTGCATAGTTTAGTGCTTCATGTCTGTCTCCTTTTTTAAAGTTTGGGACTACATTTCCTGTCTTCCATGCCTCAGGCAATCTCTCTGTTTCGATAGATGTATTGAATATTGTTGTTAGGGGTACACATAGCACCTCTGCTCTTTCTCTCAGGACCCATGGAGAGATGTTATCCAGCCCCATTGTCTTTGAGGTATCTAGCTTACTCAGAAGCCTCTTCACTTCTTCCTCGGTTGTGTGTACTGTGTCCAGCACTTGGTGGTGTGCCTCACCTCTCCGTCTTTCTGGAGCCCCTTCTGTCTCCTCTGTGAACACTTCTTTGAATATCCTCTTGAGTTCTTCACATATTTCATGGTTATTTCTTGTTGTCTCTCCTCCTTCCTTCCTTAGCCTGATTACCTGGTCCTTGACTGTTGTTTTCCTCCAGATGTGGCTGCATAACAGTTTCGGGTCAGATTTGGCTTTCGCTACTATGTCGTTTTGGGTCAGATTTGGCTTTCGCTACTATGTCGTTTTCATATTGTCGTTGGGCCTCCCTTCTTACCTGTGCATATTCATTTCTGGCTGTACGACTGCTCTCCTTGTTCTCCTGGGTCCTTTGCCTTCTATATTTCTTCCATTCCCTAGCACACTTGGTTTTTCCCTCCCTGTACCTTTGGGTGAAACATGGGCTCGTCCTGGCTTTTCCATTATTCCTGTTACCCTTGGGTACGAACCTCTCCTCAGCCTACCTGCACATTGTTGTTACATATTCCATCATCTCATTAACTGGCTTCCCTGCTAGTTCTCTTTCCCACTGAACCCCGTTCAGGAAGTTCCTCATTCCCGTGTAGTCCCCTCTCTTGTAGTCTGACTTCATTCGTCCTGGCCTTCCTGCTTCCCCCTCCATTTGCAGCTCTACTGTGTATTCGAAGCTTAAAACCACATAATCGCTGTTTCCCAAGGGGTGTTTCATATGTGATGTCCTCAATATCTGCACTACTCAAGGTGAATACTAAGTCCAGTCTTGCTGGTTCATCCTCTCCTCTCTCTCTCTTGTAGTGTCCTTTACGTGTTGGAACATGAAGTTTTCCAGTACCACCTCCATCATCTTAGCCCTCCATGTATCTTGGCCCCCATGTGTGTGTGTGTGTACTCACCTATTTGTACTCACCTATTTGTGGTTGCAGGGGTCGATTCACAGCTCCTGGCCCCGCCTCTTCGCTGAGTGCTACTAGGTCCTCTCTCTCCCTGCCCCATGAGCTCTATCATACCTCGCCTTAAAACTATGTATGGTTCCTGCCTCCACTACATCCCTTTCTAGGCTATTCCATGGCCTGACTACTCTATGACTGAAGAAATACTTCCTAACATCCCTTTGATTCATCTGAGTCTTCAACTTCCAATTGTGACCTCTTGTGTCTGTGTCCCATCTCTGGAACATCCCGTCTTTGTCCACCTTGTCTATTCCGCACAGCATTTTATATGTCGTTATCATGTCTCCCCTGACCCTCCTGTCCTCCAGTGTCGTCAGGCCGATTTCCCTCAACTTTCTTCGTAGGACAATCCCCGTAGCTCTGGGACTAGTCTTGTTGCAAACCTTTGCACTTTGTCTAATTTCTTGACGTGCTTGACTAGGTGTGGATTCCAAACTGGCGCTGCATACTCCAGTATGGGCCTGACGTAGATGGTATACAGAGTCTTAAACGAATCCTTACTGAGGTATCGGAACGCTATCTGTAGGTTTGCCAGGCGCCCGTATGCTGCAGCAGTTATCTGATTGATGTGTGCCTCAGGAGATATGCTCGGTGTTATACTCACCCCCAGATCTTTTTCCTTGAGTGAGGTTTGCAGTCTTTGGCCATCTAAACTATATTGTGTCTGCGGTCTTCTTTGCCCTTCCGCAATCTTCATGACTTTGCATTTGGCAGGGTTAAATTCAAGGAGCCAGTTGCTGGTCCAGGCTTATAGCCTGTCCAGGTCTCTTTGTAGTCCTGCCTGATCCTCGTCCGATTTGATTCTTCTCATTAACTTCGCATCATCTGCAAACAAGGACACTTCTGAGTCTATCCCTTCCGTTATATCGTTCACATATATCAAGAACAGAACAGGTCCTAGGACTGACCCCTGTGGAACCCCGCTTGTCACAGGCGCCCACTCTGACACCTCGTCGCGTACCATGACTCGTTGTTGCCTCCCTGTCAGATATTCTCTGATCCATTGCAGTGCCTTTCCTGTTATGTGTGCCTGATCCTCTGTGTCGAAGGCCTTCTTGCAGTCCAAAAATATGCAGTCGATCCACCCCTCTCTCTCTTGTCTTACTTCTGTCACCTTGTCATAAAACTCTAGTAGGTTTGTGACACAGGATTTTCCTTCCCTGAAACCATGCTGGTTGTCAATTATACCCTTGTTTCTTTCCAGGTGCCCCACCACTCTCCTCCTGATGATCTTCTCCATGACCTTGCATACTATACACATTAGTGATACAGGTCTGTAGTTTAGTGCCTCATGTCTGTCTCCCTTTTTAAAAATTGGGACTACATTTGCCATTTTCCATACCTCAGGGAGTTGCCCAGTTTCAAATGATGTGTTGAAGATCTTTGTTAATGGCTCACACAATATCTCTGCTCCCTCTTTAAGGACCCATGGAGAGATGTTGTCTGGTCCCACCGCCTTTGAGGTGTCAAGTTCGCATAGCAGCTTCTTCACCTCCTCCTTGGTTATATGTACCTCATCCAGCACTTGCTGGTGTGCCCCCCAGTTCTGATTTCTTGGAGTCCTACTGGTTTCCACTGTAAATACCTCTTTAAATCTTGTGTTGAGCTCCTGATAAACCTCTCGGTCGTTTCTTGTGAATTCCCCATCACCCTTCCTCAGTCTGGTTACCTGGTCCTTGACTGTTGTTTTCCTCCTGATGTGGCTGTACAACAGCTTCGGGTCAGTCTTTACTTTTGATGCTATGTCATTTTCATATTGTCTCTGAGCCTCCCTTCTTATCTGTGCATATTCATTTCTGGCTCTTCGGCTGATTTCTTTATTTTCCTGAGTTCTCTGTCTTCTGTACCTTTTCCATTCTCTAGTACACCTAGTTTTTGCCTCCCTACACCTTTGGGTGAACCAAGGTCTCGTTCTGTTCTTCCCATTATTTCTGTTTCCCTTGGGAACAAGCCTCTCCTCTGCCTCCTTACATTTTGTTGCTACATAGTCCATCATTTCTTGTACTTGTTTTCCTGTCAGTTCCCTCTCCCACTGAATGTCTTGAAGGAAGTTCCTCATGCCTGAGTAGTTCCCCCTTTTGTAGTTTGGTTTTTCCCAGCCTATTCCTGCTACTCTCTCCACTTGGAGCTCAACTATGTAGTCGAAGCACAGAACCACATGATCACTAGCTCCCAGGGGCCTTTCATACATGATACCCTCGATGTCCGAACTACTCATGGTGAATACAAGGTCCAGCCTTGCTGGTTCATCCTCTCCTCTCTCTCTGGTAGTGTCTCTAACATGTTGATGCATGAGGTTTTCCAGTACCACATCCATCATCTTGGCTCTCCATGTTTCGGGACCCCCATGGGGCTCCAGGTTTTCCCAGTCAATCTCCTTGTGATTGAAATCACCCATAACTAGTAACTTTACTCCCCTCATGTGTGCTCTCCTGGCCACCTCGGCTAGTGTGTCGATCATTGCTCTGTTGCTCTCATCGTATTCTTCTCTTGGCCTCCTGCAGTTCTGTGGTGGGTTGTACATTACTGCAATTATCACCTTATGTCCCTCAGACTGGATTGTTCCTACTAAGTAGTCCCTTTCGCCCGTGCCATCCATTCCTTCCATTTTCTCAAAACCCCACTGGTTTTTAATGAGCAGTGCAACTCCTCCTCCCCCTCTCCTCCCTCTGTCTTTCCTGAGGATTTGATATCTGGATGGAAAGATTGAATCTGTTATTATTCTGGCGAGTTTTGTTTCTGTGAGTGATATTATGTCTAGGGATGTCTCCTTGATTCTTTCGTGCCACTCCTCATACTTGTTTGTTATTCCATCTGCATTTGTATACCACACCCTCAACTTCTTTTCTAAGACTGTGGTCTGGGAGGTATATTGGGGTTGGGGAAGTGGGAGACCTGGTAAGGAACTATGGGATGTTGCTTTCGGGGTGGAGTTTGTAATGTAGTGGGTGGGGGCATTGGATGTGGCATGGGTGTTTTGATTTAGAGTGTTTGGTTGCACTGGGGTTGACCTGGTTGGGAGGCTTCTATAGGAAGTTGTGAGGGAGGCTGTATTTGATCTTCTTCCTGGGTCTGGGATCTCCTGTCTGTCTTCTCCATCCCCTCTTTTTCCTCCTTTCTCCTTTGTACCATCTCTCTCAGTTTCTGCCTTTCTTCTTGTGTTCTGTCGCGGTCGAGATACACCTTCCTGTATGCCGGCATGTCCCTTAATCGTGCTTTCTCCTGCAGGATCCTTGTCCGAGTCGCTTCTGCCTTGAAGGTCACTCTCACTGGCCGGGTTCTTTTTTTTACAAACCCCCCTATTCTCTGAAAATTTTCCAGCTGGGTCATGTCGTCTTCTCCTATTGCTTTCATGATGCTTTCAATTGCTTTTTTTTCCCCTTGTTTTCTTGCTTCATATGTTTCCCCTTCAACTTCCTGGAGCCCATACACAAAGACTGACCTCACCCTTTCATTCTCCCACTGCATATCCCTGTGTATCCCCTCATTTAATTTGGTTTCCTCCACTGCAGCATTCCTTTCATCAGTTTCACTGGCTAATGTACTTGGGCTCAGTGGCCTGTCATTTTCCCTTCTCGGCTTTCCTTGGGCTCTGTTGTTGTCTGTTAGGGCCTCCACATAAAGCTTAGCTCTTTCATTTGCTACAGTCTCCTCTGATAGAGCTTCTCCATGCAGTTGTGCCCCTTCTCTCCCTACAGTCCCCTTATTTGTGGCTGAGGTAGCAGTCTCTGTTGTCAATCCCAAAATGTTCTTTAGTTCTTTAGGCTGTTTCAGATTTTTCAATTCCTCTTCTAAACTCTGTATCCTAGCTTCTGCTGCTTTGACATGCACCTCCCACTTCCTGCTTTCCATATCTATCCTCTCTTCCATTCTCATGCTAAGTTCTTCTAGTTTCTTTTCCCATTCATGATCCCTTTTTATGAGCTCTGCTGCCCAATCTTCCTTTGCAGTTTCCTCCTCCTGTCCCTTGGTTTTTCTTGTTGCTCTCTGGCAACCCATTTTTGTTTTATCCTGATTGCCTCAGAGTGGGAAACCTATGTAGTTCTGTATGTTAGGTTAGTAGTGTGTATGTCAGAGTGTGGAGGGGGAAGTAGTGGAGGAACTGTAGCTATGTGGGAGAGGAGTGGGGAGGGGTGGGGAGGGTTTAGGGTGAACGGGGGAGGGGAGGGTGATCGAGGGAGGGGAGGGATCAGGGGAAGTAGTGAGATGTCGGTGGTGAGGGGGGGGGAGTGTATGTGTGAGTCTGGATATGTGTGTGTGTGTGTGTGTGTGTGTGTGTGTGTGTGTATGTGTGTGTGTGTGTGTGTGTGTGTGTGTGTAATTTTGTGTGTAATTTTGTGTGGAATTATGTGTGGGTTTATTATGTACTGAAAGGTAGGTGGCTTATGCGTTGTAATGTAAGTCTCAGTGGTCCTTGGCTGCCCACAACTTCTTGTGACCTGACCCCCAACCTCATGGGACTTACCGGCACGTACTTACAGTGTACTCACCTATTTGTACTCACCTATTTGTGGTTGCAGGGGTCGAGTCATAGCTCCTGGCCCCGCCTCTTCACTGATGTGTGTGTGTGTGTGTGTGTGTGTGTGTGTGTGTGTGTGTGTGTGTGTGTGTGTATGTGTGTGTATGTATGTGTGTGTGTATGTATGTGTGTGTGTGTGTGTGTATGTGTGTGTGTGTATGTGTGTGTGTGTATGTGTGTGTGTGTGTGTATGTGTGTGTGTGTGTGTGTGTATGTGTGTGTGTGTGTGTGTGTGTGTGTGTGTGTGTGTGTTTGTGTATGTGTGTGTATATATATATGTGTGTGTGTGTGTGTGTGTGTGTGTGTGTGTGTGTGTGTGACTGTGTGTGTGTGTGTGTGTGTGTGTGTGTGTGTGTTTGTGTATGTGTGTGTATATATATGTGTGTGTGTGTGTGTGTGTGTGTGTGTGTGTGTGTGTGTGTGTGTGTGTGTGTGTGTGTGTGTGTGTGTGTGTGTGTGTTTGTGTATGTGTGTGTATATGTGTGTGTGTGTGTGTGTGTGTGTCTGTGTGTGTGTGTGTGTGTGTGTGTGTGTGTGTGTATGTGTGTGTAATTATGTGTCGAATTATGTGTGGGTTTATTATGTGTCTGAAAAGTAGGTGGTTTGTGCTTGGAGTGTAATGTGGATTCTCAGTGGTCGCTTGTGTCCACAACCTCTTGTGACCTGACTCCACTCTCCTGAGACTTACGCTCACCTACTTTCATTGTTGCCTATGCTTGACCTGCTTATAGTAAGTTAATCGCCTTGTTCAATGGATTACCATTTGCTATTCCTTATTGAATACTTGAGTGCCTATTCTTTATCGTGCTATGAGAGTTAGACCATTCACATTCAGCTTGGCGGTTAATTGGAACCTGGAACCCCACACCCAAACAACCACTCATAGGTGATACAGTACTTGTAGTGCAGCTGTAGCACTGTAGATTGTCCAGCTCGATGTGACGTCCTGGCGTAGATCCAGCTCGATGTACGTCCTGGCGTAGATCCACCTCAATTTCTTCTCGTTAATAATGTACCTTATTCACTGTATTTCTCTCACTGGTCGCACGATTGTTTCACTTTATTATCTTTCTTGGGTGACACTTCTTACTTCTGTTACTTTATCATAAATCTCTAGAAGGTTTGTGACACAGGATTTGCCTTCCATGAATCAGTGCTGGTTGGCATTTATGCTCTTGTTCTGTTCCAGGTGCTCCACCACTCTCCTCCTGATAATCTTCTCCATAACTTTGCATACTATAAACGCCAGTGACACAGGTCTGTAGTTTAGTGCCTCTTTTCTGTCTCCTTTTTTAAAAATGGGAACTATATTTGCCATCTTCCATTCCTCAGGTAGTTGCCCAGTTTTCAGGGATGTGTTGAGGATTGTGGTAAGTGGCACACACAGCATTTCCACTCCCTCTCTAAGGACCCTCGGGGAGATGTTGTCCGGTCCCATTGCCTTTGAGGTATTGATATCCCTTAGCAGCTTCTTCACCTCCTTCTCATTTGTATGTATGTCATCCAACACTTGTTGGTAATTTCCTCGCTGGTGTCCCCCTCTGTTCTGTCCCCCCAGAGGCCTTCCTGTCTCCACTGTAAATACTTCCTTAAATCTCATATTGAGCTCCTCACATACTTCTTGATCATTTCTTGTGAGTTCCCCACCTTCTTTCCTCAGCCTTATCACCTGGACTTTGACTGTTGTCTTCCTCCTAATGTGGCTATACAGCAGTTTCGAGTCAGACTTGACTTTCGATGCTATGTCGTCTTCGTACTGTCGCTGGGCCTCCCTCCTTATCTGTGCATACTCGCTTCTGGCTCTTCTACTAATCTTATTTTCCTGGGTCCTTTGCCTGATGTACCTTTTCCATTCTCTGGTGCACTTAGTTTTTGCCTCCCAACACCTTCGGGTAAACCAAGGACTCGCTATGGTCTTCCTATTATTTCTATTTCCCTTGGGAACAAACCTTTCCTCTGCCTCCTTGCACTTTGTTGTTACATATTCCATCATCTCGTTTACTGATTTTCCTACCAGTTCTCTGTCCCACTGAACCTCCTGCAGGAAGTTCTTCATACCTGTGTAGTCCCCCTTTTATAGTTTGGCTTTTCTCATTCAATTCCTGTTACCGTCTCCACTTGTAACTCTACAATATAATCAAAACTCAGAACCAAGTGATCACTAGCTCCAAGGGGCCTGTCGTAAGAGATGTCTTCAATGTCTGAGCTGCTGAGGGTGAACACAAGATCCAGTCTTGCTGGCTCATCCTCCCCTCTCTCTCTGGTAGTTTCCCTGACATGTTGATGCATGAGGTTTTCAAGTACCACATCCATTATCTTGGCTCTCCATGTTTCGGGACCCCCATGTGACTCCAGGTTTTCCCAGTCGATCTCTCTGTGGTTGAAATCGCCCATTACCAGTAACTTTGCTCTGCTTGAGTGAGCTCTTCTTTCCAACTCAGCCAGTATGTCCACCATCGCTCTGTTGTTTTCTTTGTACTCCTCTCTTGGCCTCCTGCAGTTCTGTCGTGGGTTATACATCACTCCAATGACTACTTTATGTTCTCCAGACTGAATTGTACCTACTATGTAGTCCCTTTCTCCAATCGTGTCCATGCCTTTCATTTCCTCAAATTCTGTCGGTTTTTTATGAGCAGTGCAACCCCTCCTCCCCCTCTACTCCTTGTATCTTTCCTCACAATCTGATATCCTGGTGGGAGGATTGCACCTGTTATTGTCTCAGCGAGTTTTGTTTCTGTGACTGCTATGATGTCTGGGGATTTCTCACTGATTCTTTCATGCCACTCCTCATATTTTTTCGTTATTCCATCCGCGTTTGTGTACCAAACCTTCAGCTTCTTTTCTATCACTGTGGTCCTGGGAGAATATTGGGGTTGGGGTAGTGAGAGCCTTGGTGGGGGCCTATGGGGGCCTGTGGTGTGGGTGGAGTTTGTGATGAGGGGGTGGGGTCAGAATGCCCATAGAGGGCAGCTGTTGGGGTGAGGTTTGCGATGTGGGGGTTGGTTGCAGAGGGAACAGTGTGTGGGTTCTGGTTTAGATTGCTTAGTTGAGTTGGGATTGTCACGGTTGGAGTCCTTCTGCGGGAGTTTCTGAGGGGTGTGTTTGCCCTTCCTCCTGTGTCTGGGTCCTGCTCATCGTCATCATTTCCTCTCGTTCCTCTTTGCATCTCTGTACCCTCTCTTTCAGTGTAGTCCTTTCTTCTTGTGTTCTGTCGTGATTGAGGTATACTTTCTGGTACCCCGGTTTGTCCCTCAGTCGTGCTTTCTCTTGCAGGATCCTGTGTACTCACCTATTTGTGGTTGCAGGGGTCGAGTCTTAGCTCCTGGCCCAGCCTCTTCACTGGTTGCTACTGGGTCCTCTCTCTCCCTGCTCCATGAGCTTTATCAAACCTTGTCTTAAAACTATGTATGGTTCCCGCTTCCACTACTTCACTATCTAGGCTATTCCACTGCCTGACAACTCTATGACTGAAGAAATACTTCCTAATATCTCTTTGACTCATCTGAGTCTTCAACTTCCAATTGTGACCTCTTGTTTGTGTGTCCCATCCCTGGAACATCCTGTCTTTGTCCACCTTGTCTATTCCGCACAGTATTTTATATGTCATTATCATGTCTCACCTGACCCTCCTGTCCTCCAGTGTCGTCAGGCCGATTTCCCTTAACCTTTCTTCACAAGACATTCCCCTTAGCTCTGGAACTAACCTTGTCACGAACCTTTGCACTTTCTCTAATTTCTTGACGTGCTTGATCAAGTGCGGGTTCCAAACAGGT
>NC_091297.1:45202851-45307851 GCF_038502225.1 Cherax quadricarinatus
TGTTCAGGTGAACACGAGAACAAACTTTGTGCAGTGTTCAGGTGAACACGAGAACAAACTTTGTGCAGTGTTCAGGTGAACACGAGAACAAACTTTGTGCAGTCTTCAGGTGAACACGAGAACAAACTTTGTGCAGTCTTCAGGTGAACACGAGAACAAACTTTGTGCAGTGTTCAGGTGAACACGAGAACAAACTTTGTGCAGTGTTCAGGTGAACACGAGAACAAACTTTGTGCAGTGTTCAGGTGAACACGAGAACAAACTTTGTGCAGTGTTCAGGTGAACACGAGAACAAACTTTGTGCAGTGTTCAGGTGAACACGAGAACAAACTTTGTGCAGTCTTCAGGTGAACACGAGAACAAACTTTGTGCAGTCTTCAGGTGAACACGAGAACAAACTTTGTGCAGTGTTCAGGTGAACACGAGAACAAACTTTGTGCAGTGTTCAGGTGAACACGAGAACAAACTTTGTGCAGTGTTCAGGTGAACACGAGAACAAACTTTGCGACGAGACACAAAGGAAAGAGAATTAATGAAGCGACCCATTAAGAAGGATGTCTCGTGGCGGTGAAAGTTCTGGTCAGTCAGGAAACTGAAGCAGTTCCACCCTCACCTGGGATCAAACCTCAGCACCTCAGGTGTTGACACATGTCTATCAAAGATGAGAAAAAACCCAGTAAAGATCCGGTGGTGAGAAATGTAAAGTAACCTGAGGAAAATGAAAGTCATGGTCCTGAGTGTTAAGTCATGGTCCTGAGTGTTAAGTCATGGTCCTGAGTGTTAAGTCATGGTCCTGAGTGTTAAGTCATGGTCCTGGGTGTTAAGTCATGATCCTGAGTGTTAAGTCATGGTCCTGGGTGTTAAGTCATGGTCCTGAGTGTTAAGTCATGGTCCTGAGTGTTAAGCCATGGTCCTGAGTGTTAAGTCATGGTCCTGGGTGTTAAGCCATGGTCCTGAGTGTTAAGTCATGGTCCTGAGTGTTAAGTCATGGTCCTGAGTGTTAAGTCATGGTCCTGGGTGTTAAGTCATGGTCCTGAGTGTTAAGTCATGGTCCTGGGTGTTAAGTCATGGTCCTGAGTGTTAAGTCATGGTCCTGAGTGTTAAGTCATGGTCCTGGGTGTTAAGTCATGGTCCTGAGTGTTAAGTCATGGTCCTGAGTGTTAAGCCATGGTCCTGAGTGTTAAGTCATGGTCCTGGGTGTTAAGCCATGGTCCTGAGTGTTAAGTCATGGTCCTGAGTGTTAAGCCATGGTCTTGAGTGTTAAGTCACGGTCTTGAGTGTTAAGTCATGGTCCTGAGTGTTAAGTCATGGTCCTAAGTGTTAAGTCATGGTCCTGAGTGTTAAGTCATGGTCCTAAGTGTTAAGTCATGGTCCTGAGTGTTAAGCCATGGTCTTGAGTGTTAAGTCACGGTCTTGAGTGTTAAGTCATGGTCTTGAGTGTTAAGTCATGGTCCTAAGTGTTAAGTCATGGTCCTGAGTGTTAAGCCATGGTCTTCAGTGTTAAGTCATGGTCCTGAGTGTTAAGTCATGGTCCTAAGTGTTAAGTCATGTTCCTGAGTTTTAAGTCATGGTCCTGAGTGTTAAGTCATGGTCCTAAGTGTTAAGCCATGGTCCTGAGTGTTAAGTCATGGTCCTGAGTGTTAAGTCATGGTCCTGAGTGTTAAGTCATAGTCTAGAGAGTTAAGTCATGGTCCTGGGTGTTAAGTCATGGTCCTGAGTGTTAAGTCATGGTCCTGAGTGTTAAGTCATAGTCTAGAGAGTTAAGTCATGGTCCTGGGTGTTAAGTCATGGTCCTGAGTGTTAAGTCATGGTTCTGAGTGTTAACACATGGTCCTGGGTGTTACGTCATGGTCCTGGGTGTTACGTCATGGTCCTGGGTGTTAAGACATGGTCCTGAGTGTTAACACATGGTCCTGGGTGTTACGTCATGGTCCTGGGTGTTAAGTCATGGTTCTTAGTGTTAAGACATGGTCCTGGGTGTTACGTCATGGTCCTGGGTGTTAAGACATGGTCCTGAGTGTTAACACATGGTCCTGGGTGTTACGTTATGGTCCTGGGTGTTAAGACATGGTTCTGAGTGTTAACACATGGTCCTGGGTGTTAAGACATGGTCCTGGGTGTTACGTCATGGTTCTGAGTGTTAACACATGGTCCTGGGTGTTAAGACATGGTCCTGGGTGCTAAGTCATTGTCCCTCACCACTCTCCCCACTAGTCACCTCACCACTCCCCTCACCATTCACCTCACCACCCCCTCACATCTCTCTCACCACTCCCCTCACCATTCACCTCACCACCCCCTCACATCTCTCTCACCACTCCCCTCACAACTCCCCTCAACACTCCCCTCACTACTTCCCTCACCCTCAGTCACCACTCCCTCACCACTCACCTCTACCCCACCACTCCCCTAACCACTACCCTCACCACTCCCCTTATCACTCCCTTCACCACTCCCCTCGCCACTCCCCTTACCACTCCCCTCACCACTTCCCTCACCACTCGCCTCACACCCCTCTCACGAATCCCCATACTCTCCTCACAACTCAGTCACCACTTCCTCACCACTCCCATCACCACGATTGTCACCACTTCCCTCACAACTCTCCTCACCACTCACCTTTCCACTCACCCCACCCCCTAATCACTCCCCTCACCACTCCCTCATCACTCGTCTTGCATCTCCCTCACCATTCCCCTCACCATTCTCCTTGCCCCCTCACTACTCCCCTCACCAATCACCTCACCACTCCCCTCAGCACTCACCTCACCACTCTCCTCACATCTCCCTCACCACTCCCCTCACAACTCCCCTCACCACTCCCCTCACCTCTTCCCCATCACTCCCTTCACCACTCCCCTTACCACTCTCCTCACCACTTCCCTCACCACTCACATCACACCCCCTCACCACTCCCCTCATCACTCCCTTCACCACTCCCCTCACCACCCACTTCACCACTTCCCTTACCACTCTCCTCACCACTTCCCTCACCACTCCCCTCACCACTCCCTTCACCACTCCCCTCACCACCCACTTCACCACTTCCCTTACCACTCCCCTCACCACTCCTCTCACTACTCCCCTCACCACTCCCCTCACCTCCCCCTTACCACTCCCCTCACCACTCCCCTCACCTCCCCCTTACCATTCCCCTCATCACTCCCCTCACCACTTCCCTCACCACTCACCTCACCACTCCTCTCACTACTCCCCTCACCACTCCCCTCACCTCCCCCTTACCACTCTCCTCACCACTCCCCTCACCACTTCCCTCACCACTCGCCTCATCACTTCTCTCACCACTCCCCGCATGACTCTCCTCACCACTCACCTCACCACTCCTCTCACCACTCCCGTCACACCTCCTCACCACTTACCTCGCCATTCTTCTCACCTCTCCTCTCACCACTCACCTCACCACTCCCCTCACCACTCTTACCACTCACCTCACAACCCCTCTCACCACTACTCTCACCACTCACCTTACCACTCCCGCGCCACTGCCCTCAACACTCACCGCACCATTCCCTCACAAATCCCCTAACCACTGCTCTAACATCTCCCTCACCACTCACCTCACCACTCCCCTTACCACTCATCTCACCACTCACCTCTCCAATCACCTCACCACTCCCCTCACCACTCACCTCACCACTCCCTTCACCACTCACCTCACCACTCCCCTCAATTCCCCCTCCTCACAACTCCCCTCGCCTCCCTTCACATCTCCCCTCTACAGATGGCCTTTACCGCCATCGTCAGGTTTCCCAGAGCTCCCCTCTTTCCCCACACCTGTCTCCCCAGGCCAGGTGTCTCCCCAGGCCAGGTGTCTCCCCAGGCCAGGTGTCTCCCCAGGCAAGGTGTCTCCCCAGGCCAGGTGCCTCCCCAGGCCAGGTGTCTCCCCAGACCAGGTGTCTCCCCAGGCCAGGTGTCTCCCCAGGCCAAGTAGTTACCCAGGCCAAGTAGCTCCCCATGTCAGGTGGTTCACCAGACCAGGTGGCTCGCCAAACCAGGTGGCTCTCCAGGCCAGGTGTCTCCCCAGGCCAGGTGTCTCCCCAGGCCAGGTGTCTCCCCAAACCAGGTGGCTCCCCAGGCCAAGTGGCTCCCCATGTCAGGTGGTTCACCAGACCAGGTGGCTCGCCAAACCAGGTGGCTCTCCAGGCCAGGTGGCTCACCACACCAGATGCTTCACCTAACCAGGTGGCTTACCAGATAAGGTGGCTACCCAGGCCAGGTGGCTACCCAGGCCAGGTGGCTACCCAGGCCAGGTGGCTCCCCAGGCTAGGTGGTTACCCAGGCTAGGTGGCTCCCCTGGCCAGGTGGCTACCCAGGCCAGGTGGCTACCCAGGCCAGGTGGCTACCCAGGCCAGGTGGCTACCCAGGCCAGGTGGCTACCCAGGCCAGGTGGCTACCCAGGCCAGGTGGCTACCCAGACCAGGTGGCTACCCAGGCCAGGTGGCTACCCAGGCCAGGTGGCTACCCAGGCCAGGTGGCTACCCAGACCAGGTGGGTATCCAGGCCAGATGGCTACCCAGACCAGGTGGCTACCCAGGCCAGGTGGCTACCCAGACCAGGTGGCTACCCAGGCCAGATGGCTACCCAGGCCAGGTGGCTACCCAGGCCAGGTGGCTACCCAGGCCAGGTGGCTACCCAGGCCAGGTGGCTACCCAGGCCAGGTGGCTACCCAGGCCAGGTGGCTACCCAGACCAGGTGGCTACCCAGGCCAGGTGGCTACCCAGACCAGGTGGCTACCCAGGCCAGGTGGCTACCCAGGCCAGGTGGCTACCCAGGCCAGGTGGCTACCCAGGCCAGGTGGCTACCCAGGCCAGGTGGCTACCCAGGCCAGGTGGGACCTTGGTCGGAATGCGAACTACGTAAATCTAGGTCCTTAAGTTCCCTGCCTCCCTTTCTTTTTCCCTTCCCCTTATCCTGTCACTTCCCCCTCCCACCTCCCCCTACCACCTCCCCCTACCACCTCTCCCTGCCCCCTCCCTCCCTCCCTCTCTCTCTCTCTCTCTCTCTCTCTCTCTCTCTCTCTCTCTCTCTCTCTCTCTCTCTCTCTCTCTCTCTCTCTCTCTCTCTCTCTCTCTCTCTCTCTCTCTCTCTCTCTCTCTTTAACATATATGTCGTGCTGAATAGGTAAAACTTTCGATTTAGGCTTAAATAGCAACGCTCTTCTTGCCGAATAAAACAAGCGAAAATTTGTGTACGCAGTAATTTCGCAAAAACATTCTGAACCTAACGAAAAAAAATATATTTCATTGTGTTTGTTTATTATTAAGTTATTGTAAACTTATCTAAAATATATTTAGTTGGATTATGCATAATTTAATTGCGCTTGTTATTATAAAGTTAGCTCAGTTTCCTAACATTCTTTTGGTACAAAATTATCATTTTTTACATTAACAAAAATTAAAAAAAATATATCTTTAAACGTATAATAGAAAATTTAAAAAAAGACTTAATTTGAAATGAGTTCTTGGTAAGTGACTGTGAGTCTCCAAGATGATGATGACTGTGGGACGGGAGGTTGTTGTTTCTGTCACGACTGTCACCATCATCAAAGTTTCTGTCACTGTGTAATCCAGCAACACTCTCATCTTTCTCTTCATCTGACTCACCACATTCTTCATCTGACTCACCACTTTCTTCATCTGACTCACCACTTTCTTCATCTGACTCACCACTTTCTTCATCTGACTCACCACTTTCTTCATCTGACTCACCACTTTCTTCATCTGACTCACCACTTTCTTCATCTGACTCACCACTTTCTTCATCTGACTCACCACTTTCTTCATCTGACTCACCACTTTCTTCATCTGACTCACCACTTTCTTCATCTGACTCACCACTTTCTTCATCTGACTCACCACTTTCTTCATCTGACTCACCACTTTCTTCATCTGACTCACCACTTTCTTCATCTGACTCACCACTTTCTTCATCTGACTCACCACTTTCTTCATCTGACTCGAAGTCTCGAAGTATACCGGAGTTAGTGCATCAGCACCAGGTACCGGAGTTAGTGCATCAGCACCAGGTACCGGAGTTAGTGCATCAGCACCAGGTACCGGAGTTAGTGCATCAGCACCAGGTACCGGAGTTAGTGCATCAGCACCAGGTACCGGAGTTAGTGCATCAGCACCAGGTACCGGAGTTAGTGCATCAGCACCAGGTACCGGAGTTAGTGCATCAGCACCAGGTACCGGAGTTAGTGCATCAGCACCAGGTACCGGAGTTAGTGCATCAGCACCAGGTACCGGAGTTAGTGCATCAGCACCAGGTACCGGAGTTAGTGCATCAGCACCAGGTACCGGAGTTAGTGCATCAGCACCAGGTACCGGAGTTAGTGCATCAGCACCAGGTACCGGAGTTAGTGCATCAGCACCAGGTACCGGAGTTAGTGCATCAGCACCAGGTACCGGAGTTAGTGCATCAGCACCAGGTACCGGAGTTAGTGCATCAGCACCAGGTACCGGAGTTAGTGCATCAGCACCAGGTACCGGAGTTAGTGCATCAGCACCAGGTACCGGAGTTAGTGCATCAGCACCAGGTACCGGAGTTAGTGCATCAGCACCAGGTACCGGAGTTAGTGCATCAGCACCAGGTACCGGAGTTAGTGCATCAGCACCAGGTACCGGAGTTAGTGCATCAGCACCAGGTACCGGAGTTAGTGCATCAGCACCAGGTACCGGAGTTAGTGCATCAGCACCAGGTACCGGAGTTAGTGCATCAGCACCAGGTACCGGAGTTAGTGCATCAGCACCAGGTACCGGAGTTAGTGCATCAGCACCAGGTACCGGAGTTAGTGCATCAGCACCAGGTACCGGAGTTAGTGCATCAGCACCAGGTACCGGAGTTAGTGCATCAGCACCAGGTACCGGAGTTAGTGCATCAGCTCCAGGTACCGGAGTTAGTGCATCAGCACCAGGTACCGGAGTTAGTGCATCAGCTCCAGGTACCGGAGTTAGTGCATCAGCACCAGGTACCGGAGTTAGTGCATCAGCTCCAGGTACCGGAGTTAGTGCATCAGCACCAGGTACCGGAGTTAGTGCATCAGCACCAGGTACCGGAGTTAGTGCATCAGCACCAGGTACCGGAGTTAGTGCATCAGCACCAGGTACCGGAGTTAGTGCATCAGCACCAGGTACCGGAGTTAGTGCATCAGCACCAGGTACCGGAGTTAGTGCATCAGCACCAGGTACCGGAGTTAGTGCATCAGCACCAGGTACCGGAGTTAGTGCATCAGCACCAGGTACCGGAGTTAGTGCATCAGCACCAGGTACCGGAGTTAGTGCATCAGCACCAGGTACCGGAGTTAGTGCATCAGCACCAGGTACCGGAGTTAGTGCATCAGCACCAGGTACCGGAGTTAGTGCATCAGCACCAGGTACCGGAGTTAGTGCATCAGCACCAGGTACCGGAGTTAGTGCATCAGCACCAGGTACCGGAGTTAGTGCATCAGCACCAGGTACCGGAGTTAGTGCATCAGCACCAGGTACCGGAGTTAGTGCATCAGCACCAGGTACCGGAGTTAGTGCATCAGCACCAGGTACCGGAGTTAGTGCATCAGCACCAGGTACCGGAGTTAGTGCATCAGCACCAGGTACCGGAGTTAGTGCATCAGCACCAGGTACCGGAGTTAGTGCATCAGCACCAGGTACCGGAGTTAGTGCATCAGCACCAGGTACCGGAGTTAGTGCATCAGCACCAGGTACCGGAGTTAGTGCATCAGCTCCAGGTACCGGAGTTAGTGCATCAGCACCAGGTACCGGAGTTAGTGCATCAGCTCCAGGTACCGGAGTTAGTGCATCAGCACCAGGTACCGGAGTTAGTGCATCAGCTCCAGGTACCGGAGTTAGTGCATCAGCACCAGGTACCGGAGTTAGTGCATCAGCACCAGGTACCGGAGTTAGTGCATCAGCACCAGGTACCGGAGTTAGTGCATCAGCACCAGGTACCGGAGTTAGTGCATCAGCACCAGGTACCGGAGTTAGTGCATCAGCACCAGGTACCGGAGTTAGTGCATCAGCACCAGGTACCGGAGTTAGTGCATCAGCACCAGGTACCGGAGTTAGTGCATCAGCACCAGGTACCGGAGTTAGTGCATCAGCACCAGGTACCGGAGTTAGTGCATCAGCACCAGGTACCGGAGTTAGTGCATCAGCACCAGGTACCGGAGTTAGTGCATCAGCACCAGGTACCGGAGTTAGTGCATCAGCACCAGGTACCGGAGTTAGTGCATCAGCACCAGGTACCGGAGTTAGTGCATCAGCACCAGGTACCGGAGTTAGTGCATCAGCACCAGGTACCGGAGTTAGTGCATCAGCACCAGGTACCGGAGTTAGTGCATCAGCACCAGGTACCGGAGTTAGTGCATCAGCACCAGGTACCGGAGTTAGTGCATCAGCACCAGGTACCGGAGTTAGTGCATCAGCACCAGGTACCGGAGTTAGTGCATCAGCACCAGGTACCGGAGTTAGTGCATCAGCACCAGGTACCGGAGTTAGTGCATCAGCACCAGGTACCGGAGTTACTGCATCAGCACCAGGTACCGGAGTTAGTGCATCAGCACCAGGTACCGGAGTTAGTGCATCAGCACCAGGTACCGGAGTTAGTGCATCAGCACCAGGTACCGGAGTTAGTGCATCAGCACCAGGCAGACCTTCTCCATGTGGATCTGGGCGAATAACTGATGCAATGTTTGGATATTCAATGGACCACTTTTTTTTCTTTGACAAGCCCTTTTGTACTGGGGGTACCATGCAAAAATAACAATTGTTGGTATGGTGTGTTGGCTCCCGCCATGTCAGTGGCACAGCAAAAGGCATTCGTTTCCTCTTCCTGTTCAACCATTGGTGAAGGTTAGTAGCACAATTGTTGCAGCATAAGTGTGAAGCCCAGATCTTATCCTGGTCACCAATCTTGCATCCATGATATAAGTGATATGCCTTTCTAACCATAACACTTACGGCGCTTCTGTGATGCAAAGGTCACCTCACCACAAACGGCAAAAGTTGTCTGCCATATATACATAAGTACGAGGCTTCTGAAAGAAGAAAACAACAAACAATTAAAAGATAAACAGAAAACTTATTCATTAATTCATCACTATAGTACAAAGCATGACAGCTAAGCAGAAGTATTTATATCATTCAGTAGGAAAATAAAATTAATAT
Organism: Cherax quadricarinatus; assembly: GCF_038502225.1. Lineage (NCBI taxonomy): Eukaryota > Metazoa > Arthropoda > Malacostraca > Decapoda > Parastacidae > Cherax > Cherax quadricarinatus. Next base: position 45,212,037 of record NC_091297.1, read on the forward strand.
AATATGTCTCACATCCATATCAATAACTTGCTCAGTGAATATTTATTGTAAGTTTAAAAAGTGTTTAGCTAAGAAAATCACCTACATTTCACCTCAGAATATAAACTTGTACATCACAACCACCTTCTATGACTGCTGGAACAATAACGAAGGTCAGTCAGACTGTGAGTGTGGTAAGAAACAACAACCTTCTATGACTGCTGGAACAATAACGAAGGTCAGTCAGACTGTGAATGTGGTAAGAAACAACCACCTTCTATGACTGCTGGAACAATAACGAAGGTCAGTCAGACTGTGAATGTGGTAAGAAACAACCACCTTCTATGACTGCTGGAACAATAACGAAGGTCAGTCAGACTGTGAGTGTGGTAAGAAACAACAACCTTCTATGACTGCTGGAACAATAACGAAGGTCAGTCAGACTGTGAGTGTGGTAAGAAACAACAACCTTCTATGACTGCTGGAACAATAATGAAGGTCAGTCAGACTGTGAGTGTGGTAAGAAACAACAACCTTCTATGACTCCTGGAAAAATAATTGTCGGGAGGGTTCGTGGAGGTGTGATGGTTGGAGTTAAACACAGTCGTTGGATGGTAACATATATATTAGCAAAGTGTGAGAGAGGAGAGGCCCAACCTGCCTGTGTTGGCTGTAGACCTAAGCGTGGAGAACTGAGAGAGTTACAGGGATTCTCACGCACACATGTGCATCACGTGATGTCACAAATGCTAGTCGCTAAGCCTACTGAAAGGGAGCCTAAATATATACATGGATGATATGATCTACAATATACTACACAAGTATAAGTATAGGGAATTCAGTAGCTATACTGACAGCTTGGTCATGTTACGTATGTCATCTTGACATACAATACTATGCTATAGGCTGAACAGGCAGGTGGCTCTGGGCTGATTCTATACAATAGCAAAGACATATGTAACATAGAACTAATGGATGGTATCATAATGGATGTTAACATAATACATTACGAATTATAAAAACAAATCATAGTATAATAAAGGATGGAATTGATCGATCGATCCGTATTCATGCACTCGGTGGATCATCAGATGCAGCATTCTTCACCTGACCTCAACATTCTGACTATAAATACTCTCGTACCTTCCAACCCCAGGTAGATCCGTGTGTGACTTGAGAAAGCCCACTGTGTGGGTGAAACGTTGTCAATAAAGGATCACATTATACTGCATTTGTGTTTATATTTCCATTGTGTCGGTATTTTATACCATTTATTACCATCATTCTTCTCCTGTTCTTCAAGTTTCTCCTACGTATGGACTGATGAAGCCACTGTGTGGCGAAACGTTTCCTCAATGAAGATACCCAAGAGTTGCACATGTGTCTAATTTATCATAATGTCTTTCTACCTCTGTATGTTAGAAGTGATCAAGGTCCCAGGACCGAAACGTTTTCTAATAAATATGTTATAGTGTTTGCTTACGTGTCTTTCTAAACCAACTTTCCTTGTATTAATCTTAGCCCTGGCTTCGTCTCTGTTGATGCCTTCCTCTCCCACTACATTGTAAAATGCTCCAAACTTCAGAACAACCATGACTTAACCTGATTCCTCATTTTTCTTTTTTTTCTTCTTTTCCCTCTTCCCCTTTCCTCTTTCCTTCTTTTTTCTCCTCCGGGTTGTCTTTCTTACTTCTGTTTCGTGTTTCTGTTCCTTCATTATTTATTTCATCACTTCCCCTTCCCCCACCTCTGTGCACTTGTTCTCCCTCTGTGGGCACCTAGCTCCCTTGCAGTGCTCCTCTTTCTTTGTATTTGACTGGCTCCTCCTCCTTAATTCCCCACTACTACCACTACCACTACTACTACTTCTACTACTACTACTACTGCTACTACTACTACTACCACTACTGCTTCTACTAATACCACCACTACCTCTTCCTGCCTATATATACCCGTCCTGCTCCACTTCTGGTTAGTGTGACTTTGTGAAGGTCCAAGTCGGACCGAAACGTCGTCGTAAGCTCCTCTCTTCTATGTGCGGGTTATTTGTGTATCGTTCCAGTCACGGTATTGTGCCTTTTTTTTGTTATTAACTGAGAGTTACAGGAATTCTCACGCACACATGTGCATCACGTGACGTCACACAAGCTAGTCGCTGAGCCTACTGAAAGGGAGCCTAAATATATAAATGGATGATACGATCTACAATATACTACACTAGTATAAGTATAAGGAATTCAGTAGCTATACTGACATAATGAAGGTCAGTCAGACTGAGTGTGGTAAGAAACAACCACCTTGTATGACTGCTGGAACAATAATGAAGGTCAGTCAGACTGTGAGTGTGGTAAGAAACACACTGCCACAAGCCTGTTGGAACCTGTTGTGACACGTAGGTATATATCGAAAAGTAGAGCTAACAAACAATTTTAACCATGATATTCATTATCAGTGACCTAAAATTAGTTGCAAATTGCCGCTCTGGATTCTGAAGCATTTTGGTTGTTGACCAGTGTAGTGTCTGCCTGCCGTTCGTAGCTGTCTCCTGCTAGTGTGCATACGATCCTCTCTGTAGTGTTGAGTGCAAACCAAATTCATCAATTGAAATCCCGAGTGCGCCTCTCCAGTGTAACAGAGAGCTGCATCTGGTTATTAAACTGACAGCTCCACTGCTAGGCAGTTATCACTAACAAATGAATCAATACAACCATTGAATCACACGAGGGTCGACTGAGGGGATGGAGTGACAAGAATCACTTACCTTCATTTCTCCATCATTATGTACACTGAATCGAGCGTCACCATTGAGCCGATGTGGTCTGGAGCGAGGGTCATCATTTAGTGACTCTCAAGCAGCACTGACAATGCCCTCTGCGCCTTTTTTTGCTGCAGTGCGGCTCAGCAAAAAGAGAGGCAAATGATGTGCAGTATGTCGACCCATGGTAATGCATGTACACTGAGAGTTGTGTGTCTCAGTGTACATGCATATACACACCGAGAGGTGTATATATGCATCAATATTTTTGTATAAGCGTATATATAACCGGAGTTGTGTATATCTACGAAGTCGTGTATATCAGTATACATACACCGAGAGATGTGTATGTACCTTACCTTTACCTTTGATGAGTTTCGAGAGATAACCTACTCCTGGAGTCCGGCCCTGGGACAGGCTTGTCTGGCACTTACCTGGTCAACTAGGCTGTTGTTGCTGGTGGCCTGCTGGCCCACATATCCATCGCAGCCTGGTTGATCAGGCACCTGGTGGATTATTATTATTATTATTATTATTATTATTATTATTATTATTATTATTATTATTATTATTATTATTATTATTATTATTATAGTCAGAAAGAAGCGCTAAACCAAAAGGGCTATACAGCGGCACCTAGTGGAGATACTTGGCAGTTTCATCGTAAAGAGGTCTACACCTGTCCCAATAGTATTTCTGATATCTTCTGGTAAGATGTTGATACAATGTTCTCTTAATGTGCCTACGGTGCCCTTGCTCTTCACTGGCTTGATGTATGTCCTCCCATATCTCTCACCCTAGTATGTTCTTATTACAGTTTGCAAATTTGGGACAAGATCCTCGAGTACTTTCCACTTATATATTGGTGTGCATCTCTTTTTCTTTCCTCCGTTCCAGCGGGTACATATTTAGGACTTTGATGGCTCCCCAGTAATTTAAATGCATTATTCGCTCTATGCGGGATGTAAATGGTCTCTGTATCTGTTCCAATTCCGATATCTTCCCTTCTCTCTAAACGAGAGAGCGCAAGCGATTTCAATAGTGTCACCAATGACATTATTTCCCTTGTTTTGAAAGTTTTCATTATCCACCCCATCATCTGTCCTAGCTGCTATGACATTGTCTTATTGTGTTCTTTAGAAAAAAGATCAGCAGACGTAATTACTCTTTCACATGTTTCTTTGTTCTATTTGATAGGCCTCTTGGGTTTTATATAGTGTTCCTTTTGAGTTCTTTTCATACCTAAGTATTTGTAAGTTATCACCAGTGAACATCATGTTGTTCTCCACTGTCCACTGGAAGACCCTGCTTATATCTTCCTGTAATTTTCAGGGTTTTCTACCGAGGTGACTTTGACTTGGCGAACTGGGAGTATGTAAACAAATTACCTTCCCAGCCTTCCTATGTTCCTCCACAACACTAGAGGAACTACTCTACCTGACTACCTGGGTGAGTTTAGCGGGAGTGTGCAACCTTACCTTCACTGACTGATGTTTATTTATATTGTTTATATTAGACTTCCTGCCTGCATAATAATATAATGTAACAATAATATAAAATCTTTATTGGCTACAAGTACATGTACAAGGTATACAGTCCTAGCTGACATCAGTGACATACTACTATACAGAAAGCCGCTTGTTGTGCTGAGCATTTCGGGCAAATTAGGTCAGTGCTCCAGGATGCGACTCACACCAGTCGACTAACACTCAGGTACCCACTTTACTAATGGGGAACATAGACAACCAGTGTAAGGAAACACTCCCAAAGTTTCTGCTCTCGCTGTGTGAAGCAAGAGCGAGGTCGTCCTGCACGCAACATGATCCGAGTTGTCAGTGGCATGTTTAGTATGTAAGCAGGAGATCGTTACTTTGTGTCACAGCTTAGGAATCTGATGGTTGAGTTTGAGTAGCTGATAGGTCAGCAACACTAACTTATAGGAGCTCATATACCATTCGGCACATGTGCGAGACACACTGCACAGGTTGACGCCTGCTGGCGTCCCGGTGGTGGTGACGTAGACACCAAGCCCACAAGATACGGCTGGCTGACGTAACCACAACCGTCGTCTATCTTAATAAATCACAGTCAGTCTCGACAGAGTAATTGTGTATTCTTCTAAAACCTCCATTACATTTCTCAAAACCCTCAAAACTGTCTCGTGTACCCTCGGACTGTCTCGTGTACCCTCGGACTGTCTCGTGTACCCTCAGACTGTCTCATGTACCCTCAGACTGTCGTATACCCTCAGACTGTCTCATGTACCCTCAGACTGCCTCATGTACCCTCAGACTGTCGTGTACCCTCAGACTGTCTTGTGTACTCAGACTGTCTCGTGTACTGTAGGACTGTCTCGTGTACCCTTTGACTGTCTCGTGTACCTTCTGATTGTCTCGTGTACTCAGGGGCTGTCTCGTGTACCCTCGGACTGTCTCGTGTACCCTCAGACTGTCTCGTGTACCCTCAGACTGTCTCGTGTACCCTCAGACTGTCTCGTGTACCCTCAGACTGTCTCGTGTACCCTCTGACTGTCTCGTGTACCCAAGGGCTGGCTCGAGTACCCTCTGACTGTCTCGTGTACCCAAGGGCTGGCTTGTGTACCCTCTGACTGTCTCGAGTACCCAGGGATTGTGTCGTGTACCATCGGACTGTCTAGTGTAACCTCTGACTGTCTTGTGTATTCTCCGACTGTCTCGTGTACTCAGATACACAAATAACACGCACATAAAAGAGAGAAGCTTACGACGACGTTTCGGTCCGACTTGGACCATTGACAAAGTCACAATGGTTCAAGTCGGACCGAAACGTCGTCGTAAGCTTCTCTCTTTTATGTGCGGGTTATTTGTGTATCGTTCCAGTCACGGTATTGTGCCTTTTTGTTATTTATTTGTGTACTGTTGGACTGTCTCGTGTACCCTTTGATTGTCTCGTGTACCCTCAGACTGTCACGTGTACCCTCGGATTGTCTCGTGCACCCTCAGACAGTCTTGTGTACTCTCGGAATGCATCTGTACCCTCAGATTTCCTCACATAGTCTTATTTACCGCTGCATGTACTCTCATGTATAGTCTCAGATCGTGTACTCTGAGTTCTTCAAGTACTCAGAATATTTCTCCTTCCTCAATGCACAAGAAAAATAGTCCAGCCTCGAGGCCCCGATAAATATTTCGTCATGATTTGGACTGGCAAAAACTCACCGTAGTCTCGACATTGAGGTCACAAAAAAATTCAATTTGGCATATGTTTGACTGTTCAATTAATCAAATAAGCGATGATTTGACAGCAATCTCTGCATCTGCGGCTCCCAGGTAGCCGGGGCGCCCCGTTCCTCCTCCTCCTCCTCCAGATACCTTCCTTCACGTTAACTCGCCCACAAAAGGCAGCCGTGAGTACGTCTTTCTTTCTTCTCCCCTTTCGATGACATCAATACTTAACTGGAGACTTTCATTTCTCATCCTGACAAACATGACTTTTTGAGAAAAAAGGGGACCCCTTTTATATACCCCCCTTTTCCAAGCGTACTTTTTTTCCCCAACACACAGGGGTATTTCTTCCCTTCATAACTTACCCTGTCTACTGCTTCTTCAGCGTATGCAGCCCTCCTTCCTCCCCTCTCCACTCCTTCCTTATTATCGCTGTTCTTCCATTCTTAACGCCAGCTGGGTCCTCTCTCTTGCCTTTTCTTCAGCCTTCTCCCCCTCCTCAGGGGAACCCCCACTTCCCCCACCCTCTTTCCCCCTCCCTCATCCCCCGTGGGCAACAAAGCAAACGGTCGAGGTGGGTTCCCAAGGGCACAATGTGAGAGGTATTTCCACCCAGGGAGTTAATGAAAGGATCCTTGCCCTCCGCTCTTAATATTATGGTAGCTACTATTTGTCAACCATATTATTGGCGGGACCTCGTCCATTATTGGCTGCTGCTGGCTAGAGTCGCCTCGTCCGCAAATTGGTCCGCATGGTGGCCAGCCCAGCCATCTCGGTGAGAGAAAGAACCAGCACAGCTCTTAGCTTGTAAATATAGATAACCTTAACCTAACCTTGTAAAACCCTGTTTAAAGAGAGAAAGCGAGCGAGCGAGAGAGAGAGAGAGAGAGAGAGAGAGAGAGAGAGAGAGAGAGAGAGAGAGAGAGAGAGAGAGAGAGAGAGAGAGAGAGATGCAACAATTAATTAGTTGTTTTTGCCACCAGAGACTCAAACCTGTTGATTGAAGTGTCACTCACCACGGGACTGAATATAATGCCACATCAACACTACATTACAGCCTAAATCGTTACCTGTATATTACTTGTAATTGCTTCTGAAGGTCACCGCCCCCGCGGCCCGGTCCCAGACCAGGCCTCCTGGTTCCTGGTCTGATCGACCGAGCTGTTGGTGCAGGCCACCGCAGTTCAACCTATTGTAGCCAGTGAACCTACATACCTAATTCCCATAGTTTCTACCAGAGGCCAGGCCTCTCGGTGGGCATGCCAGCCTGCCCACCCCTGCCTCTACCTCACTCTCTCAGCGGCCTTCACTTAGACAACAAGGCCTAGTCCTCTCTTTCTTGCGGGCATGGCCCTCCCAGGCCATGGGCACTTAACACACTGCCTGTGTACCCCACCACATTGCAAATAAAGTAAGACGCCTCCGAAGCCTTTATCATTACTCCCCGCTACCAAGAACCACCAGCTACCAAGAACCACCAGCTACCAAGAACCACCAACTACCAAGAACCACCAACTACCAAGAACCACCAACTACCAAGAACCACCAGCTACCAAGAACCACCAGCTACCAAGAACCACCAACTACCAAAAACCACCAACTACCAAGAACCACCAGCTACCAAGAACCACCAGCTACCAAGAACCACCAGCTACCAAGAACCACCAGCTACCAAGAACCACCAGCTACCAAGAACCACCAACTACCAAGAACCACCAGCTACAAAGAACCACCAACTACCAAGAACCACCAGCTACCAAGAACCACCAACTACCAAGAACCACCAACTACCAAGAACCACCAATAAACCTAGTAAACACTATACAAAACAACGCCACTAATTGGGAACTGTTTTGGATAATTTGTCTAGTTCCCTCTTAAAAACATCCAGGAGCCTGTTGGTAATTCCTCTTATTTATGAAGGGAGTGTGTTGAATAGTCGTGGTCCCTTTGCATTTGTTGAGCTTCCTCTCAGTGTACTCATCTCTCCTATTCTTTTGGGGTTTTGGACCAATTTCCCCAGTATCTTCCAGGGATCTATTATGATACATCTTTCTAGCCTACATTCTAAAGAGTACAGTTCTAGGGACTTTAAGTGCTCTCAGCAATTATGTGCTTGACTGAGTTTATATCTTCTCTGCATATTTTCAAACTCAGCAAAGTTGCCTACCTTGAAGAATGCCGAATGTGTTGAACAGAGGGTGTCTGTGGGTTATGACTGATTAGGTTAGTGATCCAATCAAGCCATCAGTGGAATTCAGCCCAGAAACCTACCATCCCATTTCTAGATAAATGAATTCTTACCTCTAGTTCACACAGAACAGTGCGGTAAGCCGGTTGCAGGGTAGTCGTATCTCTGGTGAACTGGACTGTGGTATGTCCCTTCACACCGGTCAGCCCCCAATAACGTACAAGAAATGCACATTTAATGATACAGTTAATGGGTACTTAATGTGGTTGGATGTGGGGTCTATATCACTCCAATGAGGAATTCCTAAGATATTTTGTATGAGTCACAGACCTGCAACCGTCTTTGCCCACAAGGAAAAGCTACGAATTAATTTTGTAGGTAACAGTGAAGGGGTCTAATTTGAATTATAATGTGCTATCAAATGTTAGACTATTTCACTGCACAAAAGCCTGTATTGGGATAAGTTGTTCTAATTAACTAGGCTGTTAATTGCTCTGCACCCTTAGACAAAGTCTGGTTACCTGCCTCACGAACAGGTTTTATTGTGACTCACGAAATCGTAATGACACGATAGTAAACAAACCATACCATGGACGGGGATAGAACCCGCGATCAGAGAGTCTCAAAACTCCAGACCGTCGCGTTAGCCACTGGACCAGCATAAGCACCACTGTCACGGCCATGCTAGCTGGAGAGTCGTCTGTAAAAACTTGCATTTGTGGTCACAGTGGTGCCTATGCTAACCTTCTTATGGTGTAGAAATATACCTAGTTGGATGAACCTTATTGTGGCTAGCTGGTCCAGTGGCTAACGCGACGGTCTGGAGTTTTGAGACTCTCTGATCGCGGGTTCTATCCCCGTCCGTGGTATGGTTAGGTTTTATTGTGACTGAAGCCCTGGTGCCCAATGTGGGCAGCTGTACCTGGTCACCGGCACAGTGGGCTGTGAAAGGTAAGTGTAGATACTAGGCTAATTTACTCTACGTCTAACTCTAACTTAACTTAAATATGTATAAAAAGTAGAGTGTAATCCATTAGCCAGAAAGGCTTCATTACTAAATTAGTCTTACAAATTCCCTCTACTTAGGGGGTCTAACGGTTTGGGAAATCAGTCAAGTTCTGTGAGTTCCCACGCTGAACAAGGGACTTGAAGAGTGTCATCATTGGCTTGGCATCACTTGTTTTGAAAGTTCTAGCTATCCAACATACTATTTTCCTTGCACTTGCGATAATGACTTTGTTGTGCTCCTTAAATGTGAAATCTGACACTATAACTCCCTGGTCTCTCACATTTGATTAACTATTTACTGAGTGGTTTCTTTTGTACTCCGATCTTGTTTTTATTTCCTCTATTCTTCCACATCATATTAACAGAGATTTGTCCTCATTGAACATACTGTCAGTAGATCACTGGAAGACTTGCTTTATATCATCTAGGTGACTTGCTGTGTCTTCTATGGATGCTATTCTCATACAAATACTAGTGGTTTATGTCCTTGTTAATTTCATATATGAGAAACAGAAAGAGAAGAGGGGTGAGTACTGTGCCTTGTGGAATAGAACTTTTCATTCTGTTCACTATTACTCTCCAGGGTTCTGTTTGTTAGGAAGTTAAACAACCATCTTCCCACCTTCTCAGTTATTCCTTTTGCACACATTTTGTGCACAATTGCCTCTTGTCAAAAGCCTTTGCAAAGTCAGAGTATAATTTTCTGCATTCCATTTGTCCTCTTAAGAGTGCATCCAAAACCGTGTCATAAGATGTTGTAGGATGTTGCAGGGTGTATGATGTATGTTGTTATACACGATAAAAGGTTTTAATGTGTAGTAAGTCTCCATAATCATTACATCACACATACCCATGCACTGACCCCTCTAACACTCCACACCTGAGTGCAGAGCAGAAAGGTACAGCAAAAATCAGGTTCTTGTGGTACTCAGTTTACAAATAGGATACAGGCAGGATGGCAATGCCGTACACCTGTGGGATATATGAAAAGCCTCTTGGGAAAAATCCAGAATCACATGCAACCTTTGCTCTTCAAAACATCATGTCACCTGTTCAAGAATAAACACTGCAACAAAAAACGACATCCATCTAGAAAGGTGTTTCTGGATCTGCAGCAAGGATGTGGAACTATGGACAGATATCAGGAAAGCACTCAGGAGGTTAATAAACAATAAGTATGAAAACAAAGCGGAACTATTGGATAGTTTACCTGGAATATATAGAGCATGGGAGGATAGGAGAGGAGTAAAGTTTAACACACAGAAAGCCCAGTGTACAACAATTGACCCAAAAATAAATGGACACCCACTGGAAAAACACAGGAAACAAAAAAATCATTTAGCTCAGTCCCCAGTCCTAGGGCTGACCCAGACCCAGCCCCCAGCCATAGTGCAAATCCGGATTCGGGTAAAGACTTCTACAACCACCACAGCCATAGCCTCTAGTATAGATGTAATAGAGGAGTCCTCTTTCCGGGAAAATGTTGGCCTCATGATAACAGATGGTGGTGTCTCTGGTTTGGCTATGGAGGACTGTAGTGCAGTTCTAGGAACTGCACAGATTAGGAATACACCCAGTACAAATTGTATCCAACCAAAAGCAAAATTGTGCAAATTCTATGCTTGAGGCATCTGTAAGCATGCAATATCAGGGAAAACAAATGGGACATGCAACTTTGAGCGTCCCAAAAAATGCCATGACCTCCTGTCTAAAGGAGTGTGTTGTTTTGCCTCTTGCAAATTCTTCCACTCTGAGATGGTAGTTACAGCAACACGACTCCAAGTGATTTTTTAGTGGTAGGAAACGAAGAAAGAAAATGGAAAGAGATAACCAAAATAGTCCATAACCTTGGAGCCTTGTTGGACTGGAGGCACAGCCAGTGGCCCCTCCGGACTCACAACTACTGATGCCAACAACAAACATGCAACACAATCTCATTTATATTTGCTAACACACAGGGCCTTAAGCCATCCACCAGCAACAAAATACCTTTCATTAATGAACTTCTATATGAGTCAAATGCAATGTTTGCAGCCTTCACAGAGACCCACGCAAAATATTACTTTGACAGTGATATATGGATATCTGAGTACAATTTTATCAGATGCTACAGAAAGAACAGGCAACAAGGGAGGGTTGGACTGTATGTCAAAGAGTCGCTCATTTGCACAGAGATATTGAATGCCACAAATGATGTAGTTGAAGTTCTAACATTAAAAATCGAGAACCAAAACTTAGTCATTGTACTTGTATACAAGCCACCATATGCAGCTTCCCAACAGTTCAAAGAACAGCTAGCAAAAACTGACTCCTGTCTGGAAAACCTTCCAGTCCCATCCCCAAACATCTTGCTGCTTGGTGACTTCAGTCTAAGACACACAAAATGGAAGAATATAGCAAATAATGTTGTAGCAGAAGTAATCCCTGGAGGCAGCTCAGATGAAAAGTCACACACACACAGGAGCTGCTGAATTTCTGCAATAAACACATCCTAAGTCAGCAGATAGGGAAGCCAACAAGACTGGAGAACACACTTAACCCTATTTTCACAAATAATGAGGACCTGTAAGAAACACAATATCAAAAATAAGTAATTCTGATCACAATGTAATCGAAGTCCAGACTTACATGCACAGGTGTCCTGATCAGCAAAATTCACATAGCTATGAGGGTACCTTCACCCGATTCAACTTCAACAACAAGAACATCAGCTTGGACCAGGTAAACTATGTCCTAAATGAAACATATTGGGAAGATGTCTTAAATAACATTAACCCTAACCAATGCCTTGAAAAGATCAACTCCCTAGTAGCTGAAGTATGTTCAAGGCATATTCCCCTAAGAAAAAAGAAGAGAAGTAAACTGGAGAGAGAGAGAGAGATGCTCCCTCTACAGGAGAAGGCGAAGAATCACTGAGCTCCTCAAGAATGCCAGATTCTCTGAAACACGGAAAGAAGCGCTAACCAGAGAAGTGAAAAATATTGAGCTAAAGTTAAAGGAGTCATACAGGATCCAGGAGAGACAAGAGGAGCTAAAAGCGATTAGTAAAATTGAAAGAAATTCGAAATATTTCTTTTCATATGGCAAAAAACAAGACAAAAACTGCTTCTAGTTTAGGACACCTGCTCAGACAAGAAGGATCCTACACAGATGACAACAAAGAAATGAGGGAGATATTGAAATCTCAATATGACTCTGTGTTAAGTGAGCCACAAATCAGTCTAAAGATAGACAATCCAAATAATTTTTTCATGAATGAGCCTCAAAACCCTGCCAATGTATGCCAACTTTCTGACATAACCCTAACTTCACTAGACTTTGAGAAAGCCATCGACGATATGCCCATGCACTCAGCCCCAGGCCCAGACTCGTGGAAGTGTATGTTCATTAAGAACTCCAAGAAACCCTCTCACGGGCCCTAAGTATGCAATGGAAAAGGAGCATAGACACAGGTCAGATTCCACAGTCACTGAAAACAACGGATAAAGAGGGCAGCAAATCAATAGATATGAACTATAGACCAATAGCTTTAACGTCCCATGTCATAAAAATCTTTGAAAGATTTCTAAGAAGCAGGATTGCAAACCACCTGGACTCCCAAAAATTACACAATCCAGGGCAACATGATTTCAGAGCAGGTCACTCCTGCCTCTAGCAACTATTGGACCACTATGATATGGTCTTAGATGCACTGGAAAACAAACAGAATACAGATATAGTATACACAGTTTTTGCAAAAGCCTTTGACAAGTGCGATCATTATGTAATAGCACACAAAATGCGTACTACAGGGATAACTTGCAAAGTATGCAGATGGATCTTCAACTTTCTGACCACTCGAACACAAAGAGTAGTGGTAAACCGAGTTAAATCGGAAGCCATAGTGAAGAGCTCTGTTTCATAAGGCACAGTACTCGCACCTATCCTGTTCCTCATTCTCACACCAGACATAGATAGAGATGCAAACCATAGCACTATATCATCCTTTTCAGACGATATTAGAATGTGCATGAGAGTGTCATCCATTGAGGACACGGCAAATCTCCATGAAGATATAAACCAAGTTTTCCAATGGGCAACGGAGAACAATATTATGTTCAATGGAGACAAATTCCAACTACTCCGTTATGGAAAACTGGAGGAAATAATAACTAGGAATGAGTATACTACGAACTCAAATCACACAATAGAGCGGAAAAGTAATGTGAAGGACCTGGGAGTGGTAATGTATGAAGATCTCACCTTCAAGGACCACAACAATGCCACTATCACATCTGCGAGGAAACTGATAGGATGGATAATGAGAACATTCAAGAGACACACTTCTCGATGTATATACACTGAGAGATACACACTTCTCGATGTATATACACTGAGAGATACACACTTCTCGATGTATATACACTGAGAGATACACACTTCTCGATGTATATACATTGAGAGATACACTTCTTGATGTATAAACACTGAGAGATACACACTTCTCGATGTATATACACTGAGAGATACACACTTCTCGATGTATATACACTGAGAGATACACACTTCTCGATGTATATACACTGAGAGATACACTTTTGATGTATATACACTGAGAGATACACACTTCTCGATGTATATACACTGAGAGATACACTTCTTGATGTATATACACTGAGAGATACACTTCTCGATGTATATACACTGAGAGATACACACTTCTCGATGTATATACACTGAGAGATACACACTTCTCGATGTATATACACTGAGAGATACACACTTCTCGATGTATATACACTGAGAGATACACACTTCTCGATGTATATACACTGAGAGATACACTTCTCGATGTATATACACTGAGAGATACACTTTTTGATGTATATACACTGAGAGATATACACTTCTTGATGTATATACACCGAGAGATACACACTTCTTGATGTATATACACTGAGAGATACATACTTCTTGATGTATATACACCGAGAGATACACTTCTCGATGTATATACACTGAGAGATACACTTCTCGATGTATATACACTGTGAGATACACTTTTCGATGTATATACACTGAGAGATACACACTTCTCGATGTATATACACCGAGAGATTACACTTCTCCATGTATATACACCGAGAGATACACACTTCTCGATGTATATACACCGAGAGATACACACTTCTCGATGTATATACACTGAGAGATACACTTCTTGATGTATATACACTTAAAGATACACTTCTCGATGTATTTTTACTCATTCTTAAATGACTATCAACATAAATCTGGTGATTATAATTAGGATGCACTCACCTATTTGTTGCTGAAGGAGTTGAGTCACAGCTCCTGGCCCCTGTGCAACACAGGCGAGTCGTCTCAGCCCTCTCTCTCTCTCTCTCTCTCTCTCTCTCTCTCTCTCTCTCTCTCTCTCTCTCTCTCTCTCTCTCTCTCTCTCTCTCTCTCTCTCTCTCTCTCTCTCTCTCTCTCTCTCTTTCTTTTTTTACACAGGGTTTGACAAGGTTAGGTTAAGGATCCCTAGCTTTATTGACAAGCTATTTACAGGTTAAGGATTCCTAACTTTATTGGCAAGCTAAGAGCTGTTACCTACATCAGCTTATTTGAAAGCATTTTTATTGTCATGAAACATACAAGTAGGGAACAGGATGAAGTTGGAGTCATCTGTGGGCCAGCATTTTCATCTGGTCAACTGACTTTATCTCGTTGACATCATAATGCTGTACGAATGTGTTCCATACTCGAGTCATCCTGGGAATAAATGATCTCAGATGAAGTGATGTTCTGGAGAAGGGTACAGCCAGAGTGAAGTTGCTGCTTTCTGCCAGTCTTGTGGTATAGAAGCTTGCTTCACGCTGTCCTCGAAGTGGTACTTTGACAATGTTGGCCTTGTACATAACAGTAAGGTCATAAGAACATAATAAATTAAGAAAGGAGGAACACTGCAGTAGGCCTGTTGGCCCATACTAAGCAGGTCCTTCACAAATCCAACCCACCAACAGAATAAACGCTACCCAAGCAATAAGCTTTGACAATTCTATTTACTCACATGCAAGTCCCACTCAAAACCAGCCCCTCTCACTCATATATTTATCCAACCCAAATTTGAAACTACCCAAGGTCCTACCTTCAATAACCCTACTAGGCAGACTGTTCCACTCATCAACTACCCTGTTTCCAAACCAATACTTTCCTATATCCTTTCTAAATCTAAACTTATCTAATTTGAATCCATTATTGTGGGTTCTCTCTTGGAGAGATATCCTCAAGACCTTATTTATATCCTCTTTATTAATACCCATCTTCCACTTATACACTTCGATCAGGTCTCCCTTCATTTTCCGTCTTACAAGTGAATGTAATTTAAGGGACTTTAATCTTTCTTCATACAGAAGATTTCTAATGCTATGAATGAATTTTTTCATTCTTTGTTGAATGTTTTCTAACGAATATATATCCATTGTGTAATATGGAGGCCAGAACTGAGCTGCATAATCTAGGTGAGGCCTTACTAATGATGTATAAAGCTGTAGTATAACCTCTGGACTTCTGTTGCTTATACTTCTTGATATAAATCCCAGTGGTAATCTGTACTTAACTCTGTGAAGACATATCTAGTGTGCTCTCTGTGAATCTGAACAAGATGTCCTCTCTTGAGCAGCTCTACCAACAGCTAAAGGAAGAACTGAGGGTGGCTAAGCTTGAGATACAGCGAATGACTGAGGAAAACAAGATTCGTAGTAAGCTTCCTGTTGAGAATCCTCAAGCCATGAATGGAACCTGGACAGTTGCTGGAAAGCATAGGACAAAGTTAAGGATCAAGAGGACGGATGGAGAGGTAGAATCAACGAAGATCCAGGAAACTGTTGTGGAAACATCGAACTCATTCTCCGTGCTTCCCGATGAATGTGAGATGGCTACTGGGAACATCATGACGAACGTTGTTGTTGTTGGGGATAGCCAGGTTAGGTATATGGATAGTGCCTACTGCTTGAGGGATAGAAGTAGGAGACAGAGTGTTTGCTTTCCTGGGGCTGGGATGGAGGATATTGTTAGCCAGCTTGACAACATCATGAACGGTAATGGGATCAATCCCATTATCTGCATCAGTGCTGAAGGCAATGATGTAGGCAAACATAGAAGTGAGGATTTAGTTAGAAGGTTCAGGACAGCAATAGACATAATTAGGAAGAAAGGGGGGCACCCTGTTACATGTGAAATTTTTCCAAGAAGGAGTGTTGGAAATAAATGGTTGTCCGGAGCAATTGGTATTAATTGTTGGCTGGATAAGCACTCAAAGGATAATGCAGTACCATTCGTTGATAACTGGGACCACTTCTACGGTAGAAATGACATGTATGCCAGGGATGGGGGTTCACTTATCTAGGGCAGGTGTGGGTTTTCTTGCTAGCTCAGTTGAGAGTGTGGTTAGGACTTTTCACCAGGATTAGTTAGAGGTATGGGTTTATAAATGGAGAATAATGAGTATGGATATATTGATTTAGGCTTTGATATTATGAATCTTAATAATAACAGTCATGGAGTAACACAGGGTAATGATAATTACAGAAACTGTGTAAAAGCAAAGGTGAATAGGAAAAAAGCACAGAAGAAAAACATATAACTGTATTTTAAACTAACAATCGAAGTGCAAGAAATAAGATTAATGAATTACATTTGGTGCCATGTGCTTGGAACTTTGATGTCATTGCATTAACTGAAACAAGGTATGATTTAAAGAGTCGGGATATGATTGCTGAGTGTAATATTCATGGGTTTGTTTCATGTGAACAGATATTATGGGAAGGGGGGAGGAGCTGCATTATATGTACGAGAAAATATAAATTGTTGCATAAAAACAGGTATAAAAATATATGGATTAGTAACAGAATCTTTTTGGGTAGAGTTTGTAGAAGGTGAAGAAAAAGTGATTCTAGGTGTAATATACCGACCTCCAGACTTGGATCACGATAGAGGGAGACTTCTTTGGGACGAAATTGTTAGAGCTTCTAGACACAATAACTTAGTGATAGTAGGGGATTTTAACTTTAGTAAAATTGACTGGACTTCTTTGACCAGTAATCTGGAGAACAGCGACTTTATTGAAGTAGTCCAGGACTGTTTTCTGAAGCAGTTTGTAACAGAGCCTACCAGAGGTAATAATTTGCTCGACCTAGTCTTGTCAAATAAGGAAACACTCGTAAATAATCTGGAGATCGCTGAAGAACTTGGTGCTAGTGATCACAAATCCATCACTTTTGGCATTAGTTGGGAATACGAGAATATTGATAATACGGTAAAAGTCCCTGATTTTCGTTCTGCCGATTATAGTGGATTGGGGTAATCTAGCTAATAATTTTACTGATGATCACACTTACGATTGTGAAGGGATCTGCGACTATGAACTTATTCTTAATAATGTACAACGAGCTCAGAGCATATATATTCCCCAAAGAGATATTAGGTCAAATAATAACGACCCCCAAATGGGTTAACAGGAGGCAAAAACATTTACTAGGAGAGAAAAGGGGAATTTATAGGCGCAACAAAAGAGGAGAGATTAACCTTATTGACCAATATGTTCAGTTGAAAAGAGAAGTAAAAAAAAGGGGGATTAGGAAAGCTAAACGTGGCTATGCAATTAGAGTTGCTAATGAATCAAAGACTAATCCTTCAAGTGTACAGGACTAAGGTGAAGGAAAAAGTAGGACCTTTGAAAATTGGGAATGGACAGCTGACGGATAACGAACTGGAAATGTGTTCTCTATTTAATGATTATTTTTTGTCAGTCTTTACTCAAGAAGACGTTAATGAGATTCCAGAAATTAACAATTATTCAGTTCCTGAAGAATTCAAATTAACGAATATTACTGCCACGAGGGGCATGGTCATTAAACAGACAGATAAATTGAAATAAAATAAGGCCCCGGGACCCAGTGAGTTGTTTTCCAGAATACTTAAAGAATGCAAGATGGAACTTCGTCAGCCATTAACAAGCGTGTTTAATGCATCCATCTTAACAGGTGTAGTTCCTATATTCAAATCAGGGGATAGGTCTAGTTCATCAAATTACCGTCCAATCAGCCTGACGTCTAAAGTAGGCAAGTTGTTGGAATCGATTATAGCTGATATTATTAGAAGTCATCTTGAAGAGCATAATTTGATTAATGAATCTCAGCATGGGTTCACGAGAGGTCGTTCCTGCCTGAAAAATTTACTGACGTTCTCCAATAAATGAATGGGGATGGAATTACAGGAGACACGAGCAAATTTGCTGATGATACAAAGATAGGCTGTATGATTCATTCTGAGGAGGATTCCAATAAACTCCAAGAGGATTTGGACAAATTAATGTCTTGGTCTGAAAATGGCAGATGAAGTTCAATGTGGATAAGTGTAAGGTACTAGTCCTTGGTAATGAAAATAACCCTCAAAGCTATAAACTAGGTGAAGTAGAACTTGATCATACATAATGTGAAAAAAGACCTGTACTTAGCTCTGTGAAGACTTGTTTGTGTGCTCTCTGTGAATCTGAACCAAGATGCCCTCTCTTGAGCAACTCTACCAACAGCTAAAAGAGGAGCTTAGGGTTGCTAAACTGGAGATACGACGATTAACAGAGAACAAGAGGATTCATAGCAATCCTCCTGTTGTGAGTCCTCAGGTTAAGAGGGGAATCTGGTCAGTGACCAGGCAACATGTAACCAAGCTGAGGATCAAGAAGACTGTTGGAGAGGCAGAACAACGAAAAACCAGAAGACTACTGTGGAAACTTCCAACTCATTTTCGGTGCTACCTGACGAATGTTGGTTGTCTACTGGGAGCATCATAACGAGCACCAAGGAAGCACTGGTAGACGTGAATGAGACATCCCTAGAACCCTCAATGAAGACCATCGAGAACGTCGCTACAAAATCCACAAGTGAAGGTAAGAACATTGTTTTATTTGGAGACAGACAGGTTAAGTTTAAGGATAGGGCCTTTTGTCTTAGGGACAGGAAGAGGAGGCAGAGGGTATGTTTTCCTGGGGCTGGGATGGGGGAAATTGTTAGCTGTCTGGACAACATCATAAGAGGTAATGAGAGAAATCCTATTATCTGCCTCAGTGCTGGAGGCAACGATGTTGGCAGACGTAGGAAAGAGGACCTGATTAGCATGTATAGGTCAGCAATAGAAATAATTAGGAAGAAGGGTGGGAACCCTGTCATATGTGGTATTTTGCCAAGGAGAGAAGTTGGAAACGAATGGTTGTCCAGGGCAATTGGTGCCAATTGCTGGCTGTACAAATACTAAAAGGAAAATACAGTAACATTCATTGACTACTGGGACCTCTTCAATGGCAGAAATGACATGTATGCCAGTGATGGGGTTCATTTATCTAGGTCTGGGGTGGGGGCACTGGCAACTGCAGTGGAGGGAGCTGTTAGAGCTTGAAACTAGGAATAGTTAGTGGTATGGGTTTTGGCGGGAATACAGTGAAGTCCCAGTGTAGTAATGTTATGAGCTCTAGGGGAACTAGTAATAGGCAGAATGAGGTGGATATTGGAAAGCCAATGGCACTAGGCGACAAGGACATTAATAGGTTTAATGGAAAAACGAAAATGTGCAGGAAGGGTAAAGAGAAAGGAGGGCCTTTAAAAATATATTATGCTAATAGCCGTAGTGCTAGGAATAAGATGGACGAGTTGAGACTAGTTGCTAGTGCAGGTAACATTGATGTATTTGCCATCACTGACACATACTTTAATTCCAAAAGTCGGGACATGCCTGCAGAATGTCATATTCAGGGTTTTAAATTGTTCCAAGCAGATAGAAGTGTTGGGAAGGAGGGTGGGGTGGCATTGTATGTCCGAGATCGCTTGAACTGTTACATAAAAACATATATTAAGTGTGAAGTAACACATACAGAGTCTGTCTGGATAGAATTTTCAGAGGGGCATGAAAAATTTATTCTTGGAGTGATATACCGTCCCCCAGACTTAGACAGGGACCAAGGGAGATTACTATGGGAGGAAATTGTTAAGGCCACAAGGCACGACAATGTAGTAATTCTAGGGGACTTTAAATTTAGTCAGTTTGATTGGGATTTCTTGACTGGGAATTTAGAATCAAATGACTTCTTAGAAGTAGTTCAGGATTGTTTTTTGAAGCAGTTTGTGACAGAACCTACAAGGGATAATAACCTGCTTGACATGGTTCCGGCAAACAAGGAAACCCTTGTTAATAATCTAGAAGTTACAGAGGAACTCGGCACAAGCAATCACAACTCAATTACCTTTAGCATATAATGGAAGTATGATAGTAGGGATAATTCAGTAATGGTCCCAGATTTTTGCTTAGCAGATTACAATGGGCTTAGAGAACACTTATTATCTGTTAACTGGGATAACGAAGAGAGATATCAATGTGACAGCTTTCTGAACACTATTCATGCTGTCCTAAGAACATTTATCCCATATAAAGAAATTAGATCGAATAAAAATGACCCAAAATGAATGAATAGTAGGCTCAAATATCTTTTAGGTCAGAAGAAAGGAATATATAGACGTATCAATAGAGGTGAGGGTCATGTTATGAATCAGTATATTGACATTAAGATGGACGTTAAAAAGGGGATCGTTAAGAGGGACGTTAGAAAGGGGATAAGAAAAACTAAAAGGGAGTACGAACTTAAAGTTGCTAGAGATTCGGAAACTAACCCAAAAAGTTTTTTCCAGGTGTATAAAACAAAAGTTAGAGATAAGAAAAGGCCCCTTAAAAATAACTATGGGCATCTTACTGGCAAAGAGAATGAAATGTGTTCGATTTTAAATAATTATTTTTTCTTGGGTTTTACACAGGACGACACTAACAATATCCCAGTAATTAAGTTTCTATAGTGGGCCTGAAGAAGATAAATTATGTAACATCACAGTCACTAGTGAAATGGTTATGAAACAAATAGACCGACTGAAACAAAAGAAATCACCGGGTCCTAATGAGCTTTTTTTCAAGGGTTCTTAAAGAATGCAAAACGGAACTCTGTGACTCATTAACTAATATTTTTAATTTATCTCTTCAAACAGATGTAGTGTCCTATTTTTAAAGCATGGGACAAGTCGTTACCTTCAAATTACCGCCCAATAAGCCTGACATCAATTGTAGGCAAATTTCTAGAGTCAATTATAGCTGAGATTGTAAGAAGCCATCTCGATAAGCATAGCTTGATTAATGATACTCAGCATGGATTCACGAGAGGCCGTTCTTGTCTAACTAATTTATTTACTTTCTTCAGTAAAGCTTTAGAAGCTGTTGATCACGATAAAGAATTTGATATTGTTTATTTAGATTTTAGTAAGGCTTTTGATAGCGTACCGCACCAAAGACTGTTAAAGAAAGTGGCAGCTCATGGCATTGGGGGAAAAGTGCTCTCATGGATCGAGTCATGGCTCACAGACATGATGTTAAATTCGAGTGGGGATCTGTAACAAGCGGCATTCAACATCAGTCTTGGATCCACTGTTGTTTATAATATATATCAATGATCTTGATGAGGGAGTTACAAGTGACATGAGCAAATTCGCCGATGACACAGAGATAGGTAGGATAATTGATTCAAATGTAGATATCAGGGAACTTCAGGTGGATTTAGACAAACTCAATTCCTGGTCAGAAAAGTGGCAGATGCAGTTCAACGTAGGTAAATGCAAGGTTCTGAAGCTCGGAAGTGTCCATAACCCTAGCACTTATAAGTTAAATAATGTAGAACTTAACCATATAGATTGCAAAAAGAACTTGGGGGTTATGATAAGCAGTGACCTTAAACCAAGACAGCAATGCCTAAGCGTACATAATAAGGCAAACAGATTACTGGGATTTATATCAAGAAGTGTAAGCAGCAGAAGTTCAGAAGTTATATTACAGCTTTATACATCATTAGTAAGGCCTCACGCCTCAGTTCTGGTCTCCATATTACAGAATGGACATAAATTCATAAGAAAACATTCTGCGTAGAATGATTAAATTAATACATGGCATTAGAAATCTTCCTTATGAAGAAAGATTGAAGACCCTTAAATTACATTCACTTGTTAGACGAAAAATGAGGGGAGACATGATCGAAGTGTATAAGTGGAAGATGGGTATGAATAAAGAGGATATAAATAAGGTCTTGAGGATATCCCTCCAAGAGAGAACCCGCAGTACTGGATTCAAATTAGACAAGTTTAGAATTAGAAAGGATATAGGAAAGTATTCGTTTGGAAATAGGGTAGTTGACGAGTGGAACAGTCTGCCTAGTAGGGTTATCGAGGCTAAAACCTTGGGAATTTCAAATTTAGGTTGGATTAATGCATGAGTGAGAGGAGTTGGATTTGAATGGGACTTACTCATGGGTAAATAGAATTATCGAAGCTTATTTCTTGGATTTATTGGGTTGGGCAGTGTTCCTCCTTTTTTATGTTCTTATGCTCCTGTACTTAACTAAGCAGTGACCTGTACTTAACTCTGTGAAGACGTGTCTTGTGTGCTCTCTGTGGACTGAACCAAGATGCCCTCCATCGAGCAACTTTACCAGCAGCTTAAGGAGGAATTAAGGGTAGCAAAGATAGAGATATGGCGATTGAGTGAGGAAAAAAGAGGATTCGTAGTAGTCCTGTTGTGAGTCCTCAGGTCAAGAAGGGAACCTGGACAGTGGCTGGACAGCATGGAACGAAGTTGATGATCAAGAAGACGAATGGAAAAGTAGAAACAATGAAGAAAGAGACTGCTGTGGAAACTGTTTGGGAAACATCAAACCCATTCTCCTAGCTCCCCAATGAATGTGAATCGACTACTGGGAACATCACGATGAACAACGCAAAGGAAGGTAAAAATATTGTTGTTGTTGGGGATAGCCAAGTTAGGTATATGGATAGTGCCTTCTGCTTGAAGGATAGGAGTAGGAGACAGAGGGTTTGATTTCCTGGGGCTGGGATAGAGGATATTGTTAGCCAGCTTGACACCATCATGACCGGTAATGGGGTCAATCCTATTATCTGCCTCAGTGCTGGAGGCAATGATGTAGGCAAGCATAGAAGTGAGGATTCAGTTAGAAGGTTCAGGAGACCAATAGACATAATTAGGAAGAAGGGGGGGTGCCCTGTTATATGTGGCATTTTGCCAAGAAGGGGTGTTGAAAATGAATGATTGTCCAGAGCGTTTGGTATTAACTGTCGGCTAGACAAACACTCTATGGATAATGCAGTACCATTCATTGACAGCTAGGACCACTTCTATGGCTGAAATGACATGTATGCCAGGGATGGGTTTCACTTATTCAGGGCAGGTGTGGATTTTCTTGCTAGCTCAGTTGAGGGGGTTGTTAGGACTTTATTAAACTAGGATTAGTTAGAGGTATGTGTTTAGAAATGAAAAATAATGAGTATCGATATATTGACTAGGCTTTGATATTATGAATCTTAATAATAACAGTCATGGAATAACGCTGGGTAATGATAATTTCAGAAACTGTGTAAAAGCAAAGGTGAATAGGAAAAATGTGCAGAAGAAAAAAGCATGTGATGGTATTTTATGTTAGTCGAAGTGCAAGAAATAAGATTAATGAACTAAGTTCGTTAGCATGTGCTGGGAACTTTGATGTCAATGCATTAACTGAAACATGGTATAATTTAAAGAGTCGGGATGTGATTGCTGAGCGTAATATTCATGGGTTTATGTTGTTCCATGTGGATAGATGTAATGGGAAGGGGGAAGGAGTTGCATTATATGTTCGAGAAAATATTAATTGTTGCATAAAAACAGGTATAAAAATAGATAGAATAGTAACAGAATCTGTTAGGGTAGAGTTTGCAAAAGGTCAAGAAAAACTAATTCTGGGTGTAATATACCGACCTCCAGGCTTGGATCACGATAAAGGGACGCTTCTTTGGGAGGAAATTGTTAGGGCTTCTAAACACAGTAATGTAGTGATAGTAGGGGATTTTAACTTTAGTCAAGTAAAAGGACACAAGTGCAACTAATGTGACATTTATTGTGGCAACGTTTCGCTCTCCAAGAGCTTTATCAAGCCATTACATTCAAGCTCCTGGAGAGCGAAACGTTGCCACAATAAATGTCACATTAGTTGCACTTGTGTCCTTTTACATTACATATTGTCGGTAATTCTACCAACTTTATTACAACTTTAGTCAAATTGACTGGACTTCTACGACCGGTAATCTGAAGTCCAGTGACTTTATGGAAACAGTTAAGAGCTGTTTTCTGAAGCAGTGTGTAACAGAGCCTCCAGGGGTAATAATTTGCTCGACCTAGTCTTGTCAAATAAGAAAACACTCATAAATAATCTGGAGATCGCTGAAGAGCTTGGTGCAAGTGATCACAAATCCATCACTTTTAGCATTAACTGGGAATACGAGAATAATGATAATATGGTAAAAGTACCTGATTTTCGTTCCTCCGATTATAATGGACTTAGTGAACACCTGTCTAATCTCGATTTGGGTTATCTAGCTAATGATTTTATTGACGATGATCATACGATTATGAAGGGATCTTTGTTTATGATTTCTTTCTTAATAATGTACGATATGCACAGACTATATACATTCCCCAGAGAGAAATTAGGTCTAATAATAACGATCCATAATGGGTTAACAGGAGGCTAAAGCATCTATTAGGGGAGAAAAGGGGAATTTATAGGCGCATCAGAAGAGGAGATGTTAACCTTACTGACCAATATGTTCAGCTTAAAAGAGAAGTAAAAAAGGGGATTAGAAAGGCTAAACGTGACTATGAAATTAGAGTAACGAACTGGAAATGTGTTCCCTATTTCATGGCTGTTTTTTTGTCAGTTTTTACACAGGAAGATGTAAATGAGATTCCAGAAATTATCGATAATTCAGTTCCTGATGAATTCAAATTAACTAATATTACTGTCACGAGGGACATGGTTATTAAACACATAGACAAACTGAAGCAAAATAAGTCCCCGGGACCCGACGACTTGTTTTGATAAATTAGACACAAGTGCAACACTTGGGTGTCTTTATTGAGGAAACGTTTAGCCACACTGTGGCTTCATCAGTCCATACAAAGGAGAACGTTGAAGAACAGAAGGGGTTTCAGGTAATCAGTCCATACGGAAGATTTATAATGATATGTATTAATTTACTCATTTTACGCTGAATGTTTTCTAACAAATTTATGTCCATTCTGTAATATGGAGACCAGAACTAAACTGCATAATCTAGGTGAGGCCTTACTAATGATGTATAAAGCTGTAATATAACCGCTGAACTTCTGTTGCTTACACTTCTTGATATAAATCCCAGTAATCTGTTTGCCTTATTATGTACGCTTAGGCATTGCTGTCTTGGTTTAAGGTTACTGTTTACCATAACCCCCAAGTCCTTCTTGCAATCTGTATGTCTAAGTTCTACAATATTTAACTTATAAGTGCTAGGGTTATGGACACTCCCGAGCTTCAGAACCTTGCAATTTGTTTATTTGGATTTTAGTAAAGCCTTCAACAGAATACCTCACAAGAGACTGTTAAGAAAAGTGGCAGCTCATGGTTTAGGAGGTAAAGTTCTAGCATGGATAGAGGCATGGCTTACCAATAGAAAGCAGAGAGTTTCCATTAATGCGGTCAAATCTGAATGGGGATTAGTCACTAATGGCGTTCCATAGGGATCATTTTTGGGCCCTCCATTGTTCATAATTTACATTAATGACCTTGATGAAGGAATTACAAGTGACATGAGCAAATTTGCTGATGATACAAAGATAGGCCGTATGATTCATTCTGTGGAGGATTCCAATGAGCTCCAGGAGGATTTGGACAAATTAATGTCTTAGTCTGAGAAATGGCAGATGAAGTTCAATGTGGATAAGTAATTGATTCAAACTTAGATGTCAGGGAACTTCAGGAGGATTTAGACAAGCTCAATTCCTGGTCAGAAAAGTGGCAGATGCAGTTCAATGTAGATAAATGCAAGGTTCTGAAGCTCGGGAGTATCCATAACCCTAGCACTTATCAGTTAAATAGCGTAGAACTTGGCCATACAGATTGCGAAAAGGATTTGGGGGTTATGGTGAGCAGCAACCTTAAACCAAGACAGCAGTGCCTAAGCGTACGTAACAAAGCAAACAGATTACTGGGATTTATATCTAGAAGTGTAAGTAACAGAAGTCCAGCGGTTATTTTAGAACTTTATACATCATTAATAAGGCCTCACCTGCATTACGCAGCTCAGTTCTGGTCTCCATATTACAGAATGGATATAAATTCGCTAGAAAATATCTAGCGTAGAATGACCAAATTAATACATAGCATTAGAAATCTTCCATT
This sequence comes from Cherax quadricarinatus, assembly GCF_038502225.1. Classification (NCBI taxonomy): domain Eukaryota; kingdom Metazoa; phylum Arthropoda; class Malacostraca; order Decapoda; family Parastacidae; genus Cherax; species Cherax quadricarinatus. The sequence continues at coordinate 45,238,505 of NC_091297.1, forward strand.
CAAAGAACGATTGAAGACTCTTAAGCTACATTCACTTGTAAGACGAAGAATGAGGGGAGACATGATCGAAGTGTATAAGTGGAAGATGGGTATTAACAAAGGGGATATAAATAAGGTCTTGAGGATATCACTTCAAGAAAGAACCCGCAATAATGGATTCAAATTAGATAAGTTTAGATTTCGAAAGGATATAGGAAAATATTGGTTTGGAAATAGGGTAGTTGATGAGTGGAACAGTCTGCCTAGTAGGGCTATTGAAGCTAAAACGTTGGGTAGTTTTAAATTTTGGTTAGGTAAATACATGAGTGAGATGGGTTGGATTTGAGTGAGACTTGGGTAATGAGTAAATAGAGTCATCAAAACTTAATTCTTGGGTGGCATTGAAAATTGGGTTGGGCAAATATTTTGTTAGTGGGAAGGATTGTAAAGGACCTGCCTATTATGGGCCAACAGGCCTGCTGCAGTGTTCCTCCTTTCTTATGTTCTTATGTTCAGTATCTGAAAATTGCTAATCAACAGGATATTACCCATTCTGGGAACTGCTGTTACATGATGTCAACAGGTCCCACTGTAGCCATCCGTCTCACCACCTTAGTTCCACTACTACTACCACCTCTACCCACACGTCACTTCACCTGACTCCTGCCACTATATATATGCGTTTTCTTAGTTTTCTCTGTATTAGCACTGAAGAAGCCACTCGTGGCGAAACGTTTCCTTTAATAAATGTCCTGAACTGTACATAAGTATCTTTTTCCACATCTTGTCGGTATCACCATACCATTTCCTCATTGTCATCTCATATTCATCGGGCAGCACGGAGAATGGGTTCGATGTTTCCACAACAGTTTCCTGGATCTTCGTTGATTCTACCTTTCCATCTGTCCTCTTGATCCTTACCGCACCAAAGACTGTTCAAGAAAGTGGCTGCTCATAGCATTAGGGAAAAAATTCTGTCATGGATAGAGTAATGGCTCACAGACAGGAAGCAGAAAGTGTCCATAAATGGAGTTAAATCCGAGCGGGGATCATGTGACGTTGTTTATATTATATATCAATGATCTTGATGAGGGAATTACTAGTGTAATGAGCAAATTCGCCGATGACACAAAGTTAAGTAGGATAATTGATTCAAACGTAGATATCAGAGAACTTCAGAAGGATTTAGACAAACTCTATTCAGAAAAGTGGCAGATGCAGTTGAATGTAGATAAATGCAAGGTTCTGAAGCTCGGGAGTGTCCACAACCCTAGCACTTATAAGTTAAATAATGTAGAACTTAGCCATGCAGATTGCGAAAAAGGACTTGGGGGTTATGATAAGCAGCAACCTTAAACCAAGACAGCGATTGTAGATAAATGGTTCAGAGAACCGACACGTTGATAAATTAGACACATGTGCAACTCTTGGGTATCTTTATTGAGGAAACGTCTCGCCACACAGTGGCTTCATAAGTCCATACAAAGGAGAATGGTGAAGAACAGGAGGAGAATGAGGTAATCAGTCCCTCAACCTTGATTTGATGTGGCTAGTCCATCAATCTTGAATAGAATACGGCATATGTGCGGAGAAGCAGCTTATAAACCGTAGGCAGGAGAGGTGCAGCAGTCGTAGGTGGTGTCACATTTGTTCAATGTGGAAGTAGGTCACATTGAACAAATGAGTTTTTGGCAGGTCTGGGGTTACTGGGTATGGTGTGCAGAAGTTTCTTCCCTTATTCTGAGTCCTTCAGAATGTGGCCAGTCCTTTGAAGAAATGTTTTAGTAAGGTTGTCCACTTGATTAGTTGTGAGAGGTTTTTAGGTATCTGGGTCATTAAGTAGACTGAGCATTTTGTTCCTGTAATGTCAGTGTTCATGATAACAACACCACCTCCTTTAACAGCGGTGGTGACCCTGATGGTCGTGTCTTCTGCAATGATGTAACGTCGAGGTATGACTGGGGAGCTGCGTGTTGAGATGGCCGCTGAGATGATGCCTTGAAGATAACCTTTTTGGAAGTCGGAGTCATTGTGTCTGTAGTTTTTGGCGATGAAATTGAGATCTTGTTTTGGTTTCGTAATTCCTGTTGCGAATTTGAGGCCTAAGCTGAGGGCTTCAGTTTCTGTGGTTGACAGTGGACGAGTTGAAAGATTTTGAATAATTTCAGGTCTTCCTAAACTTTTCCAATGACTATTATCGCAGAGTTTGTAGTTTCCTAGTAAGTCTGATCTTCTATTGAACATTCGCTGTGGTAACTCTGCTGCGAATGATTTCGGCGGTGCGTCTGTTCATGTTGCCCCGGAGTGCTGTGCCTAGTGTTCTGGCTTGGAGAAAAGTTTCCTTTGTAGCAGTGTTTAAGTCATCCGCACACTCTTCAAGGTAGGTCCGAGCTGTAGCGGAGAAAGGAGGTTTGATGATGGCAATTTGAGGAGGAGTAGATCTTGGTAAGACCATTTCTTGGATGCAGTCCCGAAGAAAATTGCGTCTGTTGCGAAGTGAGTAAGCTTTTAGAAGAAGGTCCAGGTATTCTCTGTGTGAAGGATCCATTTCTACTGCAGTGTTTGACACGATGGAAATAAATGGTATCAAATACCGACGCAATGGAAATATAAACACGTATGCAGTATAATGTGATCCTTTATTGACAACGTTTCGCCCACACAGTGGGCTTTATCAAGTCACAAACAGATCTACCTGGGTGGAAGGTACGGGAGTATTTATAGTCAGGTTCAGAATGCTGGGTCAGGTGGATTACCTCAAACTCCTCCTGTTCTTCATGATTTTCCTTTGTATGGACTGATGAAGCCACTGTGTGGCGAAACGTTTCCTCATTAAAGATACCCAAATGTTGCACATGTGTCTAATTTATCCCTCCTATGTTGAAAGCTCTGCTGAAATGACAGATCTATCCAGGATGGATCCAGGCGAGAGATGAGACGTCTTGCTCTGTTCTCTACTCTGTCAAGCAGTCGCAGATGAGAGTGGGGGGGGGGGGGCAGGCAAACCAAGAAAGTGGAGCATACTCAAGGTGTGAGCGTACTTGTGCCTCATACAGAATCTTGTAACCCCTATTGTCAAGCAGATGCGAGATACGGGGAAATGATGTAAGCTTCCTGGCTGTCTTATTTGCAAGATTTACAACGTGGTTCTTCATGGTCAGTTATGAATCATTTTTCACTCCAAGGATATCAACTTCTTCCCCAGTTACCAACAATCTCCCATTCATACTTACTACTGCTCCGGCAGTATCATCATGGTGCCTAGAGACCATCATCATTTGTCTTTCCTCAGGTGCAAATGTTACTTGCCATCGGTTTCTCCAACCTGATATAGCTTTTAGCCCGGTGATTGATGTAGCTTAGAGCAGATGCCATTTCTTCTCTTGGGTAAATAAATGCCAGATTACAGTCATCTAAATATGTATTGGACTCTAGGATGAGATGAAGAAGGTCACTGAAGTAGCTATTCCATAACAATTGTTCCAGAACACTTCCTTGTGGAACACTTGCCCCAATAGGATGTTCTGCTGATTCTGTTCCAGAGCCTGCAATTCCCAGTGCTTGCAGTTTTGCTAAGAGGCCCTGGTGCCACACTCGGTTGAAAGCACCAGCAATGTCCAGTGCTACTACACAGCTGACTTTGGATTCATCCAGTGGCTGGTACCATTTAGTGGAGAGGTTTAACAACAGATCAGCAGCAGAGTAACCTTTCCTGAAGCCATATTGACGGTCACAAAGTAGTGAGTGGAAGTTAAAAAACTCTGTCATTTGCCTTGAGATTATTGTCTCAAGGAGCTTGCCAGTGATTGACAGGAGTAACACTGGTCTGTAGTTGCTGATTTCTGCTCTGCTCTTCTTTTTGTGAACAGGGACTATATTTGCCTCTTTCCATAGAGAGGGCCATTTACACTGTACTAGGCAGTGCTGAAAGATGCGAATTAGAGGTGCTGCTAGCTGGTCTGCACATCTTAGCAACTTGTCTGGGCCCACAGCCTTTTCTTAGTCATGCGATTTAAGAAGGAAATGCACCTCCTCCTGCCTTATTGTCACCACTGACAGTTTTGACACAGTTCTTGCAGCTAGCCAAGGAGGGTCCCTTGCTAGCAAAGTGTTCAGCAAAGAGGTCCGCCTTCTCTTGACTACTAGTAGAGGTGGTCCCATCCTGTCGATTTAGAGGTGGAATGAGTTCATCAGGCAGATAACCTTGTCTGTCCTTGACCAGGGACCGCCAGGGTTTGGAGCCTACCCTACTGATGCTAACTTTCTTTTTTGTCCACCTAGCATTTAGTGATGGTCCGCTTTTGAACTTCACCCATACTCCTACAGGCTTGCCTGTGCAAGTTACTGTTATAGGTGGTACAATCTCTCTCTCTCTCTCTCTCTCTCTCTCTCTCTCTCTCTCTCTCTCTCTCTCTCTCTCTCTCTCTCTCTCTCTCTCTCTCTCTCTCTCTCTCTCTCTCTCTCTCTCTCTCTCTTTATCTATCTATCTTTTATTTTTATTTACACATGGTTTTACAAGGTTTGGTTAAAGTCCCTAACTATATTTACGAGCTAAGAACTGTTACCTACATCAGCTCATTTGAAAGCATTTGTACTGTTATGAGACATACAAGTAGGGAACAGGATGAAGTTGGAGCCATCTGTGGGCCAGCATTTCATTTGATCAACTGACTTTATTTGGTTAATATTATTATACTGTACGAACATGTTCCAGACTCGAGTCATCCTAGAGAATAAATGATCTCAGATGAAGCGATGATCTGGAGAAGAGTACAGAATAAAGTTGTTGCTTGCTGCCCGTCTTGTGGTGTAGAAGCTCACTTCTCTCTGTCCTCGAAGTGCAGCCAGTTCTGATACTCTGACAATGTTGTCCTTGTATATAACAGTCAGCCCCCCCCCCCACACACATTCCTCCCGTATTGAAAGCTCTGCTGAAATGACAAATCTATCCAGGACGGGTCCAGGCGAGAGATGGGTCGTCCTGCTCTGTTCTCTATTTTGACAAGCAGTCGCAGATGAGATGGGGGGTAGGTAATCCAAGAATGTGGAACATACTTAAGATGTGAACGTACTTGTACCTCATACAGAATCTTGCAACCTCTACTGTCAAGCAGATGCGAGATGCGTTGAAGTACAGTAAGCTTCCTGGCTGCCTTGTTTGCCAGATTTACAACTTGGCTCTTCATGGTCAGTCTGGAGTCAAATTTCGCCCCAAGGATATCAACTTTGCACCCGGGTAACAACACTTTCCCATTCATTCTTATCACTGTTTCACCATTACCATCATGGTGCCCAGAGACCATCATCATTTGTGTTTTCTCAGGGGCAAATGTGAGCTGCCATTGTTTACCCTAGGCTGATATACCAGTAAGATAGTGATTGATGTAACTTAGGATAGCTGGTATTTCCTTTCTAGGATAAGTAAATGTCGAAGTACAGTCGTCTATATATTCATAGGATTTTGGGATGAGATGAAGAAGGTCATTGAAGTAGACATTCCATAACAATGGCCAAAGCACATTTCTAAAGCGTCCCTGTGGAACATTTGCCCCAATAGGATGTCTTGCTGACTCTGTCCCATTGATACATACGCTTAAAGATCTATCGTGAAGGTAATCCCTGAGGAGACATAGAACAGAGCTGCAGTTCTGTGATTGCAGTATTGCCATACTCGGTCCGACCTAGTACACAGCTCACTTTGAATTCATCAAGTGTCTGCTGCCACTTAGTATAGACCTCTCTCTCACACACACACACACACACACACACACACACACACACACACACACACACACACACACACACACACACACACACACACATATATACGACATATAAAATACTGCGCGGAATAGATGAGATGGACAAAGACGGGAAGTTCCAGAGATGGGACACAGACACAAGAGGTCACAATTGGAAGTTGAAGACTCAGATGAATCAAAGGGATGTTAGGAAGTATTTCTTCAGTCATAGAGTAGTCAAGCCGTGGAATTGCCTAGAAAGTGAAGTAGTGGAGGCGGGAACCATACATAGTTTTAAGGCGAGGTATGATAAAGCTCATGGAGCAGGGAGAGAGAGGACCTAGTAGCAATCAGCGAAGAGGCGGGGCCAGGAGCTATGACTCGACCCCTGCAACCACAAATAGGTGAGTGCAAATATGTGAGTACACACACACACAACACACACACACACACACACACACACACACACACACACACACACACACACACACAACACACAACACACAACACACAACACACCTACACACCTACAACAGGCCTAGTGTCTAATCGACATGTGCCTAGGACAAAATGGTAACTAACTAACTAACATACACACACACACACACACACACACACACACACACACACACACACACACACACACACACACACACACACACACACACACACACACACACAAACGTCCTGCAGGTGGTAAGTGAGGCAGGTGAGGCAGGTGAGGCAGGTGAGGCAGGTGAGGCAGGTGAGGCTGTCTTAGTGTCCACCTTAATTACTTAAGGTGAGAAGGAAGGAAGGAGGTACTGGCTTCCTCCCAGCAACACTCATGCATGACAACACGGCCTCAAGGGCGTGTGTGGGGGAAGAGGGCGTGGAGCTGTGTGTGGGGGAAGAGGGCGTGGAGCCGTGTGTGGGGGAAGAGGGCGTGGAGCTGTGTGTGGGGGAAGAGGGCGTGGAGCTGTGTGTGGGGGAAGAGGGCGTGGAGCTGTGTGTGGGGGAAGAGGGCGTGGAGCTGTGTGTGGGGGAAGAGGGCGTGGAGCTGTGTGTGGGGGAAGAGGGCGTGGAGCTGTGTGTGGGGGAAGAGGGCGTGGAGCTGTGTGTGGGGGAAGATGGCGTGGAGCTGTGTGTGGGGGAAGAGGGCGTGGAGCTGTGTGTGGGGGAAGAGGGCGTGGAGCTGTGTGTGGGGGAAGAGGGCGTGGAGCTGTGTGTGGGGGAAGAGGGCGTGGAGCTGCGTGTGGGGGAAGAGGGCGTGGAGCTGTGTGTGGGGGAAGAGGGGGTGGAGCTGTGTGTGGGGGAAGAGGGCGTGGAGCTGTGTGTGGGGTACACAACAAAGGCAGGTTACACAACACTACAAGCGGGCGACACTACAACACAGGTAGGCTACACTACAACACAGGCAGGGTGCACTACAACACAGGCAGGCTACACTACAACACAGGCAGGCTACACTGCAACACAGGCAGGCTACACTGCAACACAGGCAGGCTACACTGCAACACAGATACACTACACTACAACAGAAGTAGATTACACTACAACCCAGGCAGGCTACAATACATCACAGGCAGGCTACTCCACAACACAGGTAGGTTACACTACGACCCAGGCGGGCTACACTACAACACAGGCAGGATACACTAAAACACAGGCGTTCTACAATACAACACAGGCAGGCTGCACTACAACACAGCCAGGCTACACTACAACACAGGCAGGATACACTAAAACACAGGCGTTCTACAATACAACACAGGCAGGCTACACTTCAACACAGGTAGGCTACACTACAACACAGGCAGTCTACAACACAGGTAGGTTAAACTACAACACAGGCGGGCTGTACTACAACACAGGCACGCTACACTGCAACATAAGCAGGTTACACTACAACACAGGTAGGCTACACTACAACACAGGCAGTCTACAACACAGGTAGGTTAAACTACAACACAGGCGGGCTGTACTACAACACAGGCACGCTACACTGCAACACAGACAGGGTACACTACAACACAGGCAGGTCACACTACAACACAGTCCGGTTACTCTACAACCCAGGCAGGCTACACTACAACACAGGCAGATTACACTACAGCACTGGCAGGTTACACTACAACACAAACAGGTTACACTACAACACAGGTAGATTACGCTACAACACAGGTAGGTTACACTGCAACACAGGCAGGCTACACTACAACACAGGCAGGCTACTCTACAACACAGGGAGGCTACACTACAACACAGGGAGGCTACACTACAACACAGGCAGGCTACACTACAACACAGGCAGGCTATACTACAACACAGGCAGGCTACACTACATCTCAGGCTGGCTACACTACAACACAGACAGGCTACTCTACAACACAGGCAGGCTACACTACAACACAGGCAGGCTACTCTACAACACAGGCAGGCTACACTACAACACAGCAAGGCTTCACTACAACAACGGCAGGCTACTCTACAACAAAGGCAGGCTTCTCTACAGCACAGGCAGGCTATACTACAACACAGGCGAGCTACACTACAACACAGGCATGCAACACCACAACACAAGCAGGCTTCACTACAACAACGGCAGGCTACTCTACAACACAGGCAGGCTTCTCTACAGCACAGGCAGGCTATACTACAATACAGGCGAGCTACACTACAACTTAGGCAGGCTACGCTACAACACAGGCAGGCTACAGTACAACACAGTCAGGCTACACTACAACACAGGCGGATTACACTACAACACAGGCAGACTACACAACAACACAGGCAGGCTACACTACAACAAAGGCAGGCTACACTACAACACAGGCAGTTTACACTACAACACAGGCAGTTTACACTACAACACAAGCACGTTACACTACAACACAGGCAGGCTACACTACAACACAGGGAGGCTACACTATAACACAGGGAGGCTACACTATAACACAGGCAGGCTACACTACAACACAGGCATGCAACACCACAACACAAGCAGGCTACACTACAACACAGGCATGCAACACCACAACACAAGCAGGCTACACTACAACACAGGCGGGCTACACTACAACACAGGCAGGCTACACTATAACACAGGCGGGCTACACTACAACACAGGCAGGCTACACTACAACACAGGCGGGCTACACTACAACACAGGCAGGCTACACTACAACACAGGCAGGCTGCACTACAACCAAGAGAGGCTACACTATAACACAGGCAGGCTACACTACATCATTGGCATGCTACACTACAACACAGGCATGCAACACCACAACACAAGCAGGCTACACTACAACATAGGCGGGCTACACTACAATACAAGCAGGCTACACTACAACACAGGTAGGCAACACCACAACACAAGCAGGCTACACTACAACACAAGCAGGCTACACTACAACACAGGCATGCAACACCACAACACAAGCAGGCTACACTACAACACAGGCAGGCTACACTACAACACAGGCATGCAACACCACAACACAAGCAGGCTACACTACAACACAAGCAGGCTACACTACAACACAGGCATGCAACACCACAACACAAGCAGGCTACACTACAACACAAGCAGGCTACACTACAACACAGGCAGGCTACACTACAACACAGCCAGGCTACACTACATCACAGCCAGGCTACACTGCAACACAGGCAGGCTTCACTACAACATTGGCATGCTACACTACAACACAGGCATGCAACACCACAACACAAGCAGGCTACACTACAACATAGGCGGGCTACACTACAATACAAGCAGGCTACACTACAACACAGGTAGGCAACACCACAACACAAGCAGGCTACACTACAACACAAGCAGGCTACACTACAACACAGGCATGCAACACCACAACACAAGCAGGCTACACTACAACACAGGCAGGCTACACTACAACACAGGCATGCAACACCACAACACAAGCAGGCTACACTACAACACAAGCAGGCTACACTACAACACAGGCATGCAACACCACAACACAAGCAGGCTACACTACAACACAAGCAGGCTACACTACAACACAGGCAGGCTACACTACAACACAGCCAGGCTACACTACATCACAGCCAGGCTACACTGCAACACAGGCAGGCTTCACTACAACACAGGCAGGCTACACTGCAACACAGGGAGGCTACACTACAACACAGGCAGGCTACACTGCAACACAGGCAGGCTACACTGCAACACAGGCAGGCTACACTACAACACAGGCAGGCTACACTGCAACACAGGCAGGCTACACTACAACACAGGCAGGCTACACTACAACACAGGCAGGCTACACTACAACACAGGCAGGCTACACTACAACACAGGCGGGCTACACTTCAATACAGGCACGCTACATACAACACAGGCGGGCGCCACATTTTAACACAGGCAGGCTTCACTACAACACAGACAGGCTACACTGCAACAGAGGCAGGCTACATTACAACACAGGCAGGCTACACTTCAACACAGGCAGGCTACTCTACAACACAGACAGGCTTCACTACAACACAGACAGGCTACACTAAAACAAAGGCAGGCTACATTACAACACAGGCAGGCTACACTACAACACAGGCAGGCTACACTACAACATAGGCGGGCTACACTACAACAGAGGCGGGCTACACTACAACAGAGGCGGGCTACACTACAACAGAGGCGGGCTACACTACAACAGAGGCGGGCTACACTACAACATAGGCGGGCTACACTACAACAGAGGCGGGCTACACTACAACACAGGCAGGCTACACTACAACATAGGCGGGCTACACTACAACAGAGGCGGGCTACACTACAACACAGGGAGGCTACACTACAACATAGGCGGGCTACACTACAACAGAGGCGGGCTACACTACAACATAGGCAGGCTACACTACAACATAGGCAGGCTACACTACAACACAGCCAGGCTACACTACAACACAGCCATGCTACACTACAACACAGGCAGGCTACACTACAACACAGGCTGGTATATCTGCTTATAGGAAAGTCAGTGTCTTAGGCCACTTTCTCTCTCGTCTGTTTTTCCTCTGGTTCAGCCCACACAAAGACGATGTGAAGGCGTATCTGTGTGTTCAAGTTGATCCACTTGGTAAGTGATGGATGACGTTGCAGCAACACTGGCTCAGCATTCTCTAAAATTAGTTAGACCTAGAAGTGAGTTTGAGAAAAAAGGAAGTTGTGACTGTGACCGTCACCACCACACAGCAGCCGCCACTACGGCAGCAGCCACCATTACGGCAGCAGCCGCCACTACGGCAGCAGCCACCACTACGGCAGCAGCCACCACTACGGCAGCAGCCGCCACTACGGCAGCAGCCACCACTACGGCAGCAGCCGCCACTACGGCAGCAGCCACCACTACGGCAGCAGCCACCACTACGGCAGCAGCCACCACTACGGCAGCAGCCACCATTACGGCAGCAGCCGCCACTACGGCAGCAGCCACCACTACGGCAGCAGCCACCACTACGGCAGCAGCCGCCACTACGGCAGCAGCCACCACTACGGCAGCAGCCACCACTACGGCAGCAGCCGCCACTACGGCAGCAGCCACCACTACGGCAGCAGCCACCACTACGGCAGCAGCCGCCACTACGGCAGCAGCCACCACTACGGCAGCAGCCACCACTACGGCAGCAGCCGCCACTACGGCAGCAGCCACCACTACGGCAGCAGCCACCACTACGGCAGCAGCCGCCACTACGGCAGCAGCCACCACTACGGCAGCAGCCACCACTACGGCAGCAGCCGCCACTACGGCAGCAGCCGCCACTACGGCAGCAGCCGCCACTACGGCAGCAGCCACCATTACGGCAGCAGCCACCACTACGGCAGCAGCCGCCACTACGGCAGCAGCCGCCACTACGGCAGTAGCCACTACTACGGCAGCAGCCACCACTACGGCAGCAGCCGCCACTACGGCAGCAGCCGCCACTACGGCAGCAGCCGCCACTACGGCAGCAGCCGCCACTACGCCAGCAGCCACCACTACGGCAGCAGCCGCCACTACGGCAGCAGCCGCCTCTACGGCAGCAGCCGCCACTACGGCAACAGCCGCCTCTACGGCAGCAGCCGCCACTACGGCAGCAGCCGCCTCTACGGCAGCAGCCGCCACTACGGCAGCAGCCGCCACTACGGCTGCTGCCGCAGCTGCCGCGGCTCCTTGTCTTCCTTCCGGTCGCGTTGTGCGTGTGTGTGTGTGTACTCACCTAGTTGAGGTTGCAGGGTCGGGTCCAAGCTCCTGGCCCCGCCTCTTCACTGGTCGCTACTAGGTCACTCTCCCTGAACCGTGAGCTTTATCATACCTCTGCTTAAAGCTATGTATGGATCCTGCCTCCACTACATCGCTTCCCAAACTATTCCACTTCCTGACTACTCTGTGGCTGAAGAAATACTTCCTAACATCCCTGTGATTCATCTGTGTCTTCAACTTCCAACTGTGTCCCCTTGTTGCTGTGTCCCATCTCTTGAACATCCTGTCTTTGTCCACCTTGTCAATTCCTCTCTGTGCGTGCGTGTGTGTGTGTGTGTGTGTGTGTGTGTGTGTGTGTGTGTGTGTGTGTGTGTGTGTGTGTGTGTGTGTGTGTGTGTGTGTGTGTGTGTGTGTGTGTGTGTCTCAACAATCAATATTTGCACCAATAACTCATTACAGTTGTGACCGGGTGTGGAAGTGTGAATTGCTTATTACTCTATAATTTGTTCATGATCGTAGTAATGTATAAACGTAAGTAACGATACTTACAGGATTCATTACTTTTGTAACTTGTGAGTTCATTACCTTTGTACCTAGTTCAGCTATCAAAACTTTGGGGGCCCAGTCCCTGGACCCATTACGTACCTCTGTAATGTGTAAATACCTTTGTAACTTGTCATGATTGTGACCAGACCTACCTGGAGTTCATTACCTTTGTAAATTGTGAGTTCATTACCTTTGTAACTTGCTCAGCTATCAAAACTTTGGAGTCCAGTCCCTGGACCCATTATGTACCTCTGTAATGTTTTAACTGCCGCCCACACCATGGGTATGGACTGCATAATAAACACATTAAACCAACTAAACTTTCCTACTTAAGCACTGTTAAAATTCTCTTATAATCATACCTAATTTTCTCTTTTCTCCCAAACTACAAATTACAAACTAGTGTATGTTCCTACTACACTACTGTGCAATACCTTGAACCTTCCCTCACTTGCTTGTATCAACTACCTCAAATAATATTCCTATAGTGATATTAATTGCTCAAACTTTATGCTATTAGGCAATTCCATTAGCTGCCTGACTGCGGTGGAGTGCGGTTGTGCATAGCACCCCTCTGCTGTTTTGTCAGGAGAGCTCTCATAGCAACAATATGGCGCTGAGTATCCGACGTAGGGTGAACACTGTCGGCGTGGAGCTGCTTCGTGGGGCGATTTCCCCCTCTACGGCGCAGGTGTTTCTTCCGGCAATCATCAGGGAAACGTACGGAGTGCAGGATGATGAGGTTTATGGTGTGGCCCTGAATGGGGCCTATCGTCTATTCGTCAAGTTGAATTCGACGGCTGTGTACGAGTCGTTAGTGACGAAATTTGAGCATGTGAGTATTGATGTAACTCCAGCTGTCAAAGTGCGACTCATAGACGTTTCTCGCCACTATACGTGGGTGAAGTTGCGCAATGTCCCCTTCGAGGCTGACGAGGAGGACTTACGGAAGGTGTTTGCAGCTTATGGTACCGTGCATCTGGCAACCCAAGGCAAGTGGGCGGCAGGTGCGTACGTGGGACGTCCGGAGGGTACATTCTCCCTCAAAATGACACTGAGGCACCCGATCCCGTCATATGTCGTGATGCCGGAGTTTAGGACCCAAATTCTAGTGGCGTATGCTGGGCAGCGACGGACATGCAGGTTGTGTGGAGAGTATGACCATATGGCGGCGACGTGTGGGAGGCAGTGGAGGGCGCCGGCGCAAACAGGTGGTGCACCAGTTACAGGTGTGGATGTCGTAGAGGAGAATTCCAAAGGAAACCGAGGAGATGGCCGTCTGTGGAGTGAAATTGTAGAAGAGTCTCTTGTGGTGCATGTTGAGCGGGGCACGAGTTGTGTGGAGCCGAAAATGGCCACTTTGCCGGTGACGGGGGAGGAAGTGCTCATTCAGCAGGAGGTGCAAGAGCTGGAGGAGGAGCTCGACGAGGTATTGAAAACTTTACCTTCTTCGGGCGAGGATAATGGCTTGGTCCGTGAAATGGTGCCTGAGTTGACAGGAGAGTGTGGCGGGACAGGCACGGGAAGGAAGGAGGACAACTGCAGGCACAGAGAGGAGTCACCAAGCTCTGTGCGACAGGTCACAGTAGAGGTTGATGTTCACTGTGAGGAATCTTCGGTAGACAGTATGGCGGTAGAGAGTGTTACGAGGAAGAGGGCGGCTGCGTCAGACTCAGATGATGTCCTGACGCCCGCGCAGAGGTCTGGGAGGAAGGATGTATATTCTCGTGACAGCCAGGATAAGAGGCATCGAAGAGGGGGGGGGTGGATGGTGACAAACCACATGTTGACCCTGGGGCAAGAGGCCCTGGGAAGGGTGAGAGGAGAAAGGGTTGGAAGCTTTAGAAAGGCCTTAAGTGCATGACTGTGAATGTGAATGGACTGTGTACTGGTGTGAAGAGGGAATGCTTTCGTATGCTCTTACGTCGATACAGAGTGGACGTAGTCTTTCTACAGGAGCATAATTTCAGGGAGGGTAGAGTGCTCGAGGTGGACGGGTATACGGTGTTGACTCTGCCATCGGCACGTTTGAAAGGTGGTGTGGGTTTATTGATAAAGGAGGCGAGCCCGTTTGTGTTGCAAAGACGTGAAGGGGGTGGGGGGGGAGGGTGTTGCGTGTAGATGGGTGGTGGATGGGGCAGAGGGTAACCTTTGTAAGTGTGTATGCACCAGCTGAAAATGATATGAAAGTCAAGAGGGATTTTGTGTGTGATGATCTAGTTTTTGCTTTCCGTGGTTTACCTGAAGTGGCCATCGTAGGTGGGGACTGGAATTGTGTGATCAGGAGAGCGGATGTGGAACCACGAGGGGCGGGGCATATGTTGACAGCATTACGCAATCTTTTGGTGGACGTTCAGTTGAGGGATGTGGTAGGTGGGGGAGCGTGGGAGGTGGAGCATACTTTCGTGAGGCGAGGTTACGCAGCTAGGTTGGACAGGTTGTATATATCTCATAAGGTATTTTCAACGTCTGTCCGTACTATTGAACTAGCTTTTTCAGATCATAGGGCGGTTGTCGCAGAAGTAGAGTGGGATTCTCTAGCTTGTATCTCTAGGGGATATTGGAAATTAAATACGAGTCTGTTGGAAGATGAGGAGGGGTTGGGGGGTTTTACGGAGCTGTGGGAGAGATTAACTGAGGAGGTACAAGGTGTGGAGGACGTGGTGACGTGGTGGGATGGTGTGGCTAAGGACCGGATTCGGCATTATTATGTGAGGGAGGGGAAAAGGATTAATTCTTTAAAATTTGGGTTGATTAATTATTTGGAGGACAGGTTACGGGGTTGTTATGTAAAAGGGACAGTAGAGGGTGTCTATCCGATGGACGACATTATGATACTTAAAGAGCGGTTGCGGGAAATTCAGGACGAGCGGTTCCAAGCGGTGAGAGTAATGGCGGGGGTGGAGGAGGTGTTATGGGGAGATAGGCCGTCTTCGTGTGTGTTGCGCAGACAAAAACAACGTCAGCAGGCAACAGCTATTCCATGTTTGGAGGTTCTTGAGTCGGTGGGAGGGTATAGGGCGGGTCAGGTTATCCACACTATGGATGGGATGGGGTTGTTTGCGGATACGTGGTACGAAAAGTATTGGCGGGAGGAAGGGGTAGGATTAGGGGATTTAGAGAGGGTGTGTGGAAGTGTGCCATGTAAGTTAGGACACAGTGATAGGGAAGCTTTGGGGGGGGACATAACTGAGGGGGAAATATGGAGAGCTTTGAGTGCCATGCGAAAGGGCAAAGCACCGGGAATCGATGGACTGCCGGCGGAGTTTTATCAACAGCATTGGGAGTTAATAAAAGGTTTTTTGGTGAGGTTACTGAACTTGATGAAGGTAAGGGGAAGGTTGGGTGAAAGACAGGCAACAGCTGTAGTAGTTTTGGTACCGAAGGGTAAGGAACAGCGTTCGCTCAGGGACTATAGAACAATATCGTTGTTATGCGCGGATTATAAGTTATTTGCAAAAATTTTAGGAAATAGGCTCAAGTGTGTTGTAGGGAGGGTTGTATCGGAAACCCAGTTTGGGTTGCCAGGTAGGTCTATGGGGGTGGGACATGGTCTTTTAAGGGATTTCGTGGAAGAAAAAGGGGGGGGAAGGGGGGGGTTTGGTTGCACTAGACTGGCAAGGAGCTTATGATAGGGTGGAGCGAGAGGCGTTGAGAGCTATCCTTAGGAAACAGGGCTATGGGGAAGAAATAGTGGGATGGGTAGAGGCATTATATAGAGGGGCAATGGTGAGAGTACAGATTAATGGAAGATTAGGGGGGAGGATTGTAATGGGCAGAGGTCTTAGACAGGGGTGTCCTATGTCACAGCTTTTATTTGCATGCATACAGGACCCCTTTTATAGAATGGTGGAGCGCCATATGGGCGTTAGTGAAGGGGTTGGGGGGGGTACTGGGGGCGTTTGGCCTGTACTCATAGGGTATGTAGATGATACCACTGTATTGGTTAGAGAGGGGATGTCCATAAACGCCTTAGATGGAGTGGTCGACACGTTTGCATGTGCAACTGGTATGAGGGTAAATTCGGAGAAGTCCATGGTTATGGGGTTAGGAACTTGGGGGGAGCGGGTCGAGTGGGGTAGTGCAGTCGTAAAGAAGCGGGTGATGTCATTAAAAATTTGTGGTCTAATCTATGCAGATGATCTTGAGGTTGCACGTGTTAATAATTCGGTCAGGTTGGTAGAAAGGATACTGGGTCGATTGGGAGCATTGCGGCCTTATCATTTGACCCTTGTGCAGCGTGCCATTGTAATTAACGTTTTATTGTATAGCAAGGTTTGGCATGTGGCTGCCGTGTTCCCTTTAACGGGGACGGCAATTGCAACTATACTTAGAGGGGTTTTTAAATTTTTGTGGGGTTCAGGTTGTGATTGGCTTAGAAGGGATGTAGTAATGTTACCTGTGCGTCAGGGGGGGTTGGGTTTAATGAACTTAAAGAGGAGGGTCAAATGTATCTTTATTAAAAGGGAGGTGATGAGGGAGGGTGTGAGTGGGGGGGGTTGGTTAAGGTACACAATAAATTGAAACGCATGTTTTCTGGGACGGAGTTGAGGGAGTGTGAAACTATTTTGAGGGCAGTGGTGATGGTTAGGGATCTGGGTAAGGTAAAAATAAGTAGGCTGTGTAGGATGTCGGCGGAAAGGGTTGTGGCTCCGGTGGAGGGGATTTTCCCCATGTATGACTGGGGATGTATATGGAGAAGGTTTGGTAGGTTAAGGTTACAACCCCGTGGACGTGAGGTGATGTATCGGTTTTTGCATGGGATTTTACCATCGGGAGTGGTCTTACGAGCTAGACGGGTGGTTGAGGGGGGGGGGTATGTGGAATATGTGGAGGGGAGGATTCTGCATTCCATGTAGTGTATTTTTGTGAGGGGTTGGGGAGCGTCAGGGGTTGGTTGAGCAGGGTGTTGCATAAGATAAGTGGTCAATACTTCTCTGTTCTGCGGGCATTGAGTCTTGATGTGGGGGGTATGGATGAAAGTATTATTAGGGCTGTGGGGTACATTATGGTAGATTATGTCTACATTATGTGGGGAATGAGGGGGAAAGGGGTAAGTGAGGTGAAGAGGAGGGTATTGGCTGTTACGTTTTCTAAAACGTTGTGCCGTAATAGAGAACTTTATGGGAGGAGGTGGGAGCGGGATTTCTCTGAGGGATATAGAGACCTTACATTAGAGATTTTATTAAATTTGTAAATTAGGTGGGTGGGGCAGGGTAGGGATGGTACAATGTGTTATGTTGATGGGCTGTCAGGGGTGAAAACGGGGTCGCCTCCTGGTATGTAGCGGGTGAATGTGTATGAACTTGGGCGTATGATGTGTATTCATGGTCTGTGACGAGTATACTCAATATATGTGTTTGATTTTGCAGTAGGACATTGTTCTATATATGTTACTCATATGCATGTTGTTAGATGCTTGTAGAGGTGTCAGTGTGTTGGATCCTTGTTTATTAATATATTCTGTGTTTGATGAACATATTGTTTTTACCTTATTCTCAATACATTACGTTAATTGTATTTAACGTATAAGGTGTCCTACTTTATAATTTACAAAGTGACAATATATGCATATTATGGTGTGTTTTGTTAATCATATACCAATGCAATTGGAATTAGTCGTTTATTGGTTATCATAGGTGTAGGGGTTTTCATGTATGGGTGAGGAGGGTTATTTGTGTTATCTCAAGTTCATGTTTGTGTGGTTGTTTATGATTTATCTGTGTAAGACCTGTTTTTGTCTTTATCTATCTCTTGTATTGTATTGTTCTAAATAAAATAAAAAAAAAAAAAAAAAAAGTGATATTAATTGCTCAAACTTTATGCTATTAGGCAATTCCTTCTCTCAGATTATTTTCATATCTTAGTGACTATATTGTGTGTGCAGTTAGTGTATATTTCAATTACATTATTGTTCAAGGCCCAAAACTTTCTTTTGCTGCTACTACCAACCACCTCATATTATTTTTTACTTTTTATAGTACAATAAGTTGCTCAACTTATTATATATAACAAATCAGAATTTACTCCCAAATCAATATCATATCTTAGTTACTATCTGCCAATTTAACTTTGTTTACCATTATTTAATTTAGTCCCTATATATTTTCTCCTTTATTTTAGCTTTATTACAGCTTTACATAACAACCTTAGTTCATATATTCACAATTGTTAAAATAATCAAGGTGCTAATCTCAGGTGCTAAAGTGTAATAAGTTCACTATTTTACCTTATATTCCCTAGCTCATTTATTTGATTTCCACTTTATTTGTTCACCACAATTTTTTTAGTCCCTTTTATATTGCCTCCTTTATTTTAGCTTTAAAGAACTACCTTAACTCAAATTTTTTACATTTGTTAAAATAACTCAGGTGCTATTTTATAGCTTTAGAACATTTACCTTGTCTTATACTTAATTCTAACTGCAATAGAGAAAAAAGAAGTCCCACTGGGGATCTTCATAGACTTACGTAAAGCTTTTGATACTGTTGACCATGACTTGCTCCATATAAAAATTCGCACTAGGTATAAGAGGGCACTTCCTCAACTACCTAAAGTTTTACCTCAGCAACAGAAGCCAATATGTGTACACAAAAGGGGGTGCCCCGTTTGTGTACACAGTTGGTGTCCCACAGGGAAGTGTCCTAGGCCCTCTTCTCTTTCTCATATATATAAACGACCTACCAAATGCATCGCAACTACTCAAACCCACACTGTTTGCAGATGACACTACATACGTCTTCTCTCACCCGAGCCCAGTCACGCTAGCCAATACTGTAAATACCGAATTACAGAAAATATCTACCTGGATGAGTACTAACAAACTTACTCTAAACATTGACAAAACCTACTTGATTCAGTTTGGTAACAGCTACAGACGTCCCTCTTAACATAATGATAAACGGATCACCTATCACGAAACTCACAGAGGGAAAATTCTTGGGAATCCACCTTGATAATAGACTCAAATTTCAAACACATGTACAACAAATTTCCAAAAAAATTCGAAGACCGTAGGCATACTATCAAAGATACGGCACTATGTTCCACAGTCAGCCCTCCTGGCCCTATATCACTCACTTATTTACCCCTATCTCACCTATGGAATTGTGCATGGGGCTCAACAACAATAAACCATCTCAGACCACTAATCACCCAACAAAAGGCTGCAGTCAGAATGATAACAAATTCCCACTACAGGCAGCACACTCCACCAATATTCAAAACTCTAAACCTACTCACCATACAAAACATCCATACTTATTACTGCACCTATTACATACATAGAACACTTAACTCTGATATAAACCCTCCCCTCAAACGTCTCCTTACCAACCTCAACAGAACACATGACCATAACACAAGGCACAGATCACTCTTTGATGTTCCTCGTGTCCATCGCACGCTATGCAAAAATTTAATGCACATAAAAGGCCCTAAAATCTGGAATTCATTACCTGTGAATATAAAAGAAACTCTGTTTATAAATTCAAGTCTCTTCTCAAAAATCACTTACTCACCCACAACTAAATAAATACTGAATAATTGTATCTCATAAATTGTATCTCGTAAATGCTTCTCATTATTGTATATCATAAATGTCTAACCTGTGACCCAATCAAACTTTATTTTTTAATTACATTACCTAACAGAATACTCCATTCTACTGACTGCTCAGCAACACAGTAAATGACCATATGACCTGTCATTGCTTACTTAATCTTAAGTTAATTTTAAGCTGCCCATAATGCTCTGCATACAAGGGGCTTTGGCATGCTGCACTGTAATAACTATTCCTTTGTACTTCCCTGTATCATGTTCAAATTAATAAATAAATAAAATAAATAAATAAATGGTGAAAGTTTTACTTTTTTCGGCCACCCTGCCTAGGTGGGCCACCCTGCCCAGGTGGGCCACCCTGCCTAGGTGGGCCACCCTGCCTTGGTGGGCCACCCTGCCTTGGTTGGCCACCCTGCCTAGGTGGGCCACCCTGCCTTGGTGGGCCACCCTGCCTAGGTGGGCCACCCTGCCTAGGTGGGCCACCCTGCCTAGGTGGGCCACCCTGCCTTGGTGGGCCACCCTGCCTAGGTGGGCCACCCTGCCTTGGTGGGCCACCCTGCCTAGGTGGGCCACCCTGCCTAGGTGGGCCACCCTGCCTTGGTGGGCCACCCTGCCTAGGTGGGCCACCCTGCCTTGGTGGGCCACCCTGCCTAGGTGGGCCACCCTGCCTAGGTGGGCCACCCTGCCTAGGTGGGCCACCCTGCCTTGGTGGGCCACACTGCCTTGGTGGGCCACCCTGCCTAGGTGGGCCACCCTGCCTAGGTGGGCCACCCTGCCTTGGTGGGCCACCCTGCCTAGGTGGGCCACCCTGCCTTGGTGGGCCACCCTGCCTTGGTGGGCCACCCTGCCTTGGTGGGCCACCCTGCCTAGGTGGGCCACCCTGCCTTGGTGGGCCACACTGCCTTGGTGGGCCACCCTGCCTAGGTGGGCCACCCTGCCTTGGTGGGCCACCCTGCCTAGGTGGGCCACCCTGCCTTGGTGGGCCACCCTGCCTTGGTGGGCCACCCTGCCTAGGTGGGCCACACTGCCTTGGTGGGCCACCCTGCCTAGGTGGGCCACCCTGCCTTGGTGGGCCACCCTGCCTAGGTGGGTCACCCTGCCTAGGTGGGCCACCCTGCCTTGGTGGGCCACCCTGCCTTGGTGGGCCACCCTGCCTAGGTGGGCCACCCTGCCTTGGTGGGCCACACTGCCTTGGTGGGCCACCCTGCCTTGGTGGGCCACCCTGCCTAGGTGGGCCACCCTGCCTTGGTGGGCCACACTGCCTTGGTGGGCCACCCTGCCTTGGTGGGCCACCCTGCCTTGGTGGGAGACGGCTGATGTGTTAATAATAATAATAATAATAATAATAATAATAATAATAATAATAATAATAATAATAATAATAATAATAATAATAATAATGGTGAGCTAAAACATCATGGGTTCGAGTCCTTGGCTAGTCGCAGTATTGTTATTGATCAATACCACTCGTTCGTGGTTATAATAATATAAAATACTGCTTGTTGGGCTAGTACATCAAACGGGGAGGAGAATGAAATTAGCTCAGAGCCGACCACATCACCGCATGTTCTCGGACGAAGGGTAACACACCTAGCTTGGCTGGGTGCTTGGTTCTTGTAGGATTGCGTGGTCCTGAGGGTTAGAGCGTCATGTGCTTTCGCTCACCATGAGGCGGGCCAAAACATCATGGGTTCGAGTCCTTGGCTAGTTGCAGCGTTGTTATATATTGTTACATGACCTGTTTCCAGCGGTTAGAAACTTATTGCTGGTTATTAACTATCTCCTAGTTATTTTACCTCATGTTACCTGAAGACTGGGGATCTACTCTATGTATATATATATATATATTAGGGTTTGGTGATGTTTCCTACGTAGATATGAGGTGTGAGATGTGTTATAACGAAGAAGCTATGTCAAGGTTCCCAGTGAGTGCATTAGTCTGGCTGTACAGTGGATCCAACCCTCTCTGTCCTACCTTCTTTTATCCTTCCATCTTTCTTTGCCTCTCTTCTATCCCTTCATCTTCGCCCTGCCTTCTATCCCTTCATCTCTACCCTGCATTCTATCCCTTCATCTCTGCCCTGCCTTCTGTCCCTCCACTTGCCTTCTTTCCTCTCCCCAGGAGGGTGTGGCAGGCGGGCATGGGCAGCAAGCAAGAAGTCACCAGGATGGTCTTTGTGCCCCCGTGAGAAGTCCCCAGCAAGATAAGGGACTGTTTCAGACCTATTGAGCAGCTGCTGAGGGAGTGAGGGAGCCGGCTGTAATGGGATGGGGAGAGCAGTACATGGCAGTAGATGCTGTTACATGGGAGCACTGTACACCGATGCTATCTTCTGAGGACTCACTGCACTACTTGTACTGTTTGATGCAGGGATGAAGAAGACAAGATAGAATAGCAGAAGGCTCTCTCCCTACCCTCCATTCCCATAGGCCACAATGACCACTTGAAAAAATAAGGGAAGAGCAGCATATCTACACCGTATTAAAAAATGTATCTGAACATTTAGTAAGATAAATGATAGATTACAGTTCTAGACTACAATTGTTGTTGTTGTTGCTGCTACTGCTGTTGCTGCTGGCGGGGCTGCTGCTGCTGCTACTGCTGCTGCTACTGCTGCTGCTGCTGCTGTCGGGGCTCCTGTTGCTGCTGCTGCTGTTGCTGCTGGCGGGGCTGCTGCTGCTGCTACTGCTGCTGCTACTGCTGCTGCTGTCGGGGCTCCTGTTGCTACTGCTGCTGCTGTTGCTGGCGGGGCTGCTGTTGCTGGCGGGGCTGCTGTTGCTGCTGATGCTGCTGGCGGGGCTGCTGCTGCTACTGCTGCTGCTGTTGCTGGCGGGGCTGCTGTTGCTGGCGGGGCTGCTGTTGCTGCTGATGCTGCTGGCGGGGCTGCTGTTGCTGCTGCTGCTGCTGCTGCTGTTGCTGCTGCTGCTGCTGCTAGCGGGGCTGCTGTTGCTGCTGCTGTTGGCGGGGCTGCTGTTGCTGCTGCTGGCGGGGCTGCTGTTGTTGCTGCTGCTGCTGCTGGCGGGGCTGCTGTTGTTGCTGCTGCTGCTGCTGGCGGGGCTTTTGTTGCTGTTGCTGCTGCTGGCGGGGCTGCTGTTGCTGCTGCTGCTGGTGGTGGGGTTGCTGTTGCTGCTTCTGCTGCTGCTGGCGGGGCTGTTGTTGCTGCTGCTGCTGCTGCTGGCGGGGTTGCTGTTGCTGCTTCTGATGCTGGCGGGGCTGCTGTTTCTGCTGCTGCTGCTGCTGGCGGGGCTGCTGTTGCTGCTGCTGCTGCTGGCGGGGCTGCTGTTACTGCTGCTGCTGCTGGCGGGGCTGCTGTTGTTGCTGCTGCTGCTGGCGGGGCTGCTGTTGCTGCTGCTGCTGGCGGGGCTGCTGCTGCTGCTGGCGGGGCTGCTGTTGCTGCTGCTGCTGGCACTGCTGCTGCTACTGATGCTGGCGCTGCTGCTGCTGCTGGCGCTGCTGCTGCTGGCGCTGATGCTGCTGCTGATGCTGCTGTTGCTGGCGCTGCTGCTGCTGGCGTTTCTGCTGCTGCTGCTGCTGGCGGGGCTGCTGCTGCTGGCGGGCTGCTGCTGCTGGCGGGCTGCTGCTGCTGCTGGCGGGCTGCTGTTGCTGCTGGCGGGCTGCTGCTGCTGCAGCTGCTGGCGAGGCTGCTGCTGCTGCTGCTGGCGGGCTGCTGCTGCTGCTGCTGCTGCTGCAGCTGCTGCTGCTGCTGCTGCTGCTGTTGTTGTTGTTGCTGCTGCTGCTACTGCTGCCACTGCTGCTGCTACTGCTGCTGCTGCTGCTGTTTCTGCTGTTGCTGCCACTGCTGCTACTACTGCTGCTTGTTCTGCTGCTGATGCTGTTGCTTCTGCTGCTGCTGCTACTGCTGCTGTTTCTGCTGTTGCTGTTACTACTACTGCTTCTACTGCTGCTGCAGCTGCTGCTGCTGCTGTTGCTGCTGGTGTTGTTGCTGCTGCTGCTGCTGCTGCTATTGCTGGTGCTGCTGCCACTGCTGCTGTTAATGCTGCTGCTGCTGCTGTTTCTACTGTTTCTGCCACTGCTGCTACTACTGCTGCTTGTACTGATGCTGATGCTGTTGCTTCTGCTGCTGCTGCTACTGCTGCTGTTTCTGCTGTTGCTGTTACTACTACTACTGCTGCTGCTGCTGCTGCTGCTGCTGCTGCTGCTGCGCCTCAGAGCAAACACCACCATCGTTGACCTTATTCACTGGCCATATTCTCTTCGGGTGGAGGATGAGTTGTCACCTGACGGCGCTATTTCACCCGGGGAGAGTACGTACATCTACTCCATCAAGAGAGGAGAAAAACTTAGCTCCCACTTACTTCCCAGACGAAGTTACGAGTTTGTTGCGTCTGTTGAACAAACGTCGTTAAGACGTTCCTGTAACAGGTGAGTAAATTGGTTTAAAGAACTTACTCTCCCATGGTAATGAACCTGGAACTTGACATATTCATGTACCTCCGTACAGGATGCCTCTTTCACAAGTTGCTGTCGCAGAAGACTTAGTAATATGTTAGATGGCGATGTCATCAAGCATTTTATTGATTAAGCATAGTAACTGACTAAGAATAGTGATCCACCTTGGAATACTTCCTTAATATTAGTACCTCAGATGAATGGTACTTGAGGCCCGATGATTGAATTTAGGAAGTTGAATGTTGCTACTGTTGTTGTTGCTGCTGTTGTTGATATTGTTACTGTTGCTACTGCTGTTGTTGATATTGTTACTGCTGCTACTGCTGTTGTTGATCTTGCTACTGCTGTTGTTGATATTGTTACTGCTGCTACTGCTGTTGTTCCTGTTGCTACTGCTGTTGTTGATATTGTTGCTGCAGCTACTGCTGTTGTTGATATTGTTACTGCTGCTACTGCTGTTGTTGATATTGTTGCTGCAGCTACTGCTGTTGTTGATATTGTTACTGCTGCTACTGCTGTTGTTGATATTGTTGCTGCAGCTACTGCTGTTGTTGATATTGTTACTGCTGCTACTGCTGTTGTTTCTGTTGCTACTGCTGTTGTTGATATTGTTACTGCTGCTACTGCTGTTGTTGATATTGTTGCTGCAGCTACTGCTGTTGTTGATATTGTTACTGCTGCTACTGCTGTTGTTGATATTGTTACTGCTGCTACTGCTGTTGTTGATATTGTTGCTGCAGCTACTGCTGTTGTTGATATTGTTACTGCTGCTACTGCTGTTGTTTCTGTTGCTACTGCTGTTGTTGATATTGTTACTGCTGCTACTGCTGTTGTTTCTGTTGCTACTGCTGTTGTTGATATTGTTACTGCTGCTACTGCTGTTGTTGATATTGTTACTGCTGCTACTGCTGTTGTTGATATTGTTACTGCTGCTACTGCTGTTGTTGATATTGTTACTGCTGCTACTGCTGTTGTTGATATTGTTACTGCTGCTACTGCTGTTGTTGATATTGTTGCTGCAGCTACTGCTGTTGTTGATATTGTTACTGCTGCTACTGCTGTTGTTTCTGTTGCTACTGCTGTTGTTGATATTGTTACTGCTGCTACTGCTGTTGTTTCTGTTGCTACTGCTGTTGTTGATATTGTTACTGCTGCTACTGCTGTTGTTTCTGTTGCTACTGCTGTTGGTGATATTGTTACTGCTGCTACTGCTGTTGTTGATATTGTTACTGCTGCTACTGCTGTTGTTGATATTGTTACTGCTGCTACTGCTGTTGTTGATATTGTTACTGTTGCTACTGCTGTTGTTGATATTGTTACTGCTGCTACTGCTGTTGTTGATATTGTTACTGTTGCTACTGCTGTTGTTGATATTGTTACTGCTGCTACTGCTGTTGTTGATATTGTTACTGCTGCTACTGCTGTTGTTGATATTGTTACTGCTGCTACTGCTGTTGTTGATATTGTTACTGCTGCTACTGCTGTTGTTGATATTGTTACTGCTGCTACTGCTGTTGTTGATATTGTTACTGCTGCTACTGCTGTTGTTGATATTGTTACTGCTGCTACTGCTGTTGTTGATATTGTTACTGCTGCTACTGCTGTTGTTGATATTGTTACTGCTGCTACTGCTGTTGTTGATATTGTTACTGCTGCTACTGCTGTTGTTGATATTGTTGCTGCTGCTACTGCTGTTGTTCCTGTTGCTACTGCTGTTGTTGATATTGTTACTGCTGCTACTGCTGTTGTTGATATTGTTGCTGCTGCTACTGCTGTTGTTCCTGTTGCTACTGCTGTTGTTGATATTGTTACTGCTGCTACTGCTGTTGTTGATATTGTTACTGCTGCTACTGCTGTTGTTGATATTGTTACTGCTGCTACTGCTGTTGTTGATATTGTTACTGCTGCTACTGCTGTTGTTGATATTGTTGCTGCTGCTACTGCTGTTGTTCCTGTTGCTACTGCTGTTGTTGATATTGTTACTGCTGCTACTGCTGTTGTTGATATTGTTACTGCTGCTACTGCTGTTGTTGATATTGTTACTGCTGCTACTGCTGTTGTTGATATTGTTACTGCTGCTACTGCTGTTGTTGATATTGTTACTGCTGCTACTGCTGTTGTTTCTGTTGCTACTGCTGTTGTTGATATTGTTGCTGCTGCTACTGCTGTTGTTTCTGTTGCTACTGCTGTTGTTGATATTGTTACTGCTGCTACTGCTGTTGTTTCTGTTGCTACTGCTGTTGTTGATATTGTTACTGCTGCTACTGCTGTTGTTTCTGTTGCTACTGCTGTTGTTGATATTGTTACTGCTGCTACTGCTGTTGTTTCTGTTGCTACTGCTGTTGTTGATATTGTTGCTGCTGCTACTGCTGTTGTTGATATTGTTACTGCTGCTACTGCTGTTGTTGATATTGTTACTGCTGCTACTGCTGTTGTTGATATTGTTACTGCTGCTACTGCTGTTGTTGATATTGTTACTGCTGCTACTGCTGTTGTTGATATTGTTACTGTTGCTACTGCTGTTGTTGATATTGTTACTGCTGCTACTGCTGTTGTTGATATTGTTACTGCTGCTACTGCTGTTGTTGATATTGTTACTGCTGCTACTGCTGTTGTTGATATTGTTACTGCTGCTACTGCTGTTGTTGATATTGTTACTGCTGCTACTGCTGTTGTTGATATTGTTGCTGCAGCTACTGCTGTTGTTGATATTGTTACTGCTGCTACTGCTGTTGTTGATATTGTTGCTGCAGCTACTGCTGTTGTTGATATTGTTACTGCTGCTACTGCTGTTGTTGATATTGTTACTGCTGCTACTGCTGTTGTTGATATTGTTACTGCTGCTACTGCTGTTGTTCCTGTTGCTACTGCTGTTGTTGATATTGTTACTGCTGCTACTGCTGTTGTTGATATTGTTACTGCTGCTACTGCTGTTGTTGATATTGTTACTGCTGCTACTGCTGTTGTTGATATTGTTACTGCTGCTACTGCTGTTGTTGATATTGTTACTGCTGCTACTGCTGTTGTTGATATTGTTACTGCTGCTACTGCTGTTGTTTCTGTTGCTACTGCTGTTGTTGATATTGTTGCTGCTGCTACTGCTGTTGTTGATATTGTTACTGCTGCTACTGCTGTTGTTTCTGTTGCTACTGCTGTTGTTGATATTGTTGCTGCTGCTACTGCTGTTGTTGATATTGTTACTGCTGCTACTGCTGTTGTTGATATTGTTACTGCTGCTACTGCTGTTGTTGATATTGTTACTGCTGCTACTGCTGTTGTTGATATTGTTACTGCTGCTACTGCTGTTGTTTCTGTTGCTACTGCTGTTGTTGATATTGTTACTGCTGCTACTGCTGTTGTTCCTGTTGCTACTGCTGTTGTTGATATTGTTACTGCTGCTACTGCTGTTGTTGATATTGTTGCTGCAGCTACTGCTGTTGTTGATATTGTTACTGCTGCTACTGCTGTTGTTGATATTGTTACTGCTGCTACTGCTGTTGTTGATATTGTTACTGCTGCTACTGCTGTTGTTGATATTGTTACTGCAGCTACTGCTGTTGTTGATATTGTTACTGCTGCTACTGCTGTTGTTCCTGTTGCTACTGCTGTTGTTGATATTGTTGCTGCAGCTACTGCTGTTGTTGATATTGTTACTGCTGCTACTGCTGTTGTTGATATTGTTACTGCTGCTACTGCTGTTGTTCCTGTTGCTACTGCTGTTGTTGATATTGTTACTGCTGCTACTGCTGTTGTTGATATTGTTACTGCTGCTACTGCTGTTGTTGATATTGTTACTGCTGCTACTGCTGTTGTTTCTGTTGCTACTGTTGTTGTTGATATTGTTACTGCTGCTACTGCTGTTGTTGATATTGTTACTGCTGCTACTGCTGTTGTTGATATTGTTACTGCTGCTACTGCTGTTGTTTCTGTTGCTACTGCTGTTGTTGATATTGTTACTGCTGCTACTGCTGTTGTTGATATTGTTACTGCTGCTACTGCTGTTGTTCCTGTTGCTACTGCTGTTGTTGATATTGTTACTGCTGCTACTGCTGTTGTTGATATTGTTACTGCTGCTACTGCTGTTGTTTCTGTTGCTACTGTTGTTGTTGATATTGTTACTGCTGCTACTGCTGTTGTTTCTGTTGCTACTGTTGTTGTTGATATTGTTACTGCTGCTACTGCTGTTGTTCCTGTTGCTACTGCTGTTGTTGATATTGTTACTGCTGCTACTGCTGTTGTTCCTGTTGCTACTGTTGTTGTTGATATTGTTACTGCTGCTACTGCTGTTGTTTCTGTTGCTACTGTTGTTGCTGTTGCCACTGCTACTGTTGTTGTTGCTACTGTTGCTGCTGTTGCTGCTGTTGCAGCTACTTTTGCTGCCCATGACGCTGGTGTACATGTGTCAATGATCGTCCTGCCGTAGCTACAGAACTGTCATCAGGGTCACAGTAGCCACAACACTGTCATCAGGGTCACAGTAGCCACAACACTGTCATCAGGGTCACAGTAGCCACAACACTGTCATCAGGGTCACAGTAGCCACAACACTGTCATCAGGGTCACAGTAGCCACAACACTGTCATCAGGGTCACAGTAGCCACAACACTGTCATCAGGGTCACAGTAACCACAACACTGTCATCAGGGTCACAGTAGCCACAACACTGTCATCAGGGTCACAGTAGCCACAACACTGTCATCAGGGTCACAGTAACCACAACACTGTCATCAGGGTCACAGTAGCCACAACACTGTCATCAGGGTCATAGTAGCCACAACACTGTCATCAGGGTCATAGTAGCCACAACACTGTCATCAGGGTCATAGTAGCCACAACACTGTCATCAGGGTCATAGTAGCCACAACACTGTCATCAGGGTCACAGTAGCCACAACACTGTCATCAGGGTCACAGTAGCCACAACACTGTCATCAGGGTCACAGTAGCCACAACACTGTCATCAGGGTCACAGTAGCCACAACACTGTCATCAGGGTCATAGTAGCCACAACACTGTCATCAGGGTCACAGTAGCCACAACACTGTCATCAGGGTCACAGTAGCCACAACACTGTCATCAGGGTCACAGTAGCCACAACACTGTCATCAGGGTCATAGTAGCCACAACACTGTCATCAGGGTCACAGTAGCCACAACACTGTCATCAGGGTCATAGTAGCCACAACACTGTCATCAGGGTCACAGTAGCCACAACACTGTCATCAGGGTCACAGTAGCCACAACACTGTCATCAGGGTCACAGTAGCCACAACACTGTCATCAGGGTCACAGTAGCCACAACACTGTCATCAGGGTCACAGTAGCCACAACACTGTCATCAGGGTCACAGTAGCCACAACACTGTCATCAGGGTCACAGTAGCCACAACACTGTCATTAGGGTCACAGTAGCCACAACACTGTCATCAGGGTCACAGTAGCCACAACACTGTCATCAGGGTCACAGTAGCCACAACACTGTCATCAGGGTCACAGTAGACACAACACTGTCATCAGGGTCACAGTAGCCACAACACTGTCATCAGGGTCACAGTAGCCACAACACTGTCATCAGGGTCACAGTAGCCACAACACTGTCATCAGGGTCACAGTAGCCACAACACTGTCATCAGGGTCACAGTAGCCACAACACTGTCATCAGGGTCACAGTAGCCACAACACTGTCATCAGGGTCACAGCAGCCACAACACTGTCATCAGGGTCACAGTAGCCACAACACTGTCATCAGGGTCACAGTAGCCACAACACTGTCATCAGGGTCATAGTAGCCACAACACTGTCATTAGGGTCACAGTAGCCACAACACTGTCATCAGGGTCACAGTAGCCACAATACTGTCATCAGGGTCACAGTAGCCACAACACTGTCATCAGGGTCACAGTAGCCACAACACTGTCATCAGGGTCATAGTAGCCACAACACTGTCATTAGGGTCACAGTAGCCACAACACTGTCATCAGGGTCACAGTAGCCACAACACTGTCATCAGGGTCACAGTAGCCACAACACTGTCATCAGGGTCATAGTAGCCACAACACTGTCATCAGGGTCACAGTAGCCACAACACTGTCATCAGGGTCACAGTAGCCACAACACTGTCATCAGGGTCACAGTAGCCACAACACTGTCATCAGGGTCACAGTAGCCACAACACTGTCATCAGGGTCACAGTAGCCACAACACTGTCATCAGGGTCACAGTAGCCACAACACTGTCATCAGGGTCACAGTAGCCACAACACTGTCATCAGGGTCACAGTAGCCACAACACTGTCATCAGGGTCACAGTAGCCACAATACTGTCATCAGGGTCACAGTAGCCACAACACTGTCATCAGGGTCACAGTAGCCACAACACTGTCATCAGGGTCACAGTAGCCACAACACTGTCATCAGGGTCACAGTAGCCACAACACTGTCATCAGGGTCACAGTAGCCACAACACTGTCATCAGGGTCACAGTAGCCACAACACTGTCATCAGGGTCACAGTAGCCACAACACTGTCATCAGGGTCACAATAGCCACAACACTGTCATCAGGGTCACAGTAGCCACAACACTGTCATCAGGGTCACAGTAGACACAACACTGTCATCAGGGTCACAGTAGCCACAACACTGTCATCAGGGTCACAGTAGCCACAACACTGTCATCAGGGTCACAGTAGCCACAACACTGTCATCAGGGTCATAGTAGACACAACACTGTCATCAGGGTCACAGTAGCCACAACACTGTCATCAGGGTCACAGTAGCCACAACACTGTCATCAGGGTCACAGTAGCCACAACACTGTCATCAGGGTCACAGTAGCCACAACACTGTCATCAGGGTCACAGTAGCCACAACACTGTCATCAGGGTCACAGTAGCCACAACACTGTCATCAGGGTCACAGTAGCCACAACACTGTCATCAGGGTCACAGTAGCCACAACACTGTCATCAGGGTCACAGTAGCCACAACACTGTCATCAGGGTCACAGTAGCCACAACACTGTCATCAGGGTCACAGTAGCCACAACACTGTCATCAGGGTCACAGTAGCCACAACACTGTCATCAGGGTCACAGTAGCCACAACACTGTCATCAGGGTCACAGTAGCCACAACACTGTCACCAGGGTCACAGTAGCCACAACACTGTCATCAGGGTCACAGTAGCCACAACACTGTCATCAGGGTCACAGTAGCCACAACACTGTCATCAGGGTCACAGTAGCCACAACACTGTCATCAGGGTCACAGTAGCCACAACACTGTCATCAGGGTCACAGTAGCCACAACACTGTCATCAGGGTCACAGTAGCCACAACACTGTCATCAGGGTCACAGTAGCCACAACACTGTCATCAGGGTCACAGTAGCCACAACACTGTCATCAGGGTCACAGTAGCCACAACACTGTCATCAGGGTCACAGTAGCCACAACACTGTCATCAGGGTCACAGTAGCCACAACACTGTCATCAGGGTCACAGTAGCCACAACACTGTCATCAGGGTCACAGTAGCCACAACACTGTCATCAGGGTCACAGTAGCCACAACACTGTCATCAGGGTCACAGTAGCCACAACACTGTCATCAGGGTCACAGTAGCCACAACACTGTCATCAGGGTCACAGTAGCCACAACACTGTCATCAGGGTCACAGTAGCCACAACACTGTCATCAGGGTCACAGTAGCCACAACACTGTCATCAGGGTCACAGTAGCCACAACACTGTCATCAGGGTCACAGTAGCCACAACACTGTCATCAGGGTCACAGTAGCCACAACACTGTCATCAGGGTCACAGTAGCCACAACACTGTCATCAGGGTCACAGTAGCCACAACACTATCATCAGGGTCATAGTAGCCACAACACTGTCATCAGGGTCACAGTAGCCACAACACTGTCATCAGGGTCACAGTAGCCACAACACTGTCATCAGGGTCACAGTAGCCACAACACTGTCATCAGGGTCATAGTAGCCACAACACTGTCATCAGGGTCACAGTAGCCACAACACTGTCATCAGGGTCACAGTAGACACAACACTGTCATCAGGGTCACAGTAGCCACAACACTGTCATTAGGGTCATAGTAGCCACAACACTGTCATCAGGGTCACAGTAGCCACAACACTGTCATCAGGGTCACAGTAGCCACAACACTGTCATCAGGGTCATAGTAGCCACAACACTGTCATCAGGGTCACAGTAGCCACAACACTGTCATCAGGGTCACAGTAGCCACAACACTGTCATCAGGGTCACAGTAGCCACAACACTGTCATCAGGGTCACAGTAGCCACAACACTATCATCAGGGTCACAGTAGCCACAACACTGTCATCAGGGTCATAGTAGCCACAACACTGTCATCAGGGTCACAGTAGCCACAACACTGTCATCAGGGTCACAGTAGCCACAACACTGTCATCAGGGTCACAGTAGCCACAACACTGTCATCAGGGTCATAGTAGCCACAACACTGTCATCAGGGTCACAGTAGCCACAACACTGTCATCAGGGTCATAGTAGCCACAACACTGTCATCAGGGTCACAGTAGACACAACACTGTCATCAGGGTCATAGTAGCCACAACACTGTCATCAGGGTCACAGTAGCCACAACACTGTCATCAGGGTCACAGTAGCCACAACACTGTCATCAGGGTCACAGTAGCCACAACACTGTCATCAGGGTCACAGTAGCCACAACACTGTCATCAGGGTCACAGTAGCCACAACACTATCATCAGGGTCACAGTAGCCACAACACTGTCATCAGGGTCATAGTAGCCACAACACTGTCATCAGGGTCACAGTAGCCACAACACTGTCATCAGGGTCACAGTAGCCACAACACTATCATCAGGGTCATAGTAGCCACAACACTGTCATCAGGGTCACAGTAGCCACAACACTGTCATCAGGGTCACAGTAGACACAACACTGTCATCAGGGTCACAGTAGCCACAACACTGTCATTAGGGTCATAGTAGCCACAACACTGTCATCAGGGTCACAGTAGCCACAACACTGTCATCAGGGTCACAGTAGCCACAACACTGTCATCAGGGTCATAGTAGCCACAACACTGTCATCAGGGTCACAGTAGCCACAACACTGTCATCAGGGTCACAGTAGCCACAACACTGTCATCAGGGTCACAGTAGCCACAACACTGTCATCAGGGTCACAGTAGCCACAACACTATCATCAGGGTCACAGTAGCCACAACACTGTCATCAGGGTCATAGTAGCCACAACACTGTCATCAGGGTCACAGTAGCCACAACACTGTCATCAGGGTCACAGTAGCCACAACACTGTCATCAGGGTCACAGTAGCCACAACACTGTCATCAGGGTCATAGTAGCCACAACACTGTCATCAGGGTCACAGTAGCCACAACACTGTCATCAGGGTCATAGTAGCCACAACACTGTCATCAGGGTCACAGTAGACACAACACTGTCATCAGGGTCATAGTAGCCACAACACTGTCATCAGGGTCACAGTAGCCACAACACTGTCATCAGGGTCACAGTAGCCACAACACTATCATCAGGGTCACAGTAGCCACAACACTGTCATCAGGGTCATAGTAGCCACAACACTGTCATCAGGGTCACAGTAGCCACAACACTGTCATCAGGGTCACAGTAGCCACAACACTGTCATCAGGGTCATAGTAGCCACAACACTGTCATCAGGGTCACAGTAGCCACAACACTGTCATCAGGGTCACAGTAGCCACAACACTATCATCAGGGTCATAGTAGCCACAACACTGTCATCAGGGTCACAGTAGCCACAACACTGTCATCAGGGTCACAGTAGACACAACACTGTCATCAGGGTCACAGTAGCCACAACACTGTCATTAGGGTCATAGTAGCCACAACACTGTCATCAGGGTCACAGTAGCCACAACACTGTCATCAGGGTCACAGTAGCCACAACACTGTCATCAGGGTCATAGTAGCCACAACACTGTCATCAGGGTCATAGTAGCCACAACACTGTCATCAGGGTCACAGTAGACACAACACTGTCATCAGGGTCATAGTAGCCACAACACTGTCATCAGGGTCACAGTAGCCACAACACTGTCATCAGGGTCACAGTAGCCACAACACTATCATCAGGGTCACAGTAGCCACAACACTGTCATCAGGGTCATAGTAGCCACAACACTGTCATCAGGGTCACAGTAGCCACAACACTGTCATCAGGGTCACAGTAGCCACAACACTGTCATCAGGGTCATAGTAGCCACAACACTGTCATCAGGGTCACAGTAGCCACAACACTGTCATCAGGGTCACAGTAGCCACAACACTGTCATCAGGGTCACAGTAGCCACAACACTGTCATCAGGGTCACAGTAGCCACAACACTGTCATCAGGGTCATAGTAGCCACAACACTGTCATCAGGGTCACAGTAGCCACAACACTGTCATCAGGGTCACAGTAGCCACAACACTGTCATCAGGGTCATAGTAGCCACAACACTGTCATCAGGGTCACAGTAGCCACAACACTGTCATCAGGGTCACAGTAGCCTAAACACTGATCACGGTACCTATTTTAAACTATCCAGTAATTAAATGCATCATTTATTGAATCACAACAACGCAGAATAACTTCTTCCAGTGTTCAGTCAGCACAAAAAAGCAAGAATTAGCGGCATTAGTATTGCCTCTCCTTCACTTCAAATAATTCCTTGACCCTGTGTTAATATTTTCAATATCTAGAAAGATTGAATAAACTCGCTTAAGATGTTGCACGTGAAGCAACACAGACTAGTTGCTACCAGTCTTCCTTCATCAGTGTTGCTACCAGTCTTCCTTCATCAGTGTTGCTACCAGTCTTCCTTCATCAGTGTTGCTACCAGTCTTCCTTCATCAGTGTTGCTACCAGTCTTCCTTCATCAGTGTTGCTACCAGTCTTCCTTCATCAGTGTTGCTACCAGTCTTCCTTAATCAGTGTTGCTACCAGTCTTCCTTCATCAGTGTTGCTACCAGTCTTCCTTCATCAGTGTTGCTACCAGTCTTCCTTCATCAGTGTTGCTACCAGTCTTCCTTCATCAGTGTTGCTACCACTTTTCCTTCATCAGTGTTGCTACCAGTCTTCCTTCATCAGTGTTGCTACCAGTCTTCCTTCATCAGTGTTGCTACCAGTCTTCCTTCATCAGTGTTGCTACCAGTCTTCCTTCATCAGTGTTGCTACCAGTCTTAGATTCATCAGTGTTGCTACCAGTCTTCTTTCATCAGTGTTGCTACCAGTCTTAGATTCATCAGTGTTGCTACCAGTCTTCCTTCAACAGTGTTGCTACCAGTCTTAGATTCATCAGTGTTGCTACCAGTCTTCCTTCATCAGTGTTGCTACCAGTCTTAGATGCATCAGTGTTGCTACCAGTCTTCCTTCATCAGTGTTGCTACCAGTCTTCCATCATCAGTGTTGCTACCAGTCTTCCTTCATAGTGTTGCTACCAGTCTTCCTTCATCAGTGTTGCTACCAGTCTTCCATCATCTGTGTTGCTACCAGTCTTCCTTCATCAGTGTTGCTACCAGTCTTCCTTCATCAGTGTTGCTACCAGACTTCCTTCATCAGTGTTGCTACCAGTCTTCCATCATCAGTGTTGCTACCAGTCTTCCTTCATCAGTGTTGCTACCAGTCTTCCTTCATCAGTGTTGCTACCAGTCTTCCATCATCTGTGTTGCTACCAGTCTTCCTTCATCAGTGTTGCTACCAGTCTTCTTTCATCAGTGTTGCTACCAGTCTTAGATTCATCAGTGTTGCTACCAGTCTTCCTTCATCAGTGTTGCTACCAGTCTTCCTTCATCAGTGTTGCTACCAGTCTTAGATTCATCAGTGTTGCTACCAGTCTTAGATTCATCAGTGTTGCTACCAGTCTTCCTTCATCAGTGTTGCTACCAGTCTTCCTTCATCAGTGTTGCTACCAGTCTTCCTTCATCAGTGTTGCTACCAGTCTTCCTTCATCAGTGTTGCTACCAGTCTTAGATTCATCAGTGTTGCTACCAGTCTTCCATCATCTGTGTTGCTACCAGTCTTCCTTCATCAGTGTTGCTACCAGTCTTCCTTCATCAGTGTTGCTACCAGTCTTCCTTCATCAGTGTTGCTACCAGTCTTCCTTCATCAGGGTTGCTACCAGTCTTCCTTCATCAGTGTTGCTACCAGTCTTCCATCATCAGTGTTGCTACCAGTCTTCCTTCATCAGTGTTGCTACCAGTCTTCCTTCATCAGTGTTGCTACCAGTCTTCCATCATCAGTGTTGCTACCAGTCTTCCTTCATCAGTGTTGCTACCAGTCTTCCTTCATCAGTGTTGCTACCAGTCTTCCTTCATCAGGGTTGCTACCAGTCTTCCTTCATCAGGGTTGCTACCAGTCTTCCTTCATCAGTGTTGCTACCAGTCTTCCTTCATCAGTGTTGCTACCAGTCTTCCTTCATCAGTGTTGCTACCAGTCTTCCATCATCAGCGTTGCTACCAGTCTTCCTTCATCAGTGTTGCTACCAGTCTTCCTTCATCAGTGTTGCTACCAGTCTTCCATCATCAGTGTTGCTACCAGTCTTCCTTCATCAGTGTTGCTACCAGTCTTCCTTCATCAGTGTTGCTACCAGTCTTCCATCATCTGTGTTGCTACCAGTCTTCCTTCATCAGTGTTGCTACCAGTCTTCTTTCATCAGTGTTGCTACCAGTCTTAGATTCATCAGTGTTGCTACCAGTCTTCCTTCATCAGTGTTGCTACCAGTCTTAGATTCATCAGTGTTGCTACCAGTCTTCCTTCATCAGTGTTGCTACCAGTCTTAGATTCATCAGTGTTGCTACCAGTCTTCCATCATCTGTGTTGCTACCAGTCTTCCTTCATCAGTGTTGCTACCAGTCTTCTTTCATCAGTGTTGCTACCAGTCTTAGATTCATCAGTGTTGCTACCAGTCTTCCTTCATCAGTGTTGCTACCAGTCTTCCTTCATCAGTGTTGCTACCAGTCTTAGATTCATCAGTGTTGCTACCAGTCTTCCTTCATCAGTGTTGCTACCAGTCTTCCTTCATCAGTGTTGCTACCAGTCTTAGATTCATCAGTGTTGCTACCAGTCTTCCATCATCTGTGTTGCTACCAGTCTTCCTTCATCAGTGTTGCTACCAGTCTTCCTTCATCAGTGTTGCTACCAGTCTTCCTTCATCAGGGTTGCTACCAGTCTTCCTTCATCAGTGTTGCTACCAGTCTTCCTTCATCAGAGTTGCTCCCAGTCTTCCTTCATCAGTGTTGCTACCAGTCTTCCTTCATCAGTGTTGCTACCAGTCTTAGATTCATCAGTGTTGCTACCAGTCTTCTTTCATCAGTGTTGCTACCAGTCTTAGATTCATCAGTGTTGCTACCAGTCTTCCTTCAACAGTGTTGCTACCAGTCTTAGATTCATCAGTGTTGCTACCAGTCTTCCTTCATCAGTGTTGCTACCAGTCTTAGATGCATCAGTGTTGCTACCAGTCTTCCTTCATCAGTGTTGCTACCAGTCTTCCATCATCAGTGTTGCTACCAGTCTTCCTTCATAGTGTTGCTACCAGTCTTCCTTCATCAGTGTTGCTACCAGTCTTCCATCATCTGTGTTGCTACCAGTCTTCCTTCATCAGTGTTGCTACCAGTCTTCCTTCATCAGTGTTGCTACCAGACTTCCTTCATCAGTGTTGCTACCAGTCTTCCATCATCAGTGTTGCTACCAGTCTTCCTTCATCAGTGTTGCTACCAGTCTTCCTTCATCAGTGTTGCTACCAGTCTTCCATCATCTGTGTTGCTACCAGTCTTCCTTCATCAGTGTTGCTACCAGTCTTCTTTCATCAGTGTTGCTACCAGTCTTAGATTCATCAGTGTTGCTACCAGTCTTCCTTCATCAGTGTTGCTACCAGTCTTCCTTCATCAGTGTTGCTACCAGTCTTAGATTCATCAGTGTTGCTACCAGTCTTAGATTCATCAGTGTTGCTACCAGTCTTCCTTCATCAGTGTTGCTACCAGTCTTCCTTCATCAGTGTTGCTACCAGTCTTCCTTCATCAGTGTTGCTACCAGTCTTCCTTCATCAGTGTTGCTACCAGTCTTAGATTCATCAGTGTTGCTACCAGTCTTCCATCATCTGTGTTGCTACCAGTCTTCCTTCATCAGTGTTGCTACCAGTCTTCCTTCATCAGTGTTGCTACCAGTCTTCCTTCATCAGTGTTGCTACCAGTCTTCCTTCATCAGGGTTGCTACCAGTCTTCCTTCATCAGTGTTGCTACCAGTCTTCCATCATCAGTGTTGCTACCAGTCTTCCTTCATCAGTGTTGCTACCAGTCTTCCTTCATCAGTGTTGCTACCAGTCTTCCATCATCAGTGTTGCTACCAGTCTTCCTTCATCAGTGTTGCTACCAGTCTTCCTTCATCAGTGTTGCTACCAGTCTTCCTTCATCAGGGTTGCTACCAGTCTTCCTTCATCAGGGTTGCTACCAGTCTTCCTTCATCAGTGTTGCTACCAGTCTTCCTTCATCAGTGTTGCTACCAGTCTTCCTTCATCAGTGTTGCTACCAGTCTTCCATCATCAGCGTTGCTACCAGTCTTCCTTCATCAGTGTTGCTACCAGTCTTCCTTCATCAGTGTTGCTACCAGTCTTCCATCATCAGTGTTGCTACCAGTCTTCCTTCATCAGTGTTGCTACCAGTCTTCCTTCATCAGTGTTGCTACCAGTCTTCCATCATCTGTGTTGCTACCAGTCTTCCTTCATCAGTGTTGCTACCAGTCTTCTTTCATCAGTGTTGCTACCAGTCTTAGATTCATCAGTGTTGCTACCAGTCTTCCTTCATCAGTGTTGCTACCAGTCTTAGATTCATCAGTGTTGCTACCAGTCTTCCTTCATCAGTGTTGCTACCAGTCTTAGATTCATCAGTGTTGCTACCAGTCTTCCATCATCTGTGTTGCTACCAGTCTTCCTTCATCAGTGTTGCTACCAGTCTTCTTTCATCAGTGTTGCTACCAGTCTTAGATTCATCAGTGTTGCTACCAGTCTTCCTTCATCAGTGTTGCTACCAGTCTTCCTTCATCAGTGTTGCTACCAGTCTTAGATTCATCAGTGTTGCTACCAGTCTTCCTTCATCAGTGTTGCTACCAGTCTTCCTTCATCAGTGTTGCTACCAGTCTTAGATTCATCAGTGTTGCTACCAGTCTTCCATCATCTGTGTTGCTACCAGTCTTCCTTCATCAGTGTTGCTACCAGTCTTCCTTCATCAGTGTTGCTACCAGTCTTCCTTCATCAGGGTTGCTACCAGTCTTCCTTCATCAGTGTTGCTACCAGTCTTCCTTCATCAGAGTTGCTCCCAGTCTTCCTTCATCAGTGTTGCTACCAGTCTTCCATCATCTATGATGCTACCAGTCTTCCTTCATCAGTGTTGCTACCAGTCTTCCTTCATCAGTGTTGCTACCAGTCTTCCTTCATCAGTGTTGCTACAAGTCTTTCTTCATTAGTGTTGCTACCAGTCTTCCTTCATCAGTGTTGCTACCAGTCTTCCATCATCAGTGTTGCTACCAGTCTTCCTTCATCAGGGTTGCTACCAGTCTTCCTTCATCAGGGTTGCTACCAGTCTTCCTTCATCAGTGTTGCTACCAGTCTTCCTTCATCAGTGTTGCTACCAGTCTTCCTTCATCAGTGTTGCTACCAGTCTTCCATCATCAGCGTTGCTACCAGTCTTCCTTCATCAGTGTTGCTACCAGTCTTCCTTCATCAGTGTTGCTACCAGTCTTCCATCATCAGTGTTGCTACCAGTCTTCCTTCATCAGTGTTGCTACCAGTCTTCCTTCATCAGTGTTGCTACCAGTCTTCCATCATCTGTGTTGCTACCAGTCTTCCTTCATCAGTGTTGCTACCAGTCTTCTTTCATCAGTGTTGCTACCAGTCTTAGATTCATCAGTGTTGCTACCAGTCTTCCTTCATCAGTGTTGCTAACAGTCTTCCTTCATCAGTGTTGCTACCAGTCTTCCTTCATCAGGGTTGCTACCAGTCTTTCTTCATCAGTGTTGCTACCAGTCTTCCTTCATCAGTGTTGCTACAAGGCTTTCTTCATTAGTGTTGCTACCAGTCTTCCTTCATCAGTGTTGCTACCAGTCTTCCATCATCAGTGTTGCTACCAGTCTTCCTTCATCAATGTTGCTACCAGTCTTCCTTCATCGGTGTTGCTACAACTCTTCCTTCATCAGTGTTGCTACCAGTCTTCCTTCATCAGTGTTGCTACCAGTCTTCCTTCATCAGTGTTGCTACAAGTCTTCCTTCATCAGTGTTGCTACCAGTCTTCCTTCATCAGTGTTGCTACCAGTCTTCCTTCATCAGTGTTGCTACCAGTCTTCCTTCATCAGTGTTGCTACCAGTCTTCCTTCATCAGTGTTGCTACCAGTCTTCCTTCATCAGTGTTGCTGCCAGTCTTCCTTCACAAGTGTTACTACCAGTCTTCCTTCATCAGTGTTGCTACCAGTCTTCCTTCAACAGTGTTGCTACCAGTCTTCCATCATCAGTGTTGATGTCTGTCTTCCTTCATCAGTGTTCCTACCAGTCTTCCTTCATCAGTGTTCCAACCAGTCTTCCTTCATCAGTGTCGCTACCAGTCTTACTTCATCAGTGTTGCTAACAGTCTTAGATTCATCAGTGTTGTTACCAGTCTTCCTTCATCAGTGTTGCTACCAGTCTTCCTTCATCAGTGTTGGTACCAGTCTTCCTTCATCTGTGTTGCTACCAGTCTTCCTTCACCAGTGTTGCTACCAGTCTTCCTTCATCAGTGATGCTACCAGTCTTCCTTCAACAGTGTTGCTGCCAGTCTTCCTTCATCAGTGTTGCTACCAGCCTATCTTCATCAGTGTTGCTACCAGTCTTCCAACATCTGTGTTGCTACCAGCCTTCCTTCATCAGTGTTGCTACCAGTCTTCCTTCATCAGTGCTGCTACCAGTCTTCCATCATCTGTGTTGCTACAAGTCTTCCTTCATCAGTGTTTCTACCAGTCTTCTATCATCTGTGTTGCTACAAGTCTTCCTTCATCAGTGTTTCTACCAGTCTTCTATCATCTGTGTTGCTACCAGTCTTAGATTCATCAGTGTTGCTACCAGTCTTAGATTCATCAGTGTTGCTACCAGTCTTCCTTCATCAGTGTTGCTACCAGTCTTAGATTCATCAGTGTTGCTACCAGTCTTCCATCATCTGTGTTGCTACCAGTCTTTCTTCATCAGTGTTGCTCCCAGTCTTCCTTCATCAGTGTTGCTACCAGTCTTCCATCATCTGTGTTGCTACCAGTCTTCCTTCATCACTGTTGCTACCAGTCTTCCTTCATCAGGGTTGCTACCAGTCTTCCTTCATCAGTGTTGCTACCAGTCTTCCTTCATCAGTGTTGCTCCCAGTCTTCCTTCATCAGTGTTGCTACAAGTCTTCCATCATCTGTGTTGCTACCAGTCTTCCTTCATCACTGTTGCTACCAGTCTTCCTTCATCAGTGTTGCTACAAGTCTTTCTTCATTAGTGTTGCTACCAGTCTTCCTTCATCAGTGTTGCTACCAGTCTTCCATCATCAGTGTTGCTACCAGTCTTCCTTCATCAATGTTGCTACCAGTCTTCCTTCATCTTTGTTGCTACCAGTCTTCCTTCATCAGTGTTGCTACCAGTCTTCCTTCATCAGTGTTGCTACCAGTCTTCCTTCATCAGTGTTGCTACCAGTCTTCCTTCATCAGTGTTGCTACCAGTCTTCCTTCATCAGTGTTGCTACCAGTCTTCCTTCATCAGTGTTGCTACCAGTCTTCCTTCATCAGTGTTGCTACCAGTCTTCCTTCATCAGTGTTGCTACCAGTCTTCCTTCATCAGTGTTGCTACCAGTCTTCCTTCATCAGTGTTGCTACCAGTCTTCCTTCATCAGTGTTGCTACCAGTCTTCCTTCATCAGTGTTGCTACCAGTCTTCCTTCATCAGTGTTGCTACCAGTCTTCCTTCATCAGTGTTGCTACCAGTCTTCCTTCATCAGTGTTGCTACCAGTCTTCCTTCATCAGTGTTGCTACCAGTCTTCCTTCATCAGTGTTGCTGCCTTCTTTCATCAGTGTTGCTACCAGTTTTCCTTCATCAGTGTTGCTGCCAGTCTTCCTTCACAAGTGTTACTACCAGTCTTCCTTCATCAGTGTTGCTACCAGTCTTCCTTCAACAGTGTTGCTACCAGTCTTCCATCATCAGTGTTGATGTCTGTCTTCCTTCATCAGTGTTCCTACCAGTCTTCCTTCATCAGTGTTCCAACCAGTCTTCCTTCATCAGTGTCGCTACGAGTCTTACTTCATCAGTGTTGCTAACAGTCTTAGATTCATCAGTGTTGTTACCAGTCTTCCTTCATCAGTGTTGTTACCAGTCTTCCATCATCTGTGTTGCTATCAGTCTTCCCTCATCAGTGTTGCTACCAGTCTTCCTTCACCAGTGTTGCTACCAGTCTTCCTTCATCAGTGATGCTACCAGTCTTCCTT
The DNA here is from genome assembly GCF_038502225.1 of Cherax quadricarinatus. Lineage (NCBI taxonomy): Eukaryota > Metazoa > Arthropoda > Malacostraca > Decapoda > Parastacidae > Cherax > Cherax quadricarinatus. Next base: position 45,281,483 of record NC_091297.1, read on the forward strand.
CAACAGTGTTGCTGCCAGTCTTCCTTCATCAGTGTTGCTACCAGCCTATCTTCATCAGTGTTGCTACCAGTCTTCCAACATCTGTGTTGCTACCAGCCTTCCTTCATCAGTGTTTCTACCAGTCTTCCTTCATCAGTGCTGCTACCAGTCTTCCATCATCTGTGTTGCTACCAGTCTTCCTTCATCAGTGTTTCTACCAGTCTTCTACCATCTGTGTTGCTACCAGTCTTCCTTCATCAGTGTCGCTACCAGTCTTCTTTCATCAGTGTTGCTACCAGTCTTCCTTCATCAGTGTTGCTACCAGTCTTCCTTCATCTGTGTTGCTACCAGTCTTCCTTCATCAGTGTTGTTATCAGTCTTCCACTATCTGTGTTGCTACCAGTCTTCCTTCATCAGTGTTGCTATCAGTCTTCCTTCATCAGTGTTGCTACCAGTCTTCCTTCATCAGTGTTGCTACCAGTCTTCCTTCATCAGTGTTGCTACCAGTCTTCCTTCATCAGTGTTGCTACCAGTCTTAGATTCATCAGTGTTCCTACCGGTCTTATTTCATCAGTGTTGCTACCAGTCTTCCTTCACCAGTGTTGCTACCAGACTTCCATCACATGTGTTGCTACCAGTCTTCCTTCATCAGTGTTGCTACCAGTCTTCCTTCATCAGGGTTGCTACCAGTCTTCCTTCATCAGTGTTGCTACCAGTCTTCCTTCATCAGTGTTGCTACCAGTCTTCCATCGTCTGTGTTGCTACCAGTCTTCCTTCATCAGTGTTGCTACCAGTCTTCTTTCATCAGTGTTGCTACCAGTCTTAGATTCATCAGTGTTGCTACCAGTCTTCCTTCATCAGTGTTGCTACCAGTCTTCCTTCATCAGTGTTGCTACCAGTCTTCCTTCATCAGTGTTGCTACCAGTCTTCCTTCATCAGTGTTGCTACCAGTCTTCCTTCATCAGTGTTGCTACCAGTCTTCCTTCATCAGTGTTGCTACCAGTCTTCCTTCATCAGTGTTGCTACCAGTCTTCCTTCATCAGTGTTGCTCCCAGTCTTCCTTCATCAGTGTTGCTACCAGTCTTCCATCATCTGTGTTGCTACCAGTCTTCCTTCATCAGTGTTGCTACCAGTCTTCCTTCATCAGTGTTGCTACCAGTCTTACTTCATCAGTGTTGCTCCCAGTCTTCCTTCATCAGTGTTGCTACCAGTCTTCCATCATCTGTGTTGCTACCAGTCTTCCTTCATCAGTGTTGCTACCAGTCTTCCATCGTCTGTGTTGCTACCAGTCTTCCTTCATCAGTGTTGCTACCAGTCTTCCTTCATCAGTGTTGCTACCAGTCTTCCTTCATCAGTGTTGCTCCCAGTCTTCCTTCATCAGTGTTGCTACCAGTCTTCCATCATCTGTGTTGCTACCAGTCTTCCTTCATCAGTGTTGCTACCAGTCTTCCTTCATCAGGGTTGCTTCCAGTCTTCCTTCATCAGTGTTGCTACCAGTCTTCCTTCATCAGTGTTGCTCCCAGTCTTCCTTCATCAGTGTTGCTACCAGTCTTCCATCATCTGTGTTGCTACCAGTCTTCCTTCATCACTGTTGCTACCAGTCTTCCTTCATCAGTGTTGCTACCAGTCTTCCTTCATCAGTGTTGCTACAAGTCTTTCTTCATTAGTGTTGCTACAAGTCTTCCTTCATCAGTGTTGCTACCAGTCTTCCATCATCAGTGTTGCTACCAGTCTTCCTTCATCAGTGTTGCTACCAGTCTTCCATCATCAGTGTTGCTACCAGTCTTCCTTCATCAGTGTTGCTACCAGTCTTCCTTCATCAGTGTTACTACCAGTCTTCCATCATCAGTGTTGCTACCAGTCTTCCTTCATCAGTGTTGCTACCAGTCTTCCTTCATCAATGTTGCTACCAGTCTTCCTTCATCGGTGTTGCTACAACTCTTCCTTCATCAGTGTTGCTACCAGTCTTCCTTCATCAGTGTTGCTACCAGTCTTCCTTCATCAGTGTTGCTACAAGTCTTCCTTCATCAGTGTTGCTACCAGTCTTCCTTCATCAGTGTTGCTACCAGTCTTCCTTCATCAGTGTTGCTACCAGTCTTCCTTCATCAGTGTTGCTACCAGTCTTCCTTCATCAGTGTTGCTGCCTTCTTTCATCAGTGTTGCTACCAGTCTTCCTTCATCAGTGTTGCTGCCAGTCTTCCTTCACAAGTGTTACTACCAGTCTTCCTTCATCAGTGTTGCTACCAGTCTTCCTTCAACAGTGTTGCTACCAGTCTTCCATCATCAGTGTTGATGTCTGTCTTCCTTCATCAGTGTTCCTACCAGTCTTCCTTCATCAGTGTTCCAACTAGTCTTCCTTCATCAGTGTCGCTACCAGTCTTACTTCATCAGTGTTGCTAACAGTCTTAGATTCATCAGTGTTGTTACCAGTCTTCCTTCATCAGTGTTGCTACCAGTCTTCCATCATCTGTGTTGCTACCAGTCTTCCCTCATCTGTGTTGCTACCAGTCTTCCTTCACCAGTGTTGCTACCAGTCTTCCTTCACCAGTGTTGCTACCAGTCTTCCTTCATCAGTGATGCTACCAGTCTTCCTTCAACAGTGTTGCTGCCAGTCTTCCTTCATCAGTGTTGCTACCAGCCTATCTTCATCAGTGTTGCTACCAGTCTTCCAACATCTGTGTTGCTACCAGCCTTCCTTCATCAGTGTTTCTACCAGTCTTCCTTCATCAGTGCTGCTACCAGTTTTCCATCATCTGTGATGCTACCAGTCTTCCTTCATCAGTGTTTCTACCAGTCTTCTATCATCTGTGTTGCTACCAGTCTTCCTTCATCAGTGTCGCTACCAGTCTTCCTTCATCAGTGTTGCTACCAGTCTTCCTTCATCAGTGTTTCTACCAGTCTTCTATCATCTGTGTTGCTACCAGTCTTCCTTCATCAGTGTTGCTACCAGTCTTCCTTCATCAGTGTTGCTACCAATCTTCCTTCATCAGTGTTGCTACCATTCTTCCTTCATCAGTGTTGCTACCAGTCTTCCATCATCTGCGTTGCTACCAGTTTTACATCATCAGTGTTGCTACCAGTCTTCCTTCATCTGTGTTGCTACCAGTCTTCCTTCATCAGTGTTGTTATCAGTCTTCCACTATCTGTGTTGCTACCAGTCTTCCTTCATCAGTGTTGCTATCAGTCTTCCTTCATCAGTGTTGCTACCAGTCTTCCTTCATCAGTGTTGCTACCAGTCTTCCTTCATCAGTTTTGCTACCAGTCTTCCTTCATCAGTGTTGCTACCAGTCTTAGATTCATCAGTGTTCCTACCGGTCTTATTTCATCAGTGTTGCTACCAGTCTTCCTTCACCAGTGTTGCTACCAGACTTCCATCACATGTGTTGCTACCAGTCTTCCTTCATCAGTGTTGCTACCAGTCTTCCTTCATCAGGGTTGCTACCAGTCTTGCTTCATCAGTGTTGCTACCAGTCTTCCTTCATCAGTGTTGCTACCAGTCTTCCTTCAACAGTGTTGATACAAGTCTTCCTTCATCAGTGTTGCTACCAGTCTTCCTTCATCAGCGTTGCTGCCAGTCTTCCATCATCAGTGTTGCTACCAGTCTTCCTTCATCAGTGTTGCTACCAGTCTTCCTTCATCAGTGTTGCTACCAGACTTCCTTCATCAGTGTTGCTACCAGTCTTCCTTCATCAGTGTTGCTACCAGACTTCCTTCATCAGTGTTGCTACCAGTCTTCCTTCAACAGTGTTGCTACAAGTCTTCCTTCATCAGTGTTGCTACCAGTCTTCCTTCATCAGTGTTGCTACCAGTCTTCCATCATCAGTGTTGCTACCAGTCTTCCTTCATCAGTGTTGCTACCAGTCTTCCTTTATCAGTGTTGCTACCAGTCTTCCTTCATCAGTGTTGCTACCAGTCTTCCTTCATCAGTGTTGCTACCAGCCTTCCTTCATCAGTGTTGCTACCAGTCTTCCTTCATCAGTGTTGCTACCAGTCTTCCTTCATCAGTGTTGCTACCAGTCTTCATTCACCAGTGTTACTACCAGTCTTCCTTCTTCAGTGTTGCTATCAGTCTTCCTTCATCAGTGTTGCTACCAGTCTTCCAACATCAGTGTTGCTGTCAGTTTTCCTTCATTAGTGTTCCTACCAGCCTTCCTTCGTCAGTGTTCCAACCAGTCTTCCTTGATCAGTTTTGCTACCAGTCTTCCTTCATCAGTGTTGCTACCAGACTTAGATTCATCAGTGTTGTTACCAGTCTTCCATCATCTGTGCTGCTACCAGTCTTCCCTCATCAGAGTTGCTACCAGTCTTCATTCACCAGTGTTGCGACCAGTCTTCCTTCATCAGTGTTGGTACCAGTCTTCCTTCATCAGTGTTGCTACCAGCCTATCTTCATCAGTGTTGCTACCAGTCTTCCATCATCTGTGTTGCTACCAGTCTTCCTTCGTCAGTGTTTCTACCAGTCTTCCTTCATCAGTGCTGCTACCAGTCTTCCATCATCTGTGTTGCTACCAGTCTTCCTTCATCAGTGTTGCTACCACTCTTCCATCATCTGTGTTGCTACCAGTCTTCCTCCATCAGTGTTGCTACCAGTCTTTCTTCATCAGTGTTGCTACCAGTCTTCCTAAATCAGTGTTGCTAGCAGTCTTCCTTCATCAATGTTGCTACCAGTCTTCCATGATCTGCGTTGCTACCAGTTTTCCTTCATCAGTGTTGCTAGCAGTCTTCCTTCATCTGTGTTGCTGCCAGTCTTCCTTCATCAGTGTTGCTACCAGTTTTCCTTCATCAGTGTTGCTACCAGTCTTCCTTCATCAGTGTTGCTACCAGTCTTTCTTCATCAGTGTTGCTACCAGTCTTCCTTGATCAGTGTTGCTATCAGTCTTCCATCATCAGTGTTGCTACCAGTCTTCCTTCATCAGTGTTGCTACCAGCCTTTCTTCATCAGTGTTGCTACCAGTCTTCCGTCATCAGTGTTGCTACCAGTCTTCCATCATCTGTGTTGCTTCCAGTCTTCATTCATCAGTGTTGCTACCAGTCTTCCTTCATCAGCGTTGCTACTAGTCTTAGATTAATCAGTGTTGCTACCAGTCTTCCTTCATCAGTGTTGCTATCAGTCTTCCATCATCTGTGTTGTTACCAGTCTTCCTTCATCAGTGTTGCTACCAGTCTTTCTTCATCAGTGTTGCTACCAGTCTTCCTTGATCAGTGTTGCTATCAGTCTTCCTTCATCAGTGTTGCTACCAGTCTTCCTTCAACAGTGTTGCTACCAGTCTTCCATCATCTGTGTTGCTTCCAGTCTTCATTCATCAGTGTTGCTACCAGTCTTCCATCATCTGTGTTGCTTCCAGTCTTCATTCATCAGTGTTGCTACCAGTCTTCCTTCATCAGTGTTGCTACCAGTCTTCCATCATCTGTGTTGCTTCCAGTCTTTCTTCATCAGTGTTGCTACCAGTCTTCCTTGATCAGTGTTGCTATCAGTCTTCCTTCATCAGTGTTGCTACCAGTCTTCCTTCATCAGTGTTGCTACCAGTCTTCCTTCATCAGTGTTGCTACCAGTCTTCCTTCATCAGTGTTGCTACCAGTCTTCCTTCATCAGTGTCGCTACGAGTCATCCTTCATCAGTGTTGCTACCAGTCTTCCATCATCTGTGTTGCTACCAGTCTTCCTTCATCAATGTTGCTACCAGTCTTCCATCATCTGTGTTGCTACCAGTCTTTCTTAAACAGTGTTGCTACCAGTCATCCATCATCTGTGTTGCTACCAGTCTTCCTTCATCAGTGTTGCTACCAGTCTTCCTTCGTCAGTGTTGCTACCAGTCTTAGATTCATCAGTGTTCCTACCAGTCTTCCTTAATCAGTGTTGCTACCACTCTTCTTTCATCAGTGTTGCTACCAGTCTTCCATCATATATGTTGCTACCAGTCTTCCTTCATCAGTGTTGCTACAAGTCTTCCTTCATCAGTGTTGCTACCAGTCTTCCTTCATCAGTGTTGCTACCAGTCTTCCTTCATCAGTGTTGCTACCAGTCTTCCTTCATCAGTGTTGCTACCAGTCTTCCTTCATCAGTGTTGCTTCCAGTCTTAGATTCATCAGTGTCCCTACCAGTCTTCCTTCATCAGTGTTGCTACCAGTCTTCCATCAAATGTGTTGCTACCAGTCTTCCTTCATCAGTGTTGCTACCAGTCTTCCATCAAATGTGTTGCTACCAGTCTTACTTCAATAGTGTTGCTACCAGTCTTCCTTCATCAGTGTTGCTACCAGTCTTCCTTCATCAGTGTTGCTACCAGTCTTCCTTCATCAGTGTTCCTACCAGTCTTCCTTCATCAGTGTTGCTACCAGTCTTCCTTCATCAGTGTTGCTACCAGTCTTCCTTGATCAGTGTTGCTACCAGTCTTCCATCATCAGTGTTGCTACCAGTCTTCGTTCACCAGTGTTACAACCAGTCTTCCTTCATTAGTGTTGCTACCAGTTTTCCTGCATCAGTGTTGCTACCAGTCTTCCATCATCAGTGTTCCTGTCAGTCTTCCTTCATCAGTGTTCCTACCAGTCTTCCTTCATCAGTGTTCCAACCAGTTTTCCTTCATCAGTGTTGCTACCAGTCTTCCTTCATCAGTGTTGCTTCCAGTCTTAGATTCATCAGTGTTGTTACAAGTCTTCCTTCATCAGTGTTGCTACCAGTCTTCCATCATCAGTGTTGCCACCAGTCTTCCTTCACCAGTGTTGCTACCAGTCTTCCTTAATCACTGTTGCTACCAGTCTTCCTTCATCAGTGTTGCTACCAGTCTTCCTTCATCAGTGTTGCTACCAGTCTTCCTTCATCAGTGTTGCTTCCAGTCTTAGATTCATCAGTGTTGTTACAAGTCTTCCTTCATCAGTGTTGCTACCAGTCTTCCATCATCAGTGTTGCCACCAGTCTTCCTTCACCAGTGTTGCTACCAGTCTTCCTTAATCACTGTTGCTACCAGTCTTCCTTCATCAGTGTTGCTACCAGTCTTCCTTCATCAGTGTTGCTACCAGTCTTCCTTCATCAGGGTTGCTACCAGTCTTCCATCATCTGAGTTGCTACCAGTCTTCCTTCATCAGTGTTGCTACCAGCCTATCTTCATCAGCGTTGCTACCAGTCTTCCATCATCTGAGTTGCTACCAGTCTTTCTTCATCAGTGTTGCTACCAGTCTTCCTTCAACAGTGTTGCTACCAGTCTTCCATTATCTGTGTTGCTACCAGTCTTCCTTCATCAGTGTTGCTACCAGTCTTCCTTCGTCAGTGTTGCTACCAGTCTTCCTTCATCAGTGTTGCTACCAGTCTTCCTTCATCAGTGTTGCTACCAGTCTTCGTTCACCAGTGTTACAACCAGTCTTCCTTCATCAGTGTTGCTACCAGTCTTCCATCATCAGTGTTCCTACCAGTCTTCCTTCATCAGTGTTCCAACCAGTCTTCCTTCATCAGTGTTGCTTCCAGTCTTAGATTCATCAGTGTTGTTACAAGTCTTCCTTCATCTGTTTTGCTACCAGTCTTCCTTCAACAGTGTTGCTACCAGTCTTCCATCATCTGCGTTGCTACCAGTCTTCCTTCATCAGTGTTGCTACCAGTCTTCCATCATCTGCGTTGCTACCAGTCTTCCTTCATCAGTGTTGTTACCAGTCTTCCTTCATCTGTGTTGCTACCAGTCTTCCATCATCTGCGTTGCTACCAGTTTTCCTTGATCAGTGTTGCTTCCAGTCTTCCTTCATCAGTGTTGCTTCCAGTCTTCCTTCATCAGTGTTGCTACCAGTCTTCCATCATCTTTGTTGCTACCAGTCTTCCATCATCTGTGTTGCTTCCAGTCTTCCTTCATCAGTGTTGCTACCAGTCTTCCTTCATGAGTGTTGCTACCAGTTTTAGATTCATCAGTGTTGCTACCAGTCTTCCTTCATCAGTGTTGCTACCAGTCTTCCTTCATCAGTGTTGCTACCAGTTTTCCATCATCTGTGTTGCTAGCAGTCTTCCTTCATCAGTGTTGCTACCAGTCTTCCTTACATCAGTGTTTCTACCAGTCTTCCATCATCTGTGTTGCTAGCAGTCTTCCTTCATCAGTGTTGCTACCAGTCTTCCTTCATCAGTGTTTCTACCAGTCTTCCATCATCTGTGTTGCTAGCAGTCTTCATTCATCAGTGTTGCTACCAGTCTTCCTTCATCAGTGTTTCTACCAGTCTTCCATCATCTGTGTTGCTAGCAGTCTTCCATCATATGTGTTGCTACCAGTCTTCCTTCATCAGTGTTGCTATCAGTCTACCTTCATCAATATTGCTACCAGTCTTCCTTCATCAGTGTTGCTACCAGTCCTCCATCATCTCTGTTAATACCAGTCTTAGATTCATCAGTGTTGCTACCAGTCTTCAGTCATCAGTGTTGCTACAAGTCTTCCATCATCTGTGTTGCTACCAGTCTTCCTTCATCAGTGTTGCTACCAGTCTTCCTTCATCAGTGTTGATTCCAGTCTTCCTTCATCAGTGTTGCTACCAGTCTTCCATCATCTGTGTTGCTACCAGTCTTCCTTCATCAGTGTTGCTACCAGTCTTCCTTCATCAGTGTTGCTACCAGTCTTCCATCATCTTTGTTGCTACCAGTGTTCCTTCATCAGTGTTGCTACCAGTCTTCCATCATCTTTGTTGCTACCAGTGTTCCTTCATCAGTGTTGCTACCAGTCTTCCTTCATCAGTGTTGCTACCAGTCTTCCATCATCTTTGTTGCTACCAGTCTTCCTTCATCAGTGTTGATTCCAGTCTTCCTTCATCAGTGTTGCTACCAGTCTTCCATCATCTGTGTTGCTACCAGTCTTCCTTCATCAGTGTTGCTACCAGTCTTCCTTCATCAGTGTTGCTACCAGTCTTCCATCATCTGCGTTGCTACCAGTTTTCCTTCATCAGTGATCCTACCAGTTTTCCATCATCTGTGTTGCTACCAGTCTTCCTTCATCAGTGTTGCTACCAATTTTCCATCATCTGTGTTGCTACCAGTCTTCCTTCATCAGTGTTTCTAGCAATCTTCAATTATCTGTGTTGCTACCAGTCTTCCTTCATTAGTGTTGCTGCCAGTCTTCCTTCATCAGTGTTGCTGCCAGTCTTGGATTCATCAGAGTTGCTACCAGTCTTCCTTCATCAGTGTTGCTACCAGTCTTCCTTCATCAGTGTTGCTACCAGTCTTCCTTCATCAGTGTTGCTACCGGTCTTCCTTCATCAGTGTTGCTACCAGCCTTTCTTCATCAGTCTTGCTACCAATCTTCCTTCATCAGTGTTGCTACCAGTCTTCCTTCATCAGTGTTGCTACCAGTCTTCCTTCATCAGTATTGCTACCAGTCTTCCATCACATGTGTTGCTACAAGTCTTCCTTCATCAGTGTTGCTACCAGTCTTCCTTCATCAGAATTGCTACCAGTCTTCCATCATCTGTGTTGCTACCAGTCTTCCTTCATCAGTGTTGCTACCAGTCTTCCTTCATCAGTGTTGCTACCAGCCTTCCTTCATCAGTGTTGCTACCAGTCTACCATCATCTCTGTTATTACCAGTCTTCCTTCATCAGTGTTGCTACCAGTCTTCCTTCATCAGTGTTGCTACCAGCCTTCCTTCATCAGTGTTGCTACCAGTCTTCCTTCATCAGTGTTGCTACCAGTCTTTCATCATCTCTCTTGCTACCAGTCTTCCTTCATCAGTGTTGCTACCAGTCTTCCTTCATCAGTGTTGCTACCAGCCTTCCTTCATCAGTGTTGCTACCAGCCTTCCTTCATCAGTGTTGCTACCAGCCTTCCTTCATCAGTGTTGCTACCAGTCTTCCTTCATCAGTGTTGCTACCAGCCTTCCTTCATCAGTATTGCTACCAGCCTTCCTTCATCAGTGTTGCTACCAGCCTTCCTTCATCAGTGTTGCTACCAGTTTTCCTTCATCAGTGTTGCTACCAGCCTTCCTTCATCAGTATTGCTACCAGCCTTCCTTCATCAGTGTTGCTACCAGTCTTCCTTCATCAGTGTTGCTACCAGTCTTCTTTCATCAGTGTTGCTACCAGTCTTCCTTCATCAGTGTTGCTACCAGTCTTCCTTCATCAGCGTTGCTACCAGTCTTCCTTCATCAGTGTTGCTACCAGTCTTCCTTCATCAGTGTTGCTACCAGTCTTCCTTCATCAGCGTTGCTACCAGTCTTCCTTCATCAGCGTTGCTACCAGTCTTCCTTCATCAGTGTTGCTACCAGCCTTCCTTCATCAGTGTTGCTACCAGTCTTCCATCATCTCTGTTATTACCAGTTTTCCTTCATCAGTGTTGCTACCAGTCTTCTTTCATCAGTGTTGCTACCAGTCTTCCTTCATCAGCGTTGCTACCAGTCTTCCTTCATCAGTGTTGCTACCAGCCTTCCTTCATCAGTGTTGCTACCAGTTTACCATCATCTCTGTTATTACCAGTCTTCTTTCATCAGTGTTGCTACCAGTCTTCCTTCATCAGTGTTGCTACCAGTCTTCCTTCATCAGCGTTGCTACCTGTCTTCCTTCATCAGTGTTGTTACTAGTCTTCCATCATATGTGTTGCTACCAGTCTTTCTTCATCAGTGTTGCTACCAGCCTTCCTTCATCAGTGTTGCTACCAGTCTTCCTTTTTCAGTGTTGCTACCAGTCTACCATCATCTCTCTTGCTACCAGTCTTCCTTGATCAATGTTGCTACCAGTCTTCCTTCATCAGTGTTCCTACCAGTCTTCCTTCATCAGTGTTGCTACCAGTCTTCCATCATCTGTGTTGTTACCAGTCTTCCTTCATCAGTGTTGCTACCAGTCTTCTATCGTCTATGTTGCTACCAGTCTTCCTTTTTCAGTGTTGCTACCAGTCTACCATCATCTCTCTTGCTACCAGTCTTCCTTCATCAGTGTTCCTACCAGTCTTCCTTCATCAGTGTTGCTACCACTCTTCCATCATCTGTGTTGCTACCAGTCTTCCTTCATCAGTGTTGCTACCAGTCTTCCTTCATCAGTTTTGCTACCAGTCTTCCATCATCTGTGTTGCTACCAGTCTTCCTTCACCTGTGTTGCTACCAGTCTTCCATTATCTGTGTTGCTACCAGTCTTCCTTCATCAGTGTTGCTACCAGTCTACCATCATCTCTGTTGCTACCAGTCTTCCTTCACCTGTGTTGCTACCAGTCTTCCATTATCTGTGTTGCTACCAGTCTTCCTTCATCAGTGTTGCTACCAGTCTTCCTTCATCAGTGTTGCTACCAGTCTTCCATTATCTGTGTTGCTACCAGTCTTTCTTCATCAGTGTTGCTTCCAGTCTTCCATCATCTCTGTTGCTACCAGTCTTCCTTCATCAGTGTTGCTACCAGTCTTCCTTCTTCGGTGTTGCTAAGTCTTCCTTCATCAGTGTTGCTACCAGTCTTCCATCATCTGTGTTGCTACCAGTGTTCGTTCATCATTGTTGCTACCAGTCTTCCATCATCTGTGTTGCTACCAGTCTTCCATCATCAGTGTTGCTTCCAGTCTTCCATCATCTGTGTTGCTACCAGTCTTCCATCATCAGTGTTGCTTCCAGTCTTCCATCATCAGTGTTGCTACCAGTCTTCCTTCATCAGTGTTGCTACCAGTCTTCCATCGTCTGTTTGGCTACCAGTCTTCCTTCATCAGTGTTGCTACCAGTCTCCCTTCATCAGTGTTGCTACCAGTCTTCCATCATCTGTGTTGCTACCAGTCTTCCTTCATCAGTGTTGCTACAAGTCTTCCATCATCTGTGTTGCTACCAGTCTTCCTTCTTCAGTGTTGCTACCAGTCTTCCTTTATCAGTGTTGCTACCAGTTTTCCTTCATCTGTGTTGCTACCAGTCTTCTTTCATCAGTGTTGCTACCAGTCTTCCTTCATCAGTGTTGCTAACAGTCTACCTTCATCCCTGTTGCTCTCTAACCCAGAGTGTTTAGTTGCAGGTTGTACCCTCTCTGGTTTATCTTCCTCTACCAACAGTGTGTTAATCACTAAATACAAACTGAGAAATATTTCCCATTTTTAACGAATGGGAAAGCTTAGGTTACATAAATGAATAAAAAAAGCTTAACGTTTTACTCTAGTGAGGGCAGTATGTTAATTAACGCATTATTCAAGTGAGGAACATTTGTGGTATATTAAGTAACACCTCACGGATTAATTTACAGTTTGTGTTCACTAGTCAACTTGGTACTGGTCAACTTTGCCCTGTGAACCGGGATACAGTGTCGTCTGTTTGTTGCAGTGTTCTCTGTATGGTGCTCTCTAGCCAGGCATCACTCACGGACTGGTAAACATCATATTACTGAGAATATATATTAATCTTGCCATGCTAGCCTCATCTCTCTAAACCTTCTGTCTCTTCGTTCAGAAAACACCGTGACTTAATCAGTCACTATCTTATTTAAGTCAAATGCCAGTTTTTAATGGGGTGGACCAGTGAGCCAGTGGAAGGCTACGGTCAGATGACCAAAAGCTCCAGTTGCGAGTCATCATATCACTAAGACCCGCGTCAAGAAACACTTGTCCTCTCACCTCAGGGTATTTTACTGTACTAACTTCCTCACCACAAAGACTCGGCTTTATCATCTCGGAATCTTTGTACACACTGAGAACGAGGCTTCAACTTAATGATGATGCCAGCCCGAGACTCTGAATGATGATGCCAGCCCGAGACTCTGAATGATGATGCCAGCCCGAGACTCTGAATGATGGTGCCAGCCCGAGACTCTGAATGATGATGCCAGCCCGAGACTCTGAATGATGGTGCCAGCCCGAGACTCTGAATGATGATGCCAGCCCGAGACTCTGAATGATGATGCCAGCCCGAGACTCTGAATGATGGTGCCAGCCCGAGACTCTGAATGATGATGCCAGCCCGAGACTCTGAATGATGGTGCCAGCCCGAGACTCTGAATGATGATGCCAGCCCGAGACTCTGAATGATGATGACAGCCCGAGACTGAATGATGGTGCCAGCCCGAGACTCTGAATGATGATGCCAGCCCGAGACTCTGAATGATGGTGCCAGCCCGAGACTCTGAATGATGGTGCCAGCCCGAGACTCTGAATGATGATGCCAGCCCGAGACTCTGAATGATGATGCCAGCCCGAGACTCTGAATGATGGTGCCAGCCCGAGACTGAATGATGATGCCAGCCCGAGACTCTGAATGATGATGCCAGCCCGAGACTCTGAATGATGGTGCCAGCCCGAGACTCTGAATGATGATGCCAGCCCGAGACTCTGAATGATGGTGCCAGCCCGAGACTCTGAATGATGATGCCAGCCCGAGACTCTGAATGATGGTGCCAGCCCGAGACTGAATGATGATGCCAGCCCGAGACTCTGAATGATGATGCCAGCCCGAGACTCTGAATGATGATGCCAGCCCGAGACTCTGAATGATGATGCCAGCCCGAGACTCTGAATGATGGTGCCAGCCCGAGACTCTGAATGATGATGCCAGCCCGAGACTCTGAATGATGGTGCCAGCCCGAGACTCTGAATGATGGTGCCAGCCCGAGACTCTGAATGATGGTGCCAGCCCGAGACTCTGAATGATGGTGCCAGCCCGAGACTCTGAATGATGATGCCAGCCCGAGACTCTGAATGATGGTGCCAGCCCGAGACTCTGAATGATGGTGCCAGCCCGAGACTCTGAATGATGGTGCCAGCCCGAGACTCTGAATGATGATGCCAGCCCGAGACTCTGAATGATGGTGCCAGCCCGAGACTCTGAATGATGGTGCCAGCCCGAGACTCTGAATGATGGTGCCAGCCGGAGACTCTGAATGATGATGCCAGCCCGAGACTCTGAATGATGATGTCAGCCCGAGACTCTGAATGATGATGCCAGCCCGAGACTCAGAATGATGATGCCAGCCCGAGACTCTGAATGATGATGCCAGCCCGAGACTCTGAATGATGATGCCAGCCCGAGACTCTGAATGATGATGCCAGCCCGAGACTCTGAATGATGATGCCAGCCCGAGACTCTGAATGATGATGCCAGCCCGAGACTCTGAATGATGATGCCAGCCCGAGACTCTGAATGATGATGCCAGCCCGAGACTCAGAATGATGATGCCAGCCCGAGACTCTGAATGATGATGCCAGCCCGAGACTCTGAATGATGATGCCAGCCCGAGACTCTGAATGATGATGCCAGCCCGAGACTCTGAATGATGATGCCAGCCCGAGACTCTGAATGATGATGCCAGCCCGAGACTCTGAATGACGATGCCAGTCCGAGATTCTGAATGATGATGCCAGCCCGAGACTCTGAATGATGATGCCAGTCCGAGACTCTGAATGATGATGCCAGCCCGAGACTCTGAATGATGATGCCAGCCCGAGACTCTGAATGATGATGCCAGCCCGAGACTCTGAATGATGATGCCAGCCCGAGACTCTGAATGATGGTGCCAGCCCGAGACTCTGAATGATGATGCCAGCCCGAGACTCTGAATGATGATGCCAGCCCGAGACTCTGAATGATGATGCCAGCCCGAGACTCTGAATGATGAAGCCAGCCCGAGACTCTGAATGATGATGCCAGCCCGAGACTCTGAATGACGATGCCAGTCCGAGATTCTGAATGATGATGCCAGCCCGAGACTCTGAATGATGATGCCAGTCCGAGACTCTGAATGATGATGCCAGCCCGAGACTCTGAATGATGATGCCAGCCCGAGACTCTGAATGATGATGCCAGCCCGAGACTCTGAATGATGATGCCAGCCCGAGACTCTGAATGATGGTGCCAGCCCGAGACTCTGAATGATGATGCCAGCCCGAGACTCTGAATGATGGTGCCAGCCCGAGACTCTGAATGATGGTGCCAGCCCGAGACTCTGAACGATGATGCAAGCCCGAGACTCTGAATGATGGTGCCAGCCCGAGACTCTGAATGATGATGCCAGCCCGAGACTCTGAATGATGATGCCAGCCCGAGACTCTGAATGATGATGCCAGCCCGAGACTCTGAATGATGATGCCAGCCCGAGACTCTGAATGATGGTGCCAGCCCGAGACTCTGAATGATGATGCCAGCCCGAGACTCTGAATGATGGTGCCAGCCCGAGACTCTGAATGATGATGCCAGCCCGAGACTCTGAATGACGATGCCAGTCCGAGACTCTGAATGATGATGCCAGCCCGAGACTCTGAATGATGATGCCAGTCCGAGACTCTGAATGATGATGCCAGCCCGAGACTCTGAATGATGGTGCCAGCCCGAGACTCTGAATGATGGTGCCAGCCCGAGACTCTGAATGATGATGCCAGCCCGAGACTCTGAATGATGGTGCCAGCCCGAGACTCTGAATGATGGTGCCAGCCCGAGACTCTGAACGATGATGCAAGCCCGAGACTCTGAATGATGGTGCCAGCCCGAGACTCTGAATGATGATGCCAGTCCGAGACTCTGAATGATGATGCCAGCCCGAGACTCTGAATGATGGTGCCAGCCCGAGACTCTGAATGATGATGCCAGCCCGAGACTCTGAATGATGATGCCAGTCCGAGACTCTGAATGATGATGCCAGCCCGAGACTCTGAATGATGATGCCAGTCCGAGACTTTGAATGATGATGCCAGCCCGAGACTCTGAATGATGATGCCAGCCCGAGACCCTGAATGATGATGCCAGCCCGAGACCCTGAATGATGATGCCAGCCCGAGACTCTGAATGATGGTACCAGCCCGAGACTCTGAATGATGATGCCAGCCCGAGACTCTGAATGATGATGCCAGCCCGAGACTCTGAATGATGATGCCAGCCCGAGACTCTGAATGATGATGCCAGCCCGAGACTCTGAATGATGGTGCCAGCCCGAGACTCTGAATGATGGTGCCAGCCCGAGACTCTGAATGATGATGCCAGCCCGAGACTCTGAATGATGGTGCCAGCCCGAGACTCTGAATGATGGTGCCAGCCCGAGACTCTGAATGATGATGCCAGCCCGAGACTCTGAATGATGATGCCTGCCCGAGACTCTGAATGATGGTGCCAGCCCGAGACTCTGAATGATGATGCCAGCCCGAGACTCTGAATGATGGTGCCAGCCCGAGACTCTGAATGATGGTGCCAGTCCGAGACTCTGAATGATGATGCCAGCCCGAGACTCTGAATGATGGTGCCAGCCCGAGACTCTGAATGATGATGCCAGCCCGAGACTCTGAAGGATGATGCCAGCCCGAGACACTGAATGATGATGCCAGCCCGAGACTCTGAATGATGATGCCAGCCCGAGACTCTGAATGATGATGCCAGCCCGAGACTCTGAATGATGATGCCAGCCCGAGACTCTGAATGATGGTGCCAGCCCGAGACTCTGAATGATGGTGCCAGCCCGAGACTCTGAATGATGATGCCAGCCCGAGACTCTGAATGATGGTGCCAGCCCGAGACTCTGAATGATGATGCCAGCCCGAGACTCTGAATGATGATGCCAGCCCGAGACTCTGAATGATGATGCCAGCCCGAGACTGAATGATGATGCCAGCCCGAGACTGAATGATCTGATTACTGAAAATATATGAAGATGATGTCTACGGCTTTGATTCTTGTTCTTCTCTTCCTTCAGGGAGGTTGAAGGATGCCTGTAGGACGCTTCCATAGCTCAACTCCCCAGAATGCATTACTATATCTTTTGCCACATTATTAATGTTGCAGGAGTGCGAGCACTGCGTCAACCTTGCAACTCCCTCTTAACTTTATAAGTTAATGTTGCAGGAGTGCGAGCACTGCATCAACCTTGCAACTCCCTCTTAACATTATAAGTTAATGTTGCAGGAGTGCGAGCACTGCATCAACCTTGCAACTCCCTCTTAACTTTATAAGTTAATGTTGCAGGA
This sequence comes from Cherax quadricarinatus, assembly GCF_038502225.1. Lineage (NCBI taxonomy): Eukaryota > Metazoa > Arthropoda > Malacostraca > Decapoda > Parastacidae > Cherax > Cherax quadricarinatus. Next base: position 45,298,305 of record NC_091297.1, read on the forward strand.
GTGCGAGCACTGCATCAACCTTGCAACTCCCTCTTAACATTATAAGTTAATGTTGCAGGAGTGCGAGCACTGCATCAACCTTGCAACTCCCTCTTAACTTTATAAGTTAATGTTGCAGGAGTGTGAGCACTGCATCAACCTTGCAACTCCCTCTTAACTTTATAAGTTAATGTTGCAGGAGTGTGAGCACTGCATCAACCTTGCAACTCCCTCTTAACTTTATAAGTTAATGTTGCAGGAGTGTGAGCACTGCATCAACCTTGCAACTCCCTCTTAACTTTATAAGTTAATGTTGCAGGAGTGCGAGCACTGCATCAACCTTGCAACTCCCTCTTAACTTTATAAGTTAATGTTGCAGGAGTGTGAGCACTGCATCAACCTTGCAACTCCCTCTTAACTTTATAAGTTAATGTTGCAGGAGTGTGAGCACTGCATCAACCTTGCAACTCCCTCTTAACTTTATAAGTTAATGTTGCAGGAGTGCGAGCACTGCATCAACCTTGCAACTCCCTCTTAACTTTATAAGTTAATGTTGCAGGAGTGTGAGCACTGCATCAACCTTGCAACTCCCTCTTAACTTTATAAGTTAATGTTGCAGGAGTGTGAGCACTGCATCAACCTTGCAACTCCCTCTTAACTTTATAAGTTAATGTTGCAGGAGTGCGAGCACTGCATCAACCTTGCAACTCCCTCTTAACTTTATAAGTTAATGTTGCAGGAGTGTGAGCACTGCATCAACCTTGCAACTCCCTCTTAACTTTATAAGTTAATGTTGCAGGAGTGTGAGCACTGCATCAACCTTGCAACTCCCTCTTAACTTTATAAGTTAATGTTGCAGGAGTGCGAGCACTGCATCAACCTTGCAACTCCCTCTTAACATTACAACTGGTCACACGCGCTGCGTCTTTCATTAACTTTCCGTCGTCCGCAAAGTTTGGGTTTTTAAATGTTAATCTCTTAGTACATCGTTTATTTACTCCTAAAAGACGAGCCTAAAGGAACTCCAGTTAGGTTGATCCACTCTTACATGCGACTTTATCCCTGATCCAGTAGCACCAGTAGTAGTAGCAGTAGTAGTAGCAGTAGTAGCAGTAGTAGTAGCAGTAGTAGCGGTAGCAGTAGTAGCAGTAGTAGCAGCAGTAGTAGCAGTGTGGTGGTGCGTGGTAGCGGTAGGTGGCGTGGCGGTGGTGGCGGTAGGTGGTAGCGGTGGTGGCGGTGGTAGGTGGTGGCGGTAGGTAGGCGGTAGTGGCGGTGGCGGTGGTGGCAGTAGGTGGCGGCGGTGGATGGTGGTAGCGGTGGTGGTGGCAGTGGTGGCGGTGGTGGTGGTGGCGGTGGTGGCGGTGGTGGCGGTGGTGGTGGCGGTGGTGGCGGTGTAGGTGGTATAGCGGTAGTGGCGGTGTGGCGGTGGCGTGGTGGCAAGGTGTGGCGGCGGTGGTGGTGGTGGCAGTGGTATGGTAGCAGGTAGCAGGTGATGGTAGGCAGTGGTAGGCGGTGGTGGCGGTGGAGTGGTGGCGGTGGTAGGCGGTGGTGGTAGTGGAGCGGTGGTGGCGGTAGTAGGCGGTAGGCGGTGGTGGCAGGTAGTGGGCAGGTAGTGGCGGTGGTGGTGGTGCGGTGGTGGCATGTGGTAAGCGGTGGCATGGTGCAATGGTGGCGGCGGTAGGTGGCGGTGGATGGCGGTGGCGGTGTCGGCAGTGGTGGTAGCGGTAAGGTGGTAGGTAAGGTGGCGGTAGGTAGCGGTGGTGGAGGTGGCAGTGGTGGCAGTAGGTAGGTAGGCGGTGGTAGGCGGTAGTAGGTAGGTGGCACGGTGGTAGCGGTGGTGAGGTGGCAATGGTGCGAGTAGTGGCAGCAGGTGGTAGCAGGTAGGTAGCGGTAGCAGTAACAGCGGTGGTGGTAGTCGGTGGTGGTGGTGGCGGTGGTGCGGTGGTGGCGGTGGTAAGGTAGCGGTGGTAGCGGTGGCGTGGTGGCGAATGGTGGTAGCGGTGGTATCGGTAAGGTGGCGGTGGCAGGTGGTGCGGTGGTGTGCGGTGGTAGGTGGTGGCAGGTGGTGGTAGGCGGTGGTGGCGGTGGTGCAGGTGTGGTAGCAGGTAGGAAGCGGTGGCAGTGTGGCGAATGGTGGTGGCGGTAGTGGCGGTGGCGGTAGTGCGTGGTAGTGGCAAGTAGTCAGGTGGTGGCGGTGGTAGGTAGGTGGCAGTGGTAGTGGCGGTAAAGGTAGGTGGCGGTGGTGGTGGCGGTGGTAGTGGTGGTGGTAGTGGTGGCGGTGGGACAGTGGCAGGTGGTGGCAGTGAGGTAGTGGGGTGGTAGGCGGTGGCAGGTGGTGTGCGGTGGTGCGTGGCAGGTGGTAGGCAGTGGTAGCGGCAGTGGTAGCAGGTGGTAGGCAGTGGCAGTGACAGCGGTGGTGGTGGCGGTGGTAGGTGGTGGCGGTGGTGGCGGTGGTGGCGGTGGATGGTGGCGGTGGTGGCGGTGGCGGTGGTAGGCGGTGGTGGTAGGCGGTGGTATCGGTGGTAGCGGTGGCGGTGGTGGCAGGTGGTAGGTGGCGGTGTGGTGGTAGCGGTGGTGGTGGCGGTGGTGGTACGGTGGTGGCGGTGGTGGTAGGCGGTGGAAGCGGTGGCGGTGGTGGCGGTATGGTGGTGGCGGTGGTGGCGGTGGCAGTGGTAGCGGTAAATAGTGGCAGATGGCGGTGGTGGCGGTGGTGGTGGTGGCGGTGGTGGTGGCAAGGTGGTGTGGCAGTAGTGGTGGCGGTGGTGGCGGTGGTGGTGGCGGTGGTGGCTGTAGGTGGCGGTGGTAGTGGCAAGGCAGCGGTGGCGGTGGCGGTGGTGCGGTGGTGCGGTGGCAGGTGGTGGCGGTGGCGGTAGGCAGGTAAGGTGGCGGTGGTAGTGGCGGTGGTGGTGGTGGCGGTGGTGGTGAGGTGGTGGCGGTGGCGGTGGAATAGCGGTGGTGGTGGCAGCGGTGGCGGTGGTGGTGGTGGCGGTGGTGGTGGTAGGTGGTGGCGTGGCGGTGGTGGCAGGTGGTGGTAGGCTGTGGTGGCAGTGGTGGTGGTGGTGGCGGCGGTGGCGGTGGTGGTGGTAGCGGTGGTGGCGGTGGTGGTGGTGGTGCGGCGGTGGCAGGTGGTAGGTGGTAGGCGGTGGTGGCGGTAGGTGGTGGCGGTGGCGGTGGTGGCGGTGGTGGTGGCGGTGGTGGTGGTAATGGTGGCGGCGGTGGCGGTGGATAGGTAGGTGGCAGTGGTGGCGGTGAGTGGTGGTGGTGGCGGCGGTGGCGGTGGTGGTGGTAGTGGTAGCGGTGGTGGTGACGGTGGCGGTGGTAGCGGTGGTGTGGCGGTGGTAGGTGGTGGCTGTGGTAGCAGTGGTGGTAGGTGGTGGCAGCGGTGGCGGTGTAGGTGGTGGCAGGTGGTGGCATGGTGGTAGCGGTGGCGGTGGTGCAGGTAGTGGTGGCTGTGGTAGCGGTAGCAGGTGTGGCGATGGTAGTGGCAGGCGGCAGGTAGTAGTGGCAGTGGTGAAGCGGTGGCAAGTAGCGGTGTGGTAGCGGTGGTGGCAGGTGGTAGTGGCAGCAGTGGTGGCAGGCAGGCGTGGTAGTGCGGTGGTGCAGGTGGTGGCAGGTGGCAGTGGTGGCGGTGGTGGTGGCGGCAGGCGGCGGTGGAGGTGGCGGTGGTGGCGGTGGCGGTGGTGGCGGTGGTGGTGGCGGTGGTGCGGTGGCGGTGGTGGCGGTGGTAGGCGGTGGTGGTGGCGGTGGCGGTGGTGGTAGGCGGTGGTAGGTGGCAGGCAGGCGGTGGCGGTGGCGGTGGTGGCGGTGGTGGCGGTGGCAGTGGTGGCGGTGGTGGTGCGGTGGTGGCGGTGGCAGTGGTGGCAGGTGGTGGAGTGGCAGCGGTAATAGGTAGCGGCATGGCGGTGGTGGCAGCAGGCAGGTGGCAGGTAGTGGTAGCAGGCGGTAGGCGGTAAGGTAGTAAGGCGGCGGCGGCGGTAGTGGTGCAGCGGTGGCGGTGGTAGTGCGGCAGGTGGCAGGTGGTAGCAGCGGTGGCAGGTAGTGGTAGCAGGTAGGTAGTAATGTAAGTAGCAGGCAAGTAGCAGGTAACGATAGTAGCAGTAGTAGTAATAGTAGTAGCAGCAGTAGCAGTAGCAGTAGAAGCAGTAGTAGCAGCAGCAGTAGCAGTAATATTACTTAGCTGCTAATTTCGTAATATTTTGTGTTATAGGATTTACGCGGCTCGTGGCCTGGTTGGTAGTGTCCTCGGCTCACACACTGAAACTCCTGCTATCTATCCCGGCACGGATGAAACGTTTCCTTACACCTGCTGTTCCTGTTCACCTAGCAGTAAGTAGGTACCTGCGTGTTAGTCCACTGTTGTGAGTCGCATCCTAGTGAACAAAATTAACCATGTGCCTGATATACTCTGCATAACCAGTGACTTTATACATGATGTGTCAGTAATGTCACCTAGGACTGTAATACTTGTATCATCTACCTGTAGCAAAGTTATTATTATTATTATTATTATTATTATTATTATTATTATTATTATTATTATTATTATTATTATTATGCTATGAGAGAGAGAGAGAGAGAGAGAGAGAGAGAGAGAGAGAGAGAGAGAGAGAGAGAGAGAGAGAGAGAGAGATAAAGAGAGAGAGAGAGACGTCATAGGGTGAGGGTAGGTAGGGAGTTGATCAGATTCTCACTGGAGGGAGGGTACACAAGGGCTGGGAATATCACAAGAAGGTTAATAACAAGCCACTGAGAGAAAGAGGGAGGCAGGTAGGTCGGCCAGGCAAGCAGGTGAGGAAGCAACCTCTGATGGGAGAGGTGAGGAACACCTGCAGTGATGGAGAGTCTGGAGTGATGGAGAGGCTGGAGTGATGGAGAGGCTGCAGTGATGGAGAGGCTGGAGTGATGGAGAGGCTGGAGTAATGGAGAGGCTGCAGTGATGGAGAGGCTGGAGTGATGGAGAGGCTGGAGTGATGGAGAGGCTGCAGTGATGGAGAGGCTGGAGTGATGGAGAGGCTGGAGTAATGGAGAGGCTGCAGTGATGGAGAGGCTGGAGTGATGGAGAGGCTGGATTGATGGAGCGGATGGAGTAATAGAGACTGGAGTGAAGGAGAGGCTGGAGTGATGGAGAGGCTCGAGATATGGGGCTGCTGGAGAGATGGAGAGGCTGGAGTGATGGAGCGGCTGGAGTGATGGAGAGACCGCAGTGATGGAGAGGCGGGAGTGATGGGGGGCTGGAGTGATGGAGAGACTGGAGTGAGGGAGAGGCTGGAGTGATGGAGAGGCTGGAGTAATGGAGAGGCTGGAGTGATGGAGAGACTAATGATGGAGAGGCTGGAGTGATTGAGAGACTGGAGTGATGGAGAGGCTGGAGTGATGGAGAGGCTGGAGTGATGGAGAGGCTGCATTGATGGAGAGGCTGCAGTGATGGAGAGGCTGCAGTGATGGAGAGGCCGAAGTGATGGAGAGGCTGGAGTGATGGAGAGGCTGGAGTGAAGAGGGTGCAGTGATGGAGAGGCTGCAGTGATGGAGAGGCTGGAATGAGGGAGAGGCTGCAGTGATGGAGAGGCTGGAGCGAGAGAGGCTGGAGTGATGGAGAGACTGGAGTGAGGGAGAGGCTGGAGTGATGGAGCGGCTGGAGTGATGTAGAGGCTGGAGTGAGAGAGACACTGGAGTGATGGAGAGGCTGGAGTGATGGAGAGACTGGAGTGATGGAGAGGCTGGAGTGACGGAGAGACTGGAGTGAGGGAGAGACTGCATTGAGGGAGAGGCTGGAGTGATGGAGTGGCTGGAGTGATGGAGAGACTGGAGTGATGGAGAGACTGGAGTGGTGGAGAGGCTGGAGTGATGGAGAGGCTGGAGTGATGGAGGGACTGGAGTGAGGGAGACGTTGGAGTGATGGAGAGGCTGGAGTGATGGAGAGGCTGGAGTGATGGAAAGACTGGAGTGAGAGAGGTTGGAGTGATGGAGAGACTGGAGTGGGGGAGACACCGGAGTGATGGAGAGGCTGGAGTGAGGGAGAGACTGGAGAAATGGAGAGGCTGGAGTGTTGGAGAGGCTGGAGTGTTTTAGGGACTGGAGTGATGGAGAGGCTGGAGTGATGGAGGGGCTGTAGTGATGGAGAGACTGGAGTGACAGAGAGACTGGAGTGAGGGAGAGGCTGGAATGATGGAGAGACTGGAGTGAGGGAGAGGCTGGAGTGATGGTGAGGCTAGAGTGATGGAGAGGCCGGAGTGATGGAGAGGCTGGAGTGACAGAGAGACTGGAGTGAGGGAGAGGCTGGAGTGATGGAGTGGCTGGAGTGATGGAGAGGCCGGAGTGATGGAGAGGCTGGAGTGATGGAGAGACTGGAGTGATGGAGAGGCTGGAGTGATGGAGAGGCTGGAGTGAGGGAGAGGTTGGAGTGATGGAGAGGCTGTAGTGATGGAGAAGCTGGAGTGATGGAGAGGCTGGAGTGATAGAGAGACTGGAGTGAGGGGGAGACTGGAGTGAGGGAGAGGCAGGAGTGATGGAGCTGCTGGAGTGATGGAGAGACTGGAGTGATGAGGCGGCTGGAGTGATGGAGAGGCTGGAGTGATGGAGCTGCTGGAGTAATGGAGAGACTGGAGTGATGGAGAGGCTGGAGTGTTGGAGAGACTGGAGTGAGGGAGGGGCCGGAGTGATGGAGCTGCTGGAGTGATGGAGGAGCTGGGAGCGATGGAGGCTGGAGTGATGGAGGAGGCTGGGAGTGATCGAGAGGCTGGGAGTGTTGGAGACTGGGTGAGGAGGGCCGGGTGATGGAGCTGCTGGGTGATGGAGAGACTGGAGCGATGGAGGCTGGGTGATGGAGCGGCTGGGTGATGGAGAGCTGGGAGTGAAGGAGAGACTGGAGTGAGAGGCTGGGTGATGGAGCTGGGTGAGGAGGACCGGAGGGTGATGTAGAGGCTGGAGTGATGCTAGGAGGTGGAGTGATGACGCTGGAGGTGATGGAGGAGGCTGGGAGTGGTGGAGAGGACTGGGTAGGAGAGCTTGGAGTGGGGAGGAGATGCTGGAGTGATGGAGAGGCTGAAGTGATGGAGAGGCTACAGTGATGGAGACGCTACAGTGATGGAGAGGCTGCAATGATGGAGAGGCTGGAGTGATGGAGTGGCTGGAGTGATGGAGAGGCCGGAGTGATGGAGAGGCTGGAGTGATGGAGAGACTGGAGTGATGGAGAGGCTGGAGTGATGGAGAGGCTGGAGTGAGGGAGAGGTTGGAGTGATGGAGAGGCTGTAGTGATGGAGAAGCTGGAGTGATGGAGAGGCTGGGTGATGAGGGGAGACTGGGTGAGAGGACTGGGGATGAGGAGAGGCAGGGTGATGGAGCTGCTGGGATGGATGGAGGACTGGGAGTGATGAGGCGGCTGGGAGATGAGGAGGCTGGGTGAGTGGAGGCTGCTGGGAGTGAATGGAGAGACTGGGAGTGATGGAGAGGCTGGGAGTGGAGAGACTGGAGAGGAGGGGCCGGGTGTGGAGGGCTGGGCTGGTGATGGAGACTGGAGCGATGGAGAGGCTGGAGTGATGGAGAGGCTGGAGTGATCGAGAGGCTGGAGTGTTGGAGAGACTGGAGTGAGGGAGGGGCCGGAGTGATGGAGCTGCTGGAGTGATGGAGAGACTGGAGCGATGGAGAGGCTGGAGTGATGGAGCGGCTGGAGTGATGGAGAGACTGGAATGAAGGAGAGACTGGAGTGAGAGAGGCTGGAGTGATGGAGAGACTGGAGTGAGGGAGAGACCGGAGTGATGTAGAGGCTGGAGTGATGTAGAGGCTGGAGTGAGAGAGACGCTGGAGTGATGGAGAGGCTGGACTGGTGGAGAGACTGGAGTGAGGGAGAGACTTGAGTGAGGGAGATGCTGGAGTGATGGAGAGGCTGAAGTGATGGAGAGGCTACAGTGATGGAGAGGCTACAGTGATGGAGAGGCTGCAATGATGGAGAGGCTTGAGTGATGGAGAGGCTGGAGTGAAGAGGCTGCAGTGATGGAGAGGCTGCAGTGATGGAGAGGCTGGAATGAGGGAGAGGCTGCAGTGATGGAGAGGCTGGAGTGAGAGGGGCTGGAGTAATGGAGAGACTCGAGTGAGGGTGAAGCTGGAGTGATGGAGCGGCTGGAGTGATGGAGAGACTGGAGTGATGGAGAGGCTGGAGTGATGGAGAGGCTGGAGTGATGGAGGGACTGGAGTGAGGGAGAGGTTGGAGTGATGGAGAGGCTGGAGTGAGGGAGAGGCTGGAGTGATGGAGAGACTGGAGTGAGGGAGAGGCTGAAGTGATGGAGCGGCTGGAGTGATGGAGAGACTGGAGTGAGGGAAAGGCTGGAGTGATGGAGCGGATGGAGTGATGGAGAGACTGGAGTGATGGAGAGACTGGAGTGAGAGAGGCTGGAGTGATGGAGAGGCTGGAGTGAGAGAGACGCTGGAGTAATGGAGAGGCTGGAGTGGTGGAGAGATTGGAGTGAGGGAGAGACTGGGGTGAGGGAGAGGCTGGAGTGATGGAGAGGCTGGAGTGATGGAGAGGCTGGAGTGATGGAGATGCTGGAGTGATGGAGGCTGGAGTATGGAGGCTGGGTGAGAGGGGACTGGGTGAGGGAGTCTGGAGTGATGGAGAGCTGGAGTGAGGAGAGTCTGGGTGATGGAGAGACTGGAGTGATGGAGAGACTGGAGTGAGGGAGAGGCTGGAGTGATGGAGAGGCTGGAGTGATGGAGAGGCTGGAGTGATAGAGAGACTGGAGTGAGGGAGAGTCTGGAGTGATGGAGAGACTGGAGTGAGGGAGAGTCTGGAGTGATGGAGAGACTGGAGAGAGGGAGAGACTGGAGTGAGGGAGAGGCTGGAGTGATGGAGAGGCTAGAGTGATACAGAGACTGGAGTGAGGGAGAGTCTGGAGTGATGGAGAGACTGGAGAGGGAGGGAGCTGGGAGTGGAGGAGGCTGGGATGGAGAGGCTGGAGTGATAGAGAGACTGGAGTGAGGGAGAGTCTGGAGTGATGGAGAGACTGGAGTGAGGGAGAGTCTGGAGTGATGGAGAGACTGGAGAGAGGAGGGCTGGGAGTGAGGAGGCTGGGAGTGATGGAGAGGCTAGAGTGATACAGAGACTGGAGAGAGGGAGAGTCTGGAGTGATGGAGAGACTGGAGAGAGGGAGAGACTGGAGTGAGGGAGAGGCTGGATTGATGGAGAGGCTAGAGTGATACAGAGACTGGAGTGAGGGAGAGTCTGGAGTGATGGAGAGACTGGAGAGAGGGAGAGACTGGAGTGAGGGAGAGGCTGGAGTGATGGTGCGGCTGAAGTGATGGAGAGACTGGAGTGATAAGGCGGCTGGAGTGATGGAGAGGCCGGAGTGATGGAGAGGCTGGAGTGATGGAGAAACTGGAGTGAAGGAGAGGCTGGAATGAGGGAGACGCTGGAGTGATGGGGCGCTTGGAGTGATGGAGAGGCTGGAGTGACGGAGAGGCTGGAGTGATGGAGAGGCTGGAGTGTTGGAGAGACTTGCGTGAGGGAGAGGCTGGAGTGATGGAGCTGCTGGAGTGATGGAGACAAAGGAGTGATGAGGCGGCTGGAGTGATGGAG